>NC_053037.3:387330542-387641167 GCF_002575655.3 Aegilops tauschii subsp. strangulata | reverse complement strand
CCTCACCCTTTGGCTAACTGTAGACAAAGTAGCACTGTTCGAGGCGTGCTTTGTACGGTTGAACCTGTATAAGTACTCATACTGCTTTCAGCTATGGTTGTTAAGTGCCCCCGCTGGTTTCAGTTAAGGTTGTTAAGTACTCCTGCTGCTTTTACAGTTTGTCGTGTTTCTTCATTCCTGTCTTCCTCCAGCCGCCAAAAACAAACCAGCACCAGCGGGGCCGCCTGCTTCCGCCTCCCACGGCTGTTTGCGCCTCAGCGCACGCATCGCCGCCCCACCATCTCCTAAATCGTTCATGCCGACCTCCGAGGCCTCGCCGTCATCCTCCGCGCGATTTGCTGCGCTTGCCGCGGCGCCACCCTCTCGCGTTGTCAAAATGGTCAACAAACAAGAGGAAGCGGCAGAGGACTGTACGTGGAGAGGATGACAGTAGGGGCCCACCATGTCCATGGCCGGACGCAAGGAAGTTCCTCATTTGTTGTTATATATACTCAATTGTCAGCTTATGGAAAAAGAAAATGCTTCCTGCTAGTGGTTTCCTGACATCTGGGACCCACGACATTGTGAGCGTATATAGTCAATAGACAAGAGAACAGCACAAGATCGGCTGACACCTGGGACGTAGCTGCTCGAGCAGTATTTTTTTGTTATTGTTGAGACGGAGCAGGGTTTCAACTGGGCTGTGGCGTGTCTAGCCCAGGCTTATATTTTATGTTCACCACATGACCAGCCCAGCTATTTTTTTTGTGAAAATGAGCCCAGTTTATTTTTCTGAAGAATACCCAATCCAGGCCTACTTATTTTTCTACGCCCTGATGGGCTGCAGCTCTTTCAAGACGCCTGCAAATCTTGAAAGTAATATGAAATGGGCTGTAAATATAAAAAAATGACAAATTGGCAATTACTTTATAATTTCTAAATTTTTTCACATTTTTAGATTCCAATTTCACTGGGCTTTAACCTAATTTAAATATATCTTCAAAGTACTTTAAATGTGGCTCGACATTTCGGTATCAAAAATAGTTTGGAACCCACAGAAATATGCGAAATTTCATTTAAATTTTTAACCCTGGCCCTGGCCAACAAAAAAAGGACTGCAATAAATTGCATAAGAAGTTGCAATTAGCTATATATAAATTATTAAAAAAATAGGGAATGGTCTGACTTGTGGCCTATTAAGTTGACGCATATGCAATATTTTTTTACTTATTATATACGACAACAAAGGATTCTAGTAGACGTAACCGTTGGATGTCAATCCAACGGCCGTCGTGTTTCTTCAATCTCTGATCTTCTTGCTCCAGCCGCCAAATCCAGCGCTGGCGGGACCGCCTGCTCCCGCTTCCCGTGGCCGGTTGTGCTGCCGCGCAGGCCTCATCGCCCCCTACTACTCCCACCGCTGGCCAGGCCATCCCTCTGCTCACCCACATCCCTCCACTACTGTGGCTTCGTACATCGGCCAGGGTGCAAGAAAGTAAATACGGCCACGCACGTACATATGGGTGGGGTCTCAAACGCCTACTCGCGCATACGTACAGCCAGGGCTCATGTACATGGCTGGGTCAGAACGGAGAAACTGTGTCTTCGTCGTGTTGATCGGGAGCCAACCGGTTGGGTCGGAACGAAATGCATCGTCGTGTTCATCGGGAGCCAACCGGCTTGGACAGAACAGCCGATGGTAACGAGGCCTGGAGTACCGTAGAACGGAGGAAACGGCCTTGTGTTTGACCGGCCACGATCGAAACGGGATCCTGTTCATCGGGAGGGGTCTGGCGTACCGCAAAATGGAGGAAACGAACCTCCTATGGTCGAAACGGGGTCCTTTTGATCGGGAGGGGTGTGGCGTACCGCAAAACAGAGGAAACGGACTTGTGTTGGAGCGCTGCGGTTGAAACGGGGTCCTGTTCATCGGGAGGGGTGTGTGGCCGTCCTGGGAACGGGGGTCCCCAGACTTGCCTGCCTGCGGCCCAGGCCGCGGCTCCACCAACGGCCTGGTACGGCCCATCTTCATCATCAACCACCCAAGACCCTCGCGACGGGCCAAGCCTCGCGAGGCGGACGACACAAGACCTCCTCAGGGGCAGCCTCACTAGGCTGGCTCCCGAGGAGCGGAGATATGTATGCAAGGGGCACCTCGCGAGGTGCGCGTGACGTGAGCCATGATGATCAAGGCCAGGCGGGCGCCAGTGGGCGCAGACTACCAGTTGCCTCTTTGGTGCTAAAGGGGCGAGTGCAGGCGAGGAGTCCTAAGGCGTCGGGCAAAGGTTTCCATATCGGCGCAACGAGAGCAAGACCAGCAAGACGGCAGAACAGAGGTCACCGCGGAGCCCACAACAGCGTCACCACCAGAGCCTTTGGCAGGCGACGACCACCTTTTCTCAGGATAGCTTGTACTAGTTGTCTCCCTTGAAACTTGGCTGTTGTGGGATCCCTTCCCGCCTAACATTTGGGAAGAGGACCAGGGCCACTATAAATAGGACTAGCCACCACCATAGAGGGGGACGGATCATTCAGATCATCCTCACACACACAAGCTCACCTAGCTCAAGAACACCTCTCCTCAGGAGGCTGTTCATCCCTTGTACTTGTTCATCCTCAGCCTACAAGGCAATCCACCACACCACACTCGAGTACGGTATTACACCGCAATGGTGGCCCGAACCAGTATAAACCCTCGTGTCTCTTGTTCCTTGCATTCGGCAAGCTAGGCCTTGAGATCGTTGTGCGAGCGAGCTAGGGAGAGAGAGATCTTCGTGCGCACCCCAGTGTTCGAACCTCAAGGGTTTGCCGGAACCCGTAATCCGACATTTGGCGCGCCAGGTAGGGGTGCGCTGAAGCCTTTCTTCCGATCCACGCTCGACCGCTCCACCGTATCCATGGCTGACGCCCGCCGAGCCCGTGCTGAGCGCCGGGCCGCCCTTGCCGCCCTCTTTGCTCAGAAGGCGCCCGTTGGCGGACCTCCCCGCCGTTCTCCATCGCCTGCTGCCAACGCTGCCACCGGCCTGGCCTGGAACAAGCAGCAAGCTTCATTGCTGCACCCCTCCATGAGGCGGGACAGACGCACCGCCCCCCCGTCGCTGACTCCGGCCGGCTCGTCGTCCCATGCTCGTCGCGCGCCCACGGATTCGCAGGCCGCGCTGCTCATGGCACGGGAACTCCTGCGCTACCGCCCAGTCGACGACCTCTACGATGACTGGCTGGACCGCATCGCAGAGCTCGTCAGCGTCGCTGGGGGTTCTCCTGCACTGTCCCTCTCGCTACCTCGTCCACCCCCAGCTGCGGGTGACGTAGCCCACGGAGCACCTCCACCACCTCCGCATCAAGACGCCGCTCTCGCACCAAGACGCGCGGCCCCGCGGCGTGACCCACCGTGCAGGGCGCCCGCACACAAAGAAGGAAGCTGCCAAGAAGTCCCTCAACCGCAAGAAAATACTCTCGCGCTCCCAGCACCACTGCGTCAAGACCGCATGCTGCCTGCGGCGGTGGCGCGTGGATATCAGGATCAGGCCCCGCCTCCACGACGGGCTCCGGTGACCATAGCAGGTTGCCATGCCTTCACTCCGGAGCTGCGCAGCGTCATCTGGCCTGGCAAGTTCAAGCCAGACCTGCCTCCGCACTACGACGGCACCCCCGACCCCCAGACCTGCCTCTGAGCATCGAGGCAGCCAACAGCGACGAGAAGGTCATGGCGAACTGGTTCCCCATGGCCCTCAAGGATGGCGCGCGCTCGTGGCCCCTGAACCTGCCCGCGGGGTCGATCTCCTCTTGGGGCGAAATGCGCGAGCATTTCGTCGCCAACTTCCAGGGCACTCCCGACCGCCCGCCGGCCGCAGGCGACCAGAGGCGCATCAAGCAGCAACCGGGGGAAACTCTACAGAAGTACATCCAGCGCCTTCAACATCGTTCGCCTCAATATTCCCAAGGTGATGGACGAGGCCATCATGTTAGCATTCTCTGATGGCGTCTGCGACATCAAGATGAAGGAGGAGCTCGCTATCCAGGAGGAACTATGCACGGCCCTGGAGATGTTCAACATGGCGACCAAGTGCGCAATAGCTGAGGAGGGGCGCCTTTCCCTCCTCGAGCTCCCAGCTGCCGACCAGGAGGACAAGGAGGCCAAGATCAAGGACGTGAAGCACAAGGGGGCTGCCATGCTCGCAGCGGAGCCAGAGATGAAGTGCGGTCGCGACCACCCCGAGTCGTCCAAGGCCAACTGCCCATTCTGCGCCTTCCACAACGTTCACAGCCACAACACCAGCGACTATTAGGAGCTCAGGGCCATCCGTGACGGGCGCTTCGGTTGATGCCCCGAGCGCAAGGACCGGGGCTATGGACGAGGAGGAGGATGAAGTGGGGGATGCTGGGATGACCGTGGCCCCCACCAGGAGTGTCGCGACCGGCCTCGTGAGGACCGCTGGCAGGACCCGCCACGCGATGGCACCTGGAGAGACCAGCCTCGTGAGGACCGTCCTCAGGGAAATGCAGGCCTCCCTCCGCTGCCACCACCACCAAGGAGGAACGACGACTACCATCAGGACGAGCGGGCCGGGGGCTTCCAAGATCCTCGTGCCATCGCCTGCATCTTGGGTGGTGCTCAGGCCCCAGCCTCCCAGCACATCTTCAAGGAGTTTGCTCGTGAGGTGAACGCGGCCCTCCCCAGGCTCGAGGCCACGCGCCCGCTCAGGTGGTCCAAGTGCGCCATCACCTTCAACTCGTCAGACCAGCTCAAGTGCACGGCAACTGCCGGTGCCCTCCCGATGCTCTGCTCACCCGTCATCAGCAACGTTCAAGTCACCAAGACCCTCATCGACGGTGGCGCAGGGCTCAATGTCCTGTCCGTCGAGACATTCGATAGCCTCCAAGTGCCATACGATCAGCTACAGCCTACCAAGCCCTTCTCAAGAGTGACCGATGGCTCCACCACCCCGATAGGGCGGGTCCGCCTCCCTGTCACCTTCGGCCAGCGTAACAACTACCGCACCGAGCTCACTGACTTCGACGTCGCCCACATCCGTCTGCCGTACAACGCCATCCTTGGGTATCCAGCCTTAGCCAAGTTTATGGCAGTGACCCACCATGGCTACAACGTCCTCAAGATTCCAGGGAGCGGCATAATTATCACGGTTCCCTATGAAGAATGGGATGCGGTGTGCTCCCTCGAGCGCGCTTTCCAAGCTGCAGCGGCCAAAGACCCCGACAATGAAGGCACCCTGTACCCTCCTGAGGCCACCCCCAAGAAGAAGAAGCAGCTACTCCGCCAAGGGCCTCAGGAGAGCAGCACCTCGGGACCTGCGCCCGATGATCGGGCGCCTCCCTCCCTCGCATAGGAAGGCGCGCCCGGCGCCCTCCTCAGGCTGGGCTCGGGGGCTCTCTTCTGGAGGGCCTCAGACTTAGCCAACGTCATGAGGGAGGCGCTCGGGCACCATGTGGAGGCGTGCTTCGCCGCACATTTCCCTCAAGAAGGCACAAGGCGTGGAGTGCCTAGTGCTCAGGAGTTCATCACCGAGGCGACCCAGGAGCTTCAAGAGGCAAGGGCCATACGCAGCAACCGCCGCCCACCAACGACGCAGCCCCCCATCCTGGCGAGGAAGGCGGGCTGCGCGACTGCGTCGACATTCCAGGGGTCAACAGGGCCGCGTCTCAGGGACGTTTCTGGCCTTCGCGTGTTGGACGGTGTGAGGGTCCACCTCACAACTATGTTCGCATGCCATTCGGCTTGCCGAACGTGGCTGTCACCTTCCAGCGCCACTTGCAGAGCGTTCTGGCAGCTCAGGAGGCCAGGCATCACGCTGTCCTTGCAGAGATGGCGATAGTTCTTCAGGAGCCACATGGGCCTGAGCCTCCTCAGGCTCATGACCCTGGCGGCTTGTGAGGAGCAGCTTCTCCAGCACGTATCTTCAGCTACTCCAACCCCACTCCAGCTATGGTATCAGGTGACCCTTTTCAGCTCATTCAGTTGGGGGTGCCCCTCGGACAGCATTATCCCCAAGTCGCACGGGCCTATCCCCGCGACGTGTGTCCTTTTGCATCTTTAGCTTACTTTGTTGGGAGCGCCCCTCGGGCTGCATCATCCCCAGGCCGCTTGGGTCCGTCCCAGTGGCATGTATCGTTCTTGCATCTATCTGAGCTAACCTGCCTCATTGCTTGAGTCATTTCATGATTACCACCTGCTTACTTGTTGCCCCTTGCGGCCACCCGCGTTGCTGGCCGGCCTCCTGCTCATCCCGCAAAGGGGCTACACATGCTGGCATGGCGCTTGTGCTCGAGTCCGTCCCTGCAACACTAACAAACCTGAGTGGTCGAGCTCTGGCTCGCGGCACGCCCCGCGCACGTCACCTCACCAGGCCCTCAGTGCCTTCATCTTCTTGCGGAACAACCAGCGGCAAACCAGCAGACACGGGTGCAGTGTGTACTCCTCCCTTGCACTAACCTGCAGGAATCCCCGGAGGCCGACGACGGACGGCACCGCAGGCTCCTTCTTTTTCATGCAATTCGCTTGCGCGTTAAAGGGGGGCTCCTGAGCATCGCGTCTCAGGAGCTCCTACTGACTCTCCAGCCCTCACCCCCTGGCCTTGACCATGGCACCGCGACCTGGCATAGCAGCGGCGGCTGAGCTCGCTCGAGGGTCAGGACCCGAGGACGCAGAGCACCTAGAAGAGCGTGAAAAAGGGAGGGAGGCCAGCGCAAGCCTAACCCAATTGTCCCACAGCCGTTGACGCACGAGTCGGACGCTGCACACGGAAGCCGACCCAGGGTCGCTACGATAAGTCTCGCATTCAAGCCAGCCCAGCGCTGTGACATAGGATTTCCATCTCTTGTAACCTTGCTACGGCGACGCCACCTTTCTTTCCTGCCTTCAGGTAGTTGCTTGCACGCTAAAGGGGACCTCTTGAGCATCACGCCTCGGGAGCTCTCACCGGACCTCGGGCCGCTCACCTCCTGGCCTTGACCACCAGATTTGCAAGGAGTTTGCCAAAGGCTTTCTCATTCGGAAAAAACGCGACCTGACATACAAGCGACGGCGGCAGCCTGCCTGGGGGCTGGGACCTGTCGGTGTAGAGCACTAAGCTACCGCGAGGTTGGAAAGGGGGGACCAAGCCGAAGCAAGACACGCAATCATACTATCGTAATAAGGATGATATTGACACAAAAGGCAGCACAGACCCTTTACACACCCCCACGGGGTCCACCTCGATTCCTCGCAAGGAACAAAAGAAGAAGGCTTCCAGGAGTCATATCTACAGGCACCGCCGACGACGCCATCGTCAACAGTGGGCCATGGGAGGCCGACGCCAACCCCATCCAGATCAGCGACGACGATGGGCGAACGCCGCCGCTGCGCTCCGGGCACGGCGAGAACTCGGGGGCACGTAGCTGTCGTCGCTCGTCTTCGGAGTCTCATCAGGCTCAGGAGAACCGCTGGACTCCTAGGCGCCGTTGCTGCTAATGGAGGAACTGCCGGCAGGACCAAGGGCGGGGCCAGCGCCTGCCGCTGCGCCGTCCCGGCGACCCCCTCCGGGGCAGCATTCCAGGCGGCGGCCTTCCTCGTCGAAGACCTTGAAGAACAGCGTGGAGGCGCCGTCATACTCAAAAAGAATGGCGAGGGCCCCCTCCACGCGGCAGACGCGGGCGACCTCACCCCATCCTCGGGCCAGGAAGATCTTGCCCGGGGAAACGACCTCAACCTCTGCTCCCGGTGTCGGGGTGTCGCACTCGGCGTGCTGCAGCCACAGCTCGAGTGGCCCCCTCGGCGGCATCTCTTCAGCGAAGAACTGCGGGAATCGGATCCACGAGCGCAGTGGCATCGCCGCCCACACCACAAGTTCATGCGAGGAGCCGTCGGCGTTAGTTCGCAGGGCAGCGGCGTGCACCGCCACAGCATGCCCACCGCGGCCAAGGCGTGATCGACGCGGGCCGCTGCCTCCCCCTTCGAAGCCTTGCGCCTAGGCGTACAAAGGCAGCGGGTAGCCGGGGGGAGGCCGCTCATACCAAGGCCTCGTCACCTCCGACCTCATGACAACATCGCGAGAGCGGGCCAGCCTCTTCTTCGGTGGGAGTGGCCCTAGCTCTTTTGCAGGGGGTTTTCCCCTTCTCAGCAGTAGAGAATGTTCGTATCGGCACCATGAGTGTCGCAGCAAGGAGTAAGAAGAAGAAGCAGACGGAATGGAGGAAGAGATGAGTGACGGGGGCTCCGCCCCCCTCCTCATTTATAGCCAGAAGGAGGCCAACTGCCGGCCTCCACGATCGCAGGTAATGATGGTTCTTCTTCTACATGCAGCAGGGACTCGTCAAGTTGGGCAGTTGCCGAGGCAGCGTGGGGAAGCGGAGACGCCCACGTCCCGTCAGTCGCCACGCGTCAATCAAGGCCACAGGCTATTGGGTCCCGCGGCGCTCCGCACTTGCCCTTTGGCTTTGCCTCGAAGCCAAGTCCGAGCGCGCCTTGGGCCAAGGGGCTACTATCGGCGTCCTGGGAACGGGGGTCCCCAGACTTGCCTGCCTGCGGCCCAGGCCGCGGCTCCACCAACGGCCTGGTACGGCCCATCTTCATCAGCAACCACCCAAGACCCTCGCGAGGGCCAAGCCTCGCGAGGCGGACAACACAAGACCTCCTCAGGGGCAGCCTCACTAGGCTGGCTCCCGAGGAGCGGAGATATCTATGCAAGGGGCACCTCGCGAGGTGCGCGTGACATGAGCCGTGACGATCAAGGCCAGGCGGGCGCCAGCGGGCGCAGAGTACCAGTTGCCTCTTTGGTGCTAAAGGGGCGAGCGCAGGCGAGGAGTCCCAAGGCATTAGGCAAAGGTTTCCATATCGGCGCAACGAGACCAAGACCAGCAGGACAACAGGACGGAGGTCACCGCAAATCCCACGATGGCGTCACCACCAGAGCCTTTGGCAGGCGACGACCACCTTTTGTCAGGATAGCTTGTACTAGTTGTCTCGCTTCAAACTTTGCCGTTGTGGGATCCCTTCCCGCCTAACATTTGGGAAGAGGACCAGGGCCACTATAAATAGGATTAGCCACCACCATAGAGGGGGACGGATCATTCAGATCATCCTCACACACACAAGCTCACCGAGCTCAAGAACACCTCTCCTCAGGAGGCTGTTCATCCCTTGTACTTGTTCATCCTCAGCCTACAAGGCAATCCACCACACCACACTAGAGTAGGGTATTACACCGCAACGGTGGCCCGAACCAGTATAAACCCTCGTGTCTCTTGTTCCTTGGGTCGGCGAGCTAGGCCTTGAGATCGCTGTGCGAGCGAGCTAGGGAGAGAGAGATCTTCGTGCGCACCCCAGTGTTCAAACCTCAAGGGTTTGCCGGAACCCGTAATCCGACAGTGTGGCGTACCGCAAAGCGGGACTCCACGGGATACTGTTCATCTCCACCATCGACCTCCTCCAGCCTCCACGGGCTACTGTTCATCCACCGTCGACCTCCTCTAGCCTCCACCTGCGACTGTTCATCCACGGGCTCCTGTTCATCCAGCCTCCACCGCGCGCTCCTCCACCGGCTACTGTTCAACCAGCCCTCTCCACGTGGTCTTGTTCAACCACCCCTCCATGGGCTACTGTTCATCCAGCCCTCCACCGGCTACTGTTCAACCAGCCCTCCACCGGATACTGTTCAACCTTCCCTCCATGGGGTCCTGTTCATCCAGCCCTCCACGGGGTCTTGTTCATCCACCCCCCAACCGGCTCGATCGATCGCAGTCCTGTTCATCCAGCGGCAACACCACGGGTTCCTGTTCATCCAACCCCCCACCGAGAACTGTTCATCCAAACCCCCAACAACCGTCACTGTTGATCAAGAGGCAGCAGGTTCGATCGGCTTCAGTTAGCAGCAGTAGCGAAGGAATCGCTCGATCAGGTTCAGTTAACAGGCATCGATCGATCGCTCAGGTTCTGTAACGTGTAGCCTGCAGTGTAATCGCTCGGGTTCAGTAGGCGAACGCCTCGCTCGGGTTCTGTTAGAGCCCAACGCCTCGCACCCACGAGCGTACGTGTACGAGAGAAACGCTCATCGCTCGGCCCCCGACCACCCACCGTACCGTGAACTCCCCGATATTTTCCGCGCCCTCGCTTCTACCATGGTTTTTTCCGTCATGGACGGCCCAAAGAATGTCATGCAACAGCGTCTCCGGCCCACCCAGGACGAAAAGCCCATTTTTTGTCATGATTTTTTTTCGTAGAAGTAGGAGCCCACCACATCTATGATGATACCAGGTTTTGTCACAATTATCGTCATAGAAGTGTCATAAGCATGACAGAAAAAATTCGTTCGGCCCAAAATGTCACGGATGTGTCTTTTTTTGTAGTGAAAGAATCGGTGCCGTATTCATGCCCGGGCAGAGCGGACGCGACCTGTCACTGGTGCCTGCGTTGAAGGGAGAAGCGGATTCAAGAGTGATGGTTGCTTCATCCGTCCAACTTACTGCTAGGTCTATGTGATTTGACGGCTCATTGGTCATTATTACTAAGGTAGTACGACTGCTGGATGTCCCACGCTTCGGCAAAAGGAGGTACTAGATTACAATTTTCTCCATTCTTACAGTGGAGGAGTGCGAAAGCAGTGAAAACGCGCACGCTCAATGATTACATGGCCCACCTCACACTATCACCATATTTTCTGGACACTGTGCGACACCTAACTCTTTACATAGTAGTATAGTACGTACTGTAATTTCTCAGCGAGATAAATTTGTACAATGCTATGAAGCTTCCAGCTTCTGTTTCATGTATCTTGCGTCCAAGGTTGCCCCGTTGCAACATTTCATCAAATACAAAGGAGACTAACATGCATGCTATTGCATCTCAATGATTGATAGATCATAGCCAATATGTACTCCCTCCATTCCAAAATAAGTGTCTCAACTTTGTGCAAACTTTAGTACAAAGTTGTACTACTACTAAAGTTGACACTTATTTTGGAACAGAGACAACCAAAGAAAAAAATGATCCATGCAGTACCTAGCCCTTGAACCCAAAACCCTAACCAGGCTTTAATTTGCTGGCAATGTTGAAGCTTCCGAAGAAATGAAGTTTGCAACCCTTTGACCATCAGATCATTTTGTGCAGTTTCACAAAATCTAGATGAGCATCCCTGTGGCAAAGAAATTGAAGAAGCGTGGTTAGAATAAGATTACTGGGACTAGTTGATGAGATATAAACTCGTAACAAATATAGTGGAAGCCAGTAGAGGTATGTGCGAGGCAAAGAAGTATAGAAATATCCACATGGACTGATGTGGGCCGCTAGGGCAGTGGTGCAAGCCGGCTATAAGGAAGTTGTACCTGAGGGATGTCGGGACATAGCTCAACCTAGAGGAGGGCGGCGGGAGGCGGCAACTGCCCACGTTGCGGCAGTGAGCAAGGGACGAAGGCAACCTCACCGGCTTTGTGAGAGAGAACGTCTGGGACCCCTGATCGGGACGTGCCGACAGTGGGTTTTCGCCGTCGGCGACGGCGAATGCATCTACACAATGCATCCACCCCTTCCCCCTGCGGACGTGATCCGCCCGGATCTTAGAGATGTGGCCGCAGTCGTTTTATGCGAGAGTGTGAAGAGAGCAACCCCAGCAAGAATCCGTGTAGGCACCTCTTCCCTTCGAGCATGGTTATTAAAAGTATAGCCCACTACTGTACCACGCGGTTATTATATATGGGCAAAGAGTATATATGACCACGGATTCCCACGCGTGCAATTAGCTTCTTTTTCTTCTTCTTTTCAAACCACGGTTTCCCACGCGTGTACACTCCCAATGCTGCGGTGGGTTTGAAAACGGGCTACTTCACATTTGACCCCATTATTGCCACGGCCAAATAACATGTAGCACTATGGCTATTTAAGCCACCCTCAGTGTCTGCCATCCCTCATCCATCTCCCATCCTCTGCCATCTGCCCTTCTTGCTCTTCGACCACTTCTCCTTCTTCTGCACATCCCTCAGCCATGCAGTACACCGGACCAACCTACCGCTCCCCACACATCGTGCCGGAGAGGCTCTACCCTACCGGCGTGTACGTTTATCGCACACTACATGTGTGGGCGATATCAAGGTTGAGGACCGCAAGGAACTTCACCGAGTTCTTCCTCGCGCCCGGCTACCACCACCTCCTGTGGGGATCTCCAACGATGTTCCGCGTCGAGGAGGTCATCCAAAACGGGGTGGTGGTTGCTCTCCTTGCCCACTTCACCAACACATTCGACACCTTCTACCTCCTCGGGCAGGTGTTTTGGTGTGGCAGTGAGTTCATCGCTTCCACCACCCACAAAAGGTTCATGGAGTACACCAACATCTTCCCCACCACCACGCACAAGCACACTCTTCCGTACCCCATCGACAATGCCCCAGAGGAGCGGTGAAAAGGGTGCCCGGAGGAGGAGCGAGGTGGAGAAGGCGGCGGCTAGGGTTCTAAACCCTCTATCTTTTTTAGTCTATGTTATGTTAAGTTGTAATTGAACTATGTTGGAGTTGCTATGGCCTTGTTGGCCCTTTTATTAAGTTCTATTATTGAGTTTCTATCCTGTTATTAAGTTCTTCCTAGTTTGAACTATGTGATCGTGCTATGGGCTTGTTGGCCCTATCTACATATTGGGACTACATATTTGTTGATTGTTTTCTTAGAGAGCTCGCTTTGTTAGTAGGGTTCCCTTGTTAGTAACTACCTAGTGCATGTAGCCACAACGAACACTTCTCTTTTTTTACACAAGCCACAAAT
Source organism: Aegilops tauschii subsp. strangulata (assembly GCF_002575655.3). NCBI lineage: Eukaryota > Viridiplantae > Streptophyta > Magnoliopsida > Poales > Poaceae > Aegilops > Aegilops tauschii. The sequence goes on along the minus strand of NC_053037.3, from coordinate 387,628,446 downwards.
ATGTAGCCACCTAGCTACGTAGAAGAGAGGAACCAGCATCAGTGATCGTCGCTGCATCCGTGGCGGCTCGCGAGCAAGAAAGTTGCTCCGTCAATGCATCATGGCGGACGCATCGGCGCATGCAGGCTCAGTCGGCGCATCGTGGCGGCGCGCATCGATGCATGCAAGAAGGCTTTGCTGGTGCATGCATAGCAGGCTTCTGTCCTGGCGGCGCGCGCAGACATTTAATGCAAGGGACGGCCCAACGAAACCACGGCCCAATGGTCCAACAGCAACACCAACCAACGCGGCCCCACATGTCAGGTCCAACGGACGACACAGTCCAGCGCGGCCCACTCGTCAGAGTTAACAGTCAAGCCATTGACTCGACGACAACGTCCGTTGTGACCAGTTCTGAGGGTTTCGGGCAAGGGAGTGGGGAAAACTGAGCAAAAGTTAAGAGCACAGGGATGACTGAGTAGAGCTAAGAAACCAGGGGCATAGATGTGAAAAACCCAATAAACAAATACCGTGGCCCTAGTGAGCCTCTACTAGACTAGCTCGTTGATCAAAGATGGTTAAGGTTTCCTAACCATAGACATGAGTTGTCATTTGATAACAGGATCACATCATTAGAAGAATGATGTAATGGACAAGACCCAACCGTTAGCATAGCATATGATCGTTCAGCTTATTGCTACTGCTTGCTTAATATCAAATACATGTTTCTTCGACCATGAGGTCATGCAACTCCCGGATACCAGAGGAATACCTTGTGTGCTATCAAACGTCACAATGTAACTGGGTGATCATAAAGATGCTCTACAGGTATCTCCGAAGGTGTCTGTTGAGTTGGCATGGACCGAGATTAGGATTTGTCACTCCGTGTATCGGAGAGGTATCTCTGGGCCCTCTCGGTAATACAGCATCACAAGAAGCTTGCAAGCAAATTGACTAAGGAGTTAGTTAATAGATTCTTCCTGCTACTTCTTGAGCTTGAGTTGGTTTTTCCCTTAAAGAGGAAAGGGTGATGCAACAAAGTAGAGTAAGTATTTCCCTCATCTTTTGAGAACCAAGGTATCAATCCAGTAGGAGACAACACTCAAGCCACCGAATACCTGCACAAACAAACACCAACTTGCACCCAACGCGACAAAGGGGTTGTCAATCCCTTCACGGTTATTTGCAAAGTGAGATCTGATAGAGATGGATAAATGGTAAAGTAATATTTTTGGTATTTTTGGTTTATGGAACGGGAAGTAAAAGATTGCAAAGGAAGTAAATTGGAAACTAAAACTGTAGATCGGAAACTTATATGATGGAAAATAGACCCCGGGGCCATAGGTTTCACTAGAGGCTTCTCTCAAGATAGAAATTATTACGGTGGGTGAACAAATTACTGCCGAGCAATTGATAGAAAAGCGCAAAGTTATGACGATATCTAAGGCAACGATCATGAATATAGGCATCACGTCCGTATCAGGTAGACCGACTCCTGCCTGCATCTACTACTATTACTCCACACATCAACTGACTCCTACCTGCATCTAGAGTATTAAGTTCATAGAACAGAGTAACGCATTAAGTAAGATGACATGATGTAGCGGGATAGACTCAAGCAATATGATGAAAACCCCATCTTGTTATCCTCGATGGCAACAATACAATACGTGTCGATTCCCCTTCTGTCACTCGGATCAAGCACCACAAGATTGAACCCAAAGCTAAGCACTTCTCCCATTGCAAGAAAAACCAATCTAGTTGGTGTTAACCCACAAGTATAGGGGATCGCAACAGTTTTTGAGGGTAGAGTATTCAACCCAAATTTATTGATTCGACACAAGGGGAGCCAAAGAATATTCTCAGGTATTAGCAATTGAGTTGTCAATTCAACCACACCTGGAAAACTTAATATCTGCAGCAAAGTATTTAGTAGCAACGTAGTATGGAAGTAACAGTAACGGTGGCAAAGGTAACAGTTTTGTAGTAATCGTAACAGTGGCAAAGGTAAAGTCACTAAGCAAATATCAATATGTGAAAAGCTCGTAGGCATTGGATCAGTGATGGATAATTATGTCGGATGCGATTCCTCATGCAATAGTTATAACATAGGGTGACGCAGAACTAGCTCCAGTTCATCAATGTAATGTAGGCATGTATTCCGAATATAGTCATACGTGCTTATGGAAAAGAACTTGCGTGCCATCTTTGTCCTACCCTCCCGTGGCAGCGGGGTCCATTGGAAACTAAGGGATATTAAGGCCTCCTTTTAATAGAGTACCGGACCAAAGCATTAACACTTAGGGAATAAATGAACTCCTCAAACTAAGGTCATCACCGGAAGTGGTCCCGATTATTGTCACTTCGGGGTTATCGGATCATAACACATAGTAGGTGACTATTGACTTGCAAGATAGGATCAAGAACTCACATATATTCATGAAAACATAATAGGTTCAGATCTGAAATCATGGCACTCGGGCCCTAGTGACAAGGATTAAGCATAGCAAAGTCATAGCAACATCAATCTCAGAACATAGTGGATACTAGGGATCAAACCCTAACAAAACTAACTCGATTACATGATAAATCTCATCCAACCCATCACCGTCCAGCAAGCCTATGATGGAATTACTCACGCACGATGGTGAGCGTCATGAATATGGTGATGGAGGAAGGTTGATGATGATGACGGTGATGGATTCCCCTCTCTAGAGCCCCGAATGGACTCCAGATCAGCCCTCCCGAGAGAGATTAGGGCTTGGCGGCGGCTCCGTATTGTAAAACACGATGAATCCTTCTCTCTGATTTTTTTCTCCCTGAACGTGAATATATAGAGTTGGAGTTGAGGTCGGTGGAGCCTCAGGGGGCCCATGAGGCAGGGGGCGCACCCCAGGGGGTGGGCGCGCCCTCCACCCTTGTGTACAGGGTGTCGGCCCCCTGGTGTTGATTCTTTCGCCAGTATTTTTTATTTATTCCAAAAATATTCTCCATGAAGTTTCAGGTCATTCCGAGAACTTTTCTTTCTGCACAAAAATAACACCATGGCAATTCTGCTGAAAACACCGTCAGTCCGGGTTAGTTCCATTCAAATCATGCAAGTTAGAGTCCAAAACAAGGGAAAAAGTGTTTGGAAAAGTAGATACGTTGGAGACGTATCAACTCCCCCAAGCTTAAACCTTTGCTTGTCCTCAAGCAATTCAGTTGACAAACTGAAAGTGATAAAGAAAAACTTTTACAAACTCTGTTTGCTCTTGTTGTTGTAAATATGTAAAGCCAACATTCAAGTTTTCAGCAAAGATTATGAACCAACCATATTCACAATAACATTTAGGTCTCATGTTTACTCATATCAATGGCATAATCAACTAGCGAGTAATAATAATAAATCTCGAATGACAACACTTTCTCAAAACAATCATAATATGATATAACAAGATGGTATCTCGCTAGCCCTTTTTGAGACCGCAAAACATACATGCAGAGCACCTCTGAAGATCAAGGACTGACTAGACATTGTAATTCATGGTAAAAGAGATCCAGTCACAGTCATACTCAATGTAAATTAATAGTAATGCACGCAAATGACAGCGATGCTCTCCAACTGGTGCTTTTTAATAAGAAGATGATGGCTCAACATAGAAGTAAATAGATAGGCCCTTCGCAGAGGGAAGCAGGGACTTGTAGAGGTGCTAGAGCTCGATTTTTGAAATAGAGGTAAATAATAATTTGAGCGGCATACTTTCATTGTCAACATAACAACCGAGAGATCTCGATATCTTTCATGCTACACATATTATAGGCGGTTCCCAAACAGAACGGTAAAGTTTATACTCCCCCACCACCAACAAGCATCAATCCATGGCTTGCCCGAAACAACGGGTGCCTCCAACTAACAACAGTCTTGGGGGAGTTTTGTTTGCAAATTATTTTGATTTGAGCATGGAACTGGGCATCCCGGTTACCAGCCATTTTTGCGTGAGTGATGAGCGGAGTCCACTCATCGTGAGAATAACCCACCTAGCATGGAAGATATAGACATCCCTAGTTGATACATGAGCTATTCGAGCATACACAACAGAATTTCATTTGAAGGTTTAGAGTTTGGCACATACAAATTTACTTGGAACGGCAGGTAAATACCGCATATAGGAAGGTATGGTGGACTCATATGGAATAACTTTGGGGTTTATGGAAGTGGATGCACAAGCAATATTCCCGCTTAGTACAAGTGAAGGCTAGAAAAGACTGGGAAGCGACCAGCTAGAGAGCGACAACAGTCATGAACATGCATTAAAATTAATCAACAATGAGTGCAAGCATGAGTAGGATATAATCCACCATGAACATAAATATCGTGAAGGCTATGTTGATTTGTTTCAAGTACATGCGTGAACATGTGCCAAGTCAAGTCACTTGAATCATTCAAAGGAGGATACCACCCCATCATACCACATCACAAACATTTTAATAGCATGTTGGCATGCAAGGTAAACCATTATAAACTCCTGGCTAATTAAGCATGGCATAAGTAACTATAATCTCTAATTGTCATTGCAAACATGTTTATTCATAATAGGCTGAATCAGGAACGATGAACTAATCATATTTACAAAAACAAGAGAGGTCGAGTTCATACTAGCTTCTCTCATCTCAGTTAGTCCATCATATATCGTCATAATTGCCTTTCACTTGCACGACCGAACGATGTGAATAATAATAGTGCACGTGCATTGGACTAAGCTGGAATCTGCGAGCATTCAATAAAAAGGAGAAGACAAGGCAATATGGGCTCTTGGTTAAATTAACAATAATGCATATAAGAGCCACTTCAACAATTGAATTATGGTCCTCTCCTATCGACCCCAAAGAAAAGAAAAGGAATAAAAACTATTTACACGGGAAAGCTCCCAACAAGCAAAAGAAGAACATGAAATCTTTTTGGGTTTTCTTTTAATTATTACTACTACAGCAAGAAAGGTAAACTAACTAAAAGCTACTACTATTTTTTTTGGTTTTCTTAAGGTTTATCAAACACACAAGAAGAAAGCAAGAAAAAGAAAATAAACTAGCATGGATAGTACAGTGAAAGAGTATGAGCACCGACATCTAGCAATGAGTGTGTGTGAACATGAATGTAATGTCGGTGAGAGATACGTACTCCCCCAAGCTTAGGCTTTTGGCCTAAGTTGGTCTATTGCCACGGATGGCCTGGCGGATATCCAAAGTTATAACCGGGGTCGTACCGAGATGCAGCGGCTATTGCCTCCTGAGCTGCAGCTTGGCGGCGAGCTGCCTCCGCCCTCCTCTTGTACTCATCTGCCTGCTCTCTGGTAATAACATATCTTCCTTTTGCCTGATAATCAAAGAAGGTAGGAGTAGGGAGAGTAATGCATATGAGAGCCACTCAACATTTTCATCATGGTCTTCTCCTCTCGACCCCCAAAAAATAGAAAAAGAAATAAAACTCTTTACACGGCAAAGCTCCCAACAAGCAAAAGAAGAACGAGAAATATTTTTGGGTTTTCTTTTAATTATTACTATTACAGGCATGGAAAGTAAACTAGCTAAAGACTACAACTAGTTTATTTGGTTTTTCTTAGGGGTTTTCAAACACACAAGAAGAAGGCTTAAAACAGAAAATAAACTAGCATGGATAGTACATTGAAAAAGTATGAGCACCGACAAATGGCATGAGTGTGTGAACATGAATGTAATGTCGGTGAGAAATACGTAGTCCCCCAAGCTTAGGCTTTTGGCCTAAGTTGGACTAGGGCCACGGCGGGCCTGGCGGATATCCAAAGTTGTAGCTGGGGTCGTACTGAGATGCAGCGGCTACTGCCTGACGAGCTGCAGCTTGGAGGTGAGCTGCCTCCGCCTCCTTTCATACTCGTTCGCCTCCTCCCTGGTTATGACATATCTCCTTTTTGCCTGAAAGTCAAAGAAAGTAGGGGCAGGGAGAGTAACATGGACAGTGCGACGTCTGTCGAAGATTAGTTGGTACTGGAGGAACTGTTCATTCCTCTCAACAAACTGATGGCGAACCATAGCATTATAATCTAGATAAGCATGAGGCAATTCCATGTCATTTGCATGTATGGGTACATCAAGATTATTAGCTACACGAGTTGCATAAATTCCACGAAACAAGTCTCCACTTAAACCGTTAAGATGCAACCTTCGTGCAACAATGGCCCCCAAATTATATTGTTTATCTCCTAATACAGCACTCTTGAGGACAAAAAGATCTGGAACGCACATGTGACAAGCTTCATCTTTACCGTTAATGCATCTACCTATAAAGAGAGCGAAATAATGTATGGAAGGAAAATGAATGCTCCCTATGGTAGCTTGTGTGATTACTCTAGATTTCCCCACAGTGATACTAGCAAGAAAGTCTTTATATTCAGATTTGCGAGGTTCACTAACATTGCCCCACTACGGGAGTTTACAAGCAATATTAAAATCTTCTAAATCCATGGTATATGATTTATCATAAAGATCAAATAAAATAGTGTGAGAATTGCGTGAGGATGTAAATTTAAACCTTCTCACAAAGGAATCAGTTAGGTAACAGTATTGCGGGCACTTATCAAACACGAAGCCCTCAAGATCAGCATTACGCACATACGCGTCAAATTCATCCTTGATACCTGCTCCGACCATAATCTCCTCTGACGGCCATTCACAAGGCCGCACTTGAGATTCCCTTGGTAGTTCATTGTCTGGCTCACGTATCGCGAGCCTAGGTCCTTGCTTTCTTGAGGAACCACCTTGGTACATTTTCCTAAACATATTTCTTCCTCTGAAAAATTTCTATATTTTTTAGTGACTCAAAATAAAAGTGAACCAAACTCAACAAGATTGATAGCAACTACTCCCACAAGTGCCTAGAGACTATATCATGCATTAGAACTACTTGGGACCATATAAATTTGACATGCAAGCTCAAGAACAGTGTCACCTAAGCAGCAAAAATTTGAAGTAAATAAAGCACTAGAACAAAACTAATTGGACCATTGGAGGAGTCACATACCGAAGAACAATCCCCCAAAGCAGTTTTGTGAATGGAGCTTTGAGCAAGGAGATCAAAAATTGCAGCAAGATGAGCTAGAACACGGGTTTGAGCTATGGGAGGATTTTTTCTGGAGGAAGACGAAGTGAGTGGGTGCTGGAATAAGTGGATGGGGGCCACGTGGGGTCCATGTGGCAGGGGGCGCGCCCAGGGGGGTGGGCGCGCCCTGGACCCTCATGGCCAGGTGGTGGCCCCCTCTGGTGTGTTCTCAGTGCCAGATATTCTTAAATATTCTACAAAAAATCATATTTCATTTTCGGGACGTTTGGAGAACTTTTATTTTCGAGGTATTTTTTTATTGCAAGGATAATTCAGAAAACATACATAAAATACTATTCTTGCTTTATTTAATCTAAATAACAAAAAATAAAAGGAGGGTACAGGGAGTTGTGCTTTCTAACTTCATGCATCTCATGCTCATCAAAAGGAATCCACTAACAAGGTTGATCAAGTCTTGTTAACAAACTCTTTCCGAATTGCATGAAACCGGAGTATTTTCGAATAACACTAAGTTACCTCAACGGGGATATGCACGTCCCCAATAATAAGAATATCATATTTCTTCTTGACAGTAGGAAGAGGAAATTCAAAACCTCCAATAATAATCGTTGAAAATTTTCCAATAGAATTCATACTGTGGACTTGAGGTTGTTTCCTCGGAAAGTGTACCGTATGCTTATTCCATTAACATGAAAAGTGACATTGCCTTTGTTGCAATCAATAACAGCCCCTGCGGTATTCAAAAAGGGTCTACCAAGAATAATAGACATACTATCGTCCTCGGGAATATCAAGAATAACAAAGTTCGGTAAAATAGTAACATTTGCAACCACAACAGGCACATCCTCACAAATACCGACACGTATAGCAGTTGATTTATCGGCCATTTGCAAAGATATTTCAGTAGGTGTCAACTTATTCAAATCAAGTCTACGATATAAAGAGAGAGGCATAACACTAACACCGGCTCCAAGATCACATAAAACAGTTTTAACATAGTTTCTTTTAATGGAGCATGGTATAGTTGGTACTCCTGGATCTCCTAGTTCCTTAGCTATTCCACCTTTAAAAGTATAATTAGCAAGCATGGTGGAAATTTCAGCTTCCCGTATCTTTCTTTTATTTGTAAAAATATCTTTCATGTACTTAGCATACGGGTTCATTTTAAGCATATCAGTCAAACGCATATGCAAAAAGATCGGTCTAATCATTTCAGCAAAGCGCTCAAAATCCTCATCATCCTTTTTCTTGGACGGTTTGGGAGGAAAAGGCATGGGTTTCTGAACCCATGGTTCTCTTTCTTTACCGTGCTTCCTAGCAACGAAGTCTCTCTTATCATAACGTTGATTCTTTGATTGTGGGTTATCAAGATCAATAGCAGGTTCAATCTCTACATCATTGTCATTGCTAGGTTGAGCATCATCATGAACATCATCATTAACAATATCACTAGGTTCATGTTCATTACCAGATTGTGTTTCAGCATCAGAAATAGAAATATCATTGGGATTCTCACGTGTGTCAACAATAGGTTCACTAAAAGCATGCAAAGTACTGTCATTTCTCCTTTTCTTCTTCTTAGAAGAACTAGGTGCATCAGCATTAGTTCTCTGAGAATCTTGCTCAACTCTCTTAGGGTGGCCCTCAGGATACAAAGGTTCCTGAGTCATTTTACCCCCTCTAGTCATAACTCTAACAACATTATCATTTTTCTTATTATTTAATTCATTGAGCAAATCATTCCGAGCTTTAAGCACTTGTTCTACTTGAGTGGTAACCATAGAAGCATGTTTACTAATAAGTTTAAGTTCACCTTTAACTCTAGACATATAATCACTCAAGTGTTCAATCATATAAGCATTACGTTTCAAATGTCTACCAACATAAGCATTGAAGTTTTCTTGTTTAACAATAAAATTATCAAACTCATCTAAGCATTGGCTAGCAGACTTATAACGAGGGATATCACCTTCATCAAATCTATAGAGAGAATTTACCTTTACTACATGGGTCGGGTTATCAAGACCATGTATTTCTTCAATAGGTGGTAAATTCTTAACATCTTCAGCTTTAATAACCTTTTCTTTCATAGATTTCTTTGCCTCTTGCATATCTTTAGGACCGAGGAATAGAATACCCCTTTTCTTTGGAGTTGGCTTAGGAGTTGGTTCAGGAAGTGTCCAATTATTATCATTACTCAACATATTATTCAATAGCAATTCAGCTTGATCAATAGTTCTTTCCCTGAAAACACAACCAGCACAACTATCCAGGTGGTCTCTGGAAGCATCAGTTAGTCCATTATAAAAGATATCAAGTATTTCATTTTACTTGAGAGGATGATCAGGTAAAGCATTAAGTAATTGGAGAAGCCTCCCCAAAGCTTGTGGGAGACTCTCTTCTTCAATTTGCACGAAATTATATATTTCCCTAAAGGCAGCTTGTTTCTTATGAGCGGGGAAATATTTTTCAGAGAAGTAATAATTCATATCCTAGGGACTACGCGCACAACCAAGGAGTAAGAGAATTAAACCATATTTTCTCATCACCCTTTAATGAGAATGGAAATAACTTAAGGATATAGTAGTAACGAATTTTTTCCTCATGAGTGAATAGGGTGGCTATATCATTCAATTCAGTAAGATGTGCCACAACAGTTTCAGATTCATAGCCATAAAAAGGATCAGATTCAACCAAAGTAATTAACTCAGGATCAACAGAGAAATCATAATCCTTATCAGAAATACAGATAGGTGAAGTAGCAAAAGCAGGGTCATATTTCATTCTAGCATTCAAAGATTTTTCTTTCAGCTTAGCTAGCAGTTTCTTAAGATCATATCTATCTTTGCAAGCAAAAAAGTCTCTAGTAGTTTCTTCATCCATAACATAACCCTCAGGCACATCAGGCAGTTCATATCTAGGGGGAGCATCTTCATCATCACTTTCATCAATATTATCAGTTTCAATAATTTCATTCTCTCTAACCCTAGCAAGTTGTTCATCAAGAAATTCACCTAATGGCACAGTATTATCAAGCATAGAAGTAGTTTCATCATATGTATCATGCAAAGCAGAAGAGGCATCATCAATAACATGGGACATATCAGAATCAATAGCAGGAGTAGGTTTAGGTGTCGTAAGTTTACTCAAAACAGAAGGTGAATCAAGTGCAGAGCTAGATGGCAGTTCCTTACCTCCCCTCGTAGTTGAGAGATAAATCTTGGTTTTTTCGTCTTTCAAGTTCCTCATAGTGATCAACAGATACAAATCCCAAGTGACTCAAAGAATAGAGCTATGCTCCCCGGCAACAGCGCCAGAAAATAGTCTTGATAACCCACAAGTATAGGGGATCGCAACAGTTTTCGAGGGTAGAGTATTCAACCCAAATTTATTGATTCGACACAAGGGCAGCCAAAGAATATTCTTAGGTATTAGCAGTTGAGTTGTCAATTCAACCACACCTGGAAAACTTAATATCTGCAGCAAAGTATTTAGTAGCAAAGTAGTATGGAAGTAACGGTAACGGTGGCAAAGGTAAGAGTAGCAGTTTTGTAGTAATTGTAACAGTGGCAACGGTAAAGTAACTAAGCAAAGATCAATATGTGAAAAGCTCGTAGGCATTGGATCAGTGATGGATAATTATGTCGGATGTGATTCCTCATGCAACAGTTATAACATAGGGCGACATAGAACTAGCTCCAGTTCATCAATGTAATGTAGGCATGTATTCCGAATATAGTCATACGTGCTTATGGAAAAGAACTTGCATGACATCTTTTGTCCTACCCTCCCGTGGCAGCGGGGTCCTATTGGAAACTAAGGGATATTAAGGCCTCCTTTTAATAGAGTACCGGACCAAAGCATTAACACTTAGTGAATACATGAACTCCTCAAACTACGGTCATCACCGGGAGTGGTCCCGATTATTGTCCCTTCGGGGTTACCGGATCATAACACATAGTAGGTGACTATTGACTTGCAAGATAGGATCAAGAACTCACATATATTCATGAAAACATAATAGGTTCAGATCTGAAATCATGGCACTCGGGCCCTAGTGACAAGCATTAAGCATAGCAAAGTCATAGCAACATCAATCTCAGAACATAGTTGATACTAGGGATCAAACCCTAACAAAACTAACTCGACTACATGATAAATCTCATCCAACCCATGACCGTTGAGCAAGCCTACGATGGAATTACTCATGCACGGCAGTGAGCATCATGAAATTTGTGATGGAGGAAGGTTGCTGATGACGATTGTCGGTGTCAAAACCGGCGGATCTCGGGTAGGGGGTCCCGAACTGTGAGTCTAGCATCGATGGTAACAGGAGACGGGGGACACGAGGTTTACCCAGGTTCGGGCCCTCTCTATGGAGGGTAATACCCTACTTCCTGCTTGATTGATCTTGATGAATATGAGTGTTACAAGAGATGATCTACCGCGAGATCGTAATGGCTAAACCCTAGAAGCCTAGCCTATGTGTATATGGTAATGAATGTCTGCTATTCGGACTATGCTCTCCGGTTTATATAGACACCGGAGAGATCTAGTGTTACATGGAGTCGGTTACATAAGAAGGAATCTTCGCAGCTGGTCGCCTAGCTTGTCTTCCACGCCAAGGAAAGTCCAATCCGGACACGGGTACAGTCTTCGGCCTTCATGTCTTCACAGCCCATCAGTCCGGCCCAATGAATAACAAGCCGGATGCCCGAGGACCCCTTAGTCCAGGACTCCCTCAGTAGCCCCTGAACCTGGCTTCAATGACGAGGAGTTTGGCGCGCAGATTGTCTCCGGCATTGCAAGGCGGGTTCCCCTTTTTTCGAACTCCAAATAGTCTTCGGATGCGATGATTTTATCCGGACCTATTACACACACCATACACAACCACAGAGAGAATATAATATTTGCACGAATCTAATCTGTTGACAACTTCTTTACAACACGACATCGTGTTTGTCCGGTCATAATTTCGAACCGTTTTTCTTCTGCCATCCCACGTTTCGAGACGCGGTTGCTATTAGCATGTCTTGTCGAAGCAGAGATCGTGTCCCCTTATTGCAGGATTCTCATCAATGCGGGCATGGGTAACCCAACCGTGCCATTTACACAGCCCTTGGGAATAGGCGAATCTTAAGGCGAGTGAGGAGGCGTTTAATGTTTGCTGCCTTTATAAGAGGATAAGGATTCCCTCTTCCTCTTCCCACGCTTTGTAACACCCCGGATGTAACTTTCCATATGTGTAACTCCAACTCTTGCCATTTTCGGCTATGTGTTATGATATTCCCTCCGTGGTCGGGTTTTGTTTTTCGTTTTGCATTTTGTTCATGTCATGCATCTCATATCATGTCATCATGTGCATCTCTTTTGCATACGTGTTTCGTCTCATGCATCCGAGCATTTTCCCCGTTGTCTGTTTTGCAATCCGGCACTCCCACCTCCTCCGGCGCACCCCACTTGTTTCTTTTCGTGAGCGGGTGTTGAACGTTCTCGGAATGGACCGAGTCTTGTCAAGTGGCCTTGGTGTACCACCGGTAGACCACCTGTCAAGTTTCGTTCCATTTGGAGGTCTTTTGATGCTCCAACGGTTAACCGGGTAACCGCAAAGTCCTTTTGTGTATTGCAGCAAAACCCCCCTCCAAACAGCCCAAAACCCCTCTAAGTCATTTCCATGCTCTAGGTCGTTCGATCACGACCGTGTGGGCGAAAACCTCACTCCATTTGGAGCCTCCTAGCTCCCTCTACCTATATATATGTGTTCCCCTCTGAATTTTCTCGCAGTACAAACCCTAACCCCGCTCCTCCGCGCCGCCGGACACGTCTGCCGCCGGCCGGACGAAGCCCGCCGCCGCGCCCGCACCAGTCCCGTGGTGACACGTGTCGCCGCCGCTGCCCGTACGCCCGCGGCCCGGAGAGCCCACCGCAGGCCCTCCCAGCCCGCGCCTCCTCCGCCCGAGCCCGTGCGCCGCCCCGCCGCCTCGGTCCCGCCTTCCTCTCCGCCGGCGCCGCCTCGCCGCCGTGCGCTATCCCCGCCGGTCGCCGCGCCCGTCGCCGCCCCGAGCTCTGGCTCCTCTCCTTCGCCATCTCCTCCTCTCCAACTCCGGCCGTCGCCGCTGCTCCGGCGAGCTCGCGCCGCCGCCACGCCCGATCCAGATCGCGAGCCCGAGGGTTGACTTTCTTCCTCCCCTTAATTTCTCCAAGTCTGGAAATTTTTGCATTACATGGTCATGTTCATCGCATCATAACTCTTTGCATATAGCTCCGTTTCGTGCGTGTAATATATCGAAATGTTCGCCTTGAGATGCTCTTCATTTTGTTCCATTATGCCATGTTTATTTGAGTCCATCTTGATGCCCAAGTCTCTGGTGCAAGAGTGCTATATGCTGTTAACTGCTGTTACTTATCAGATCTTAGGGTTTTGTTATTTTTGTTGCATTTAACCTGTGCATCTTATAGGCATGAGCTCTACATGTGTTTTGATGTATACCATGCCATCTTTACAGAGGTGTATGCCATGTATTTTTGTGATCTCTGTGGTGACTAGCACAAGCGTGCAAACTAGGCTTCGTGATGTTTCTGATTTCAGGGACTTTAATTTTGCCAAGTCTGTAACTGCTGTTATTTTGTTGCTATGTATCCATGTGGCTACAGAGAGGTCCATGCTTCTTTTGAGAATGTTTAATAAGGATGTTTTGTAGATATGGTTATTCTCTATCAATCCATGCCCTTGTTTGTAATTATGGAGTGACCTAGCATGTCTTAAACTTGCTCTACTTTTGCTATAAAATGTTCCTGGCAGATTGTTTACGTGTTATTCAATTTTGCCAAGCTTGTTGTAGTTGATCCTTTCATGCTATGTATTCGCTCTTGCCATGGATAGCTTCATAAACAGTCCATCTTGCTGTAGGAATGCTTGTTTTGTCATGCATTGCCTTGTGATGAGTGAATCAAGCTCACCAAGATGCCTTCATAATGTCGGTTTCTGCCATGCTCTGTTTTCTGCTGTCTGAAACCTGTTAACGAAACTTGCTATGTTTACATGGTTGCCATTGTATCTTCTGGTCCTTTTTGCCTTATGGTCAGTAAGGGACTTTTGTCATATGCATTTAGTAGATTCATGTCATGCCTTGTTTTGCTATGTTAAGTTCCTGTAGCATGTGTTTTTCTTGCTCTGAACATTGTTACCTGATGCTGTTTCAGCCATGTCCAGTAATTTCTCTAAGTCTGTGAACCTGTTATCTTTTGCACTTTTGCCATGCTTGTTTGAACCTGTTATGTTGTGATCTAGCCGTAGCTCAATGTTCATCTTTTGTCAAGCATCTTTGTCGTTTACTGCCATATGCTTTGTTGCTATGTTGGGGTGCTGTAGCATAGTTTCTTGATGTATTCTAAGTGCTATCATGCTGTTAATCGCAGATTCGTGTCATTCTTGTTTTGCTTGCCATTTGCAAACCGTGCATCCGTTTCCGGTGATTTTTATATCGATTTCAACTTAAATCATCTCATCTTTCCAGTGGCATGCTTGATTTGCCAAGTTACTGCCTTGTTCATCATTTTTATTCCGGAGCACGCATATGCATCGCATACCACATCTCGCATATCATACATGTTTTGCATCATGTTGCTTGTGCATTTCCCGTGATTGATTGTGGTTCTATTGCTTGTGTTCTTGCTGTGGGTAGAGCCGGGAGACGGGTTCGTGAACGAGGAACCTGTTGAGTACGCTTACGAGGATCAAGCTTTCGACAACTCTGAGAACCTTGCAGGTAAGATGACCATACCCTCAAAATCACTTCTATCTTTGCTTTGCTAGTTGTTCGTTCTATTGCTATGCTGCGCTACCTACCACTTTCTATATCATGCCTCCCATCTTGCCATGTCAAGCCTCTAACCATCCTTTCCTAGCAAACCGTTGTTTGGCTAAGTTACCGCTTTTGCCCAGCCCTTCTTATAGCGTTGCTAGTTGCAGGTGAAGTTGAAGTTGGTTCCATGTTGGAACATGGAAATTTTGGAATATCACAATATCTCTTATTTAATTAATGCATCTATATATTTTGGTAAAGGGTGGAAGGCTCGGCCTTATGCCTGGTGTTTTGTTCCACTCTTGTCGCCCTAGTTTCCGTCATACCGGTGTTATGTTCCTTGAGTTTGCGTTCCTTACGCGGTTGGGTGATTCATGGGACCCCCTTGACAGTTCGCTTTGAATAAAACTCCTCCAGCAAGGCCCAACCTTGGTTTTACCATTTGACCACCTACCACCTACACTTCCCTTGGGTTTTCGCGAGCCCGAGGGTCATCTTTATTTTAAACCCCCGGACCAGTGCTCCTTCGAGTGCTGGCCCAAACCGAGCAATGTCCGGCGCCCCCTGGGCAACCAGGGTCTATGCCAACCCGACGTCTGGCTCATCCGGTGTGCCCTGAGAACGAGATATGTGCAGCTCCTATCGGGATTTGTCGGCACATTCGGGCGGCTTTGCTGGTCTTGTTTTACCATTGTCGAAATGTCTTGTAAACCGGGATTCTGAGACTGATCGGGTCTTCCTGGGAGAAGGTTTATCCTTCGTTGACCGTGAGAGCTTATGATGGGCTAAGTTGGGACACCCCTGCAGGGTATTATCTTTCGAAAGCCGTGCCCGCGGTTATGAGGCAGATGGGAATTTGTTAATGTCCGGTTGTAGAGAACTTTTCACTTGACTTATTTAAAATACATCAACCGCGTGTGTAGCCGTGATGGTCTCTTCTCGGCGGAGTCCGGGAAGTGAACACGGTTTGTGTTGTGCATGAACGTAAGTAGTTTCATGATCACTTCTTGATCATTTCTAGCTTCGCGACCGTTGCGTTGCTTCTCTTCTCGCTCTCATTTGCGTATGTTAGCCACCATATATGCTTAGTGCCTGCTGCAGCTCCACCTCATTACACCATCCTTCCCTACAAGCTTAAATAGTTTTGATCTCGCGGGTGTGAGATTGCTGAGTCCTCGTGACTCACAGATTCTACCAAAACAGTTGCAGGTGTCAACGATGCCATTGCAGATGACACAACCGAGCTCAAGTGGGAGTTCGATGAGGAACGTGGTCGTTACTATGTTTCTTTTCCTGATGATCAGTAGTGGAGCCCAGTTGGGACAATCGGGGATCTAGCATTTGGGGTTATCTTATTTTCTTTTGGATTTGACCGTAGTCGGTCTATGTGTGGATTTTGGATGATGTATGAATTATATTTATGTATTGTGTGAAGTGGCGATTGTAAGCCAACTCTCGGTATCCCATTCTTGTTCATTACATGGGATTGTGTGAAGATGACCCTTGTTGCGACAAAACCACAATGCGGTTATGCCTCTAAGTCGTGCCTCGACACGTGGGAGATATAGCCGCATCGTGGGCGTTACACGCTTTCTCTCTGTCTCCGCCTTCCCGATCTCGAGCTCCAGCGCCCAAGTTCTCATCTCCTTTCCACTCAAGCAACCATGTCTGGATTCGGTGGTCGGGGCAAGTGGATGGTCTTCTCTGTCAAGGAGGAGGACATTACTGAGCTTCGAGCGGCCGAATATTTGGCGAAGGAAATCGCCCACCGTCTGCCGGCCGAGGGACAGGTCGTCTCCACGCCGAAGCCCACCGAGAGGGTAGTGTTCATCCCCCATTTCTTCCGCGGGCTAGGGTTTCCACTCCACCCTTTCGTCCGCGGGCTGATGTATTATTACGGGATAGATTTCCATGATCTGTCCCTGAATTCCTTCCTCGACATCTCGGCGTTTATCGTTGTGTGTGAGGCCTTCCTCCGCATCCAGCCCCACTTCGGGATGTGGCTCAAAGTCTTCAACGTAAAGCCGAAGGCGGTGGATGGCCAGCACGCGGAGTGCGGAGGAGCCATGGTGAGCAAGCCCTCCAACGTCTCCTGGCCCAAAGGCACTTTTGTGGAGACAGTAAAGGAATGGCAGAAGCAGTGGTTCTACATCACAGAACCTCGCGGCACCACCTGGGCCGTAGCTGCCGAATTCCGCTCCGGTGCTCCTGCGACTCACATCCTGGGTCGAGAAGAGTCTGGACTGGTGTTCGCCTGACGAGCTGATAGCGCTGCAGATGCGTGTTCAAAGCATGGTGACCAAGAATGTCAAGCTCGTCGACGTGATCCAGGTGATGTTAATTCGCCGATTCTTCCGTGCCAGCGCCGAAGCCGCCCTCTGTGGGAGTTCAATTCGAAGAAGCACCAGACCTTGGTAAGGCTCTTCGAGACTACTCACGAAGATGCCTGGAAGTTGCTTCTTAAGGGCAACGAGAAGCCACCGGCCACGGATTCAGACCGTGGTCACGATTGTACACACCCCGCCAGCAAGGTATGTTATTTCTGACGTTCCCCCAACCTTATTGTTTTGAGGATGATGTCTGAGCTTTTATTATGGTTCCTTCAGGACTAGATGGAGAGGGCGAAGTGGATCCAGTGTCCGGCTCCGCTGCCTGAAGAACCAGTCATCCCGCGTCTAGCGAAGATGCTGGTGCCGGCGCCATATAAGGCGCTGGAGAAGAAGGCCAAGGGGGCCAAGAGTGGCCTCCGCCGTAAGGGCACTTCGGACGTGCCGTCCGAAGACGATGAAACTCATTCCTCTGTCCCTGAGGACAATGACGAGGAAGAGGAGGAGGAGGAAGAAAACAATCCTCCCCCTGAGGAGAGGAAGAAGAAGAGGGAGGCTCCGGCGCATCTGGAGGCGGAGACGCCCAAGAAGGGGAAGGGCGTTCCAGCGGTCAACACCATGTGGGACATTGACAGCAGTCCGGAACGACGCCCCACACTAAGCCCCAGGCCGCATCGTAAGTGACAGGGCTCGCTCGTGCGCACATCTAGCCCTTCCTCTCCATTATCTTGATGTAATTAACTGTACAATTGCAGTCCGTCCCGCGACCTAATCCAGCGATCCTCGTCTGGAGGTTCGTTGGCTCCATCGGAGATGGCGAGCCAGTCGCCACCGCCTGCTTACTCCCCCGGGGCCAGGGACGACACCGAAGTGCTGTCTCGGAGGACCGCTCCGAAGGGAGGAGCTAGGACGTTGTCCGGGAGGCGCCACAAGGCGAGACCTCCACTGTCGGGCACATGGAGGAGACGATCCCCATGGAGACTGGCAAAGAGGGGCGTATCCAGTTCGGCCCTCAGCCGAATACGATTCCGGAGACCCATATGGCTCCGGAGTCGGGTGAGCAGCCCCCTTTGAAGGAGGGGGGTGTGCCGCTTCCGCCAGTGGCTCCCGTCCATCCGGGGGCACCGGATATCCTGATGGAGGCACTGCGAGGTGCCTCCATTATGGACGAGCACCGTGTTCTTATGGGCGCGGTGACCGAGAAGGTTCAGTCCGCCCAGAGTGGACTGAACGAAGCCTGCAGCAACCTGTTGACAAGTTTCGAGGTAAGTGAAAGAAAAAAACCCATGTAGTCAGTAGCCCCTGAGACACTGTCCGGTGTTCGGCGAGGAGGACCGGACAGAGGATCAATCATCTATTACACGAGACTAACGTAATACGTATGCATAAGCAGGCGTCGCTGTTGGCCACAACCTCGCATGCTGCTGAAGTCTCTGAATTGAGGCAGAGGCTGGAGCGGACCGAGAATGAGCTCGGCGAGGTTAGGGTTCGGCTCCAGGAGAAGCAAGGTGAATGACGACTTGTTGTATGTTCGGAAAGTGTAGGCGATGTATATTGACTGTAGTGTCGTAATATGTGCAGGAGCCGCGACCGAGGTCGAGTCCCTGAGGAAGGCCCTGGGCGAGGCCGAGGAGAAAGCTGTCCAGCAGCAAGCCGCCCGTAAGAAGCTCGAGGCCCGGGTCAAGGAGATCCAGCAGGAGCTCCAGGATGCGGTGAAAAATGTGAGACCTTGGAGAATGATGAGTCGGCTAAAGAGGCCGAACTCACCAAGGCTCGCCAGAGCGTGGAGACCGCACAGAATGAGGCCCGAGCCGCCCTCCAGGAGATCAAGGAGGCCAAGAAGATTACGGCGGGTAAGGCTTTGAAGATGCAAAGCAAGTATGCGGAGAAGCAATACCTTTTACTAACCCGGGTTCGGAGTTCCCCAGGGGCTTTTGCGGATCTACCACGCAGCGTATCAGACGCTGCGGAGTTCTATCGAGCCGAAGGAGGAGGTTCTACGGAGAAGCTATTCTGGTCGCAGTACGCGACGCCAGAGCATCCCGTGTCCTTGACCGATCAGCTGAATCAGCTGGTGGAGCTGCACAGGGTGGCCGAACTAGCCATGAAGGATTTGACAATCCGGCTATGGCCAGCCGAAGCTATGCCCGACAGCTACTTCGGACTCGTGAGGCGGCTGGTGAACGCCTGTCCTCGGCTGGACGTCATCAAGCGCTCCGCCTATATTGAAGGTGCCCGTATGGCCTTCGCTCGCTGCAAGATGTGGTGGGCGAAGATGAACGCTGTTGAAGTTGCCAGCGGGCCGCCGGAGGGAATGGAGCACCGCACACCCGAGCGATATTTCGCGGATGTCATAGAGGGGTCTCGACTTGTGCGGCGCAATGTTCGCAGGACATTGTATTTGAATAAATGTTGCCCTTGCCTTGTATTACGTGAACAAAGACGGTTTTTGTAAAATAATTTTATTATGCTTTGAATTGTGTCCTCCTGTGCGGCCGTGTTATTTGTAATCTGAGGGTTGGCCAGTCGTCAGCTTCTGCCCTCGCGTAGGTAGTACAGAGGTGTTTGGGATGGATTCTAAACAATCTTGATCCAATTATATGGTCCTTTGGAGGAGTTGTTTAGCGCAACGAACAAGGCAATCGGACTGTACGGCTTAAACGCCCTCACTTAGCCATAGGAGTTTTATAATTAAGCAAGTGCGAAGCCCCTGGTCCAAGCCAGGGTGCTGTCAGCATCTGATCGGGAAGTGCCGATCCTTCGCATGGCACGGAAAAAATCTCCAACGATTTTGTAACCCTCGAACAACTGACCGGCTCTCGCCGTATCATGACAGTCAGTTTTCGGCTTTCTCTATTGAGGTGCTCATCCGGTCAAGGCCAGGGCATCTCCCTTTACTACCCTAGCCGATGGAGCGGAACGTAGGGTAGCAAGCACAGGAGCCGGGCAACCCAACTATTGACCAAAGACATGATTCGGAGCCAATGCATATAATGCTAAATTCGGGGTGCCGAACTTATGTATAAGAAGTGTTCGGACTTTACTGCCGTATTGTGGGGCGATAAGTAGCCCCCTGGCGAATATGAAACGTACAGAAGAGTGTCGATGCAGCAAATAAGTAGATCGAAAGAAAACGAAGAAAGAAGCGAAAACCATAGAAGCTGGTCCACGAACCATTTTTATTATAACTGGATGGATACGTCAAGGCGTATCTTGTACAGATGGTGCGAGAAGTATCCGGGCTATTTAACATGCCGGAATCAGTAGGGCGCAGCATGCGGGTCCTGAGAAATAAGTATGAATACCATCAAGAAGAACGTATAAAGGTTACCCTACACACATGTGCTGCTTGCCTCAGTTGTATGCCAATCCTTCTAAAGGACTTGTGATCAGGCCCGCAAAAAAAGGAACCTGAAACAAAGAAAAAGTTAAAGTACGTGTGTCCGGGATCGGTCTGGCCAAACTGTAGCCCCCGGATTATCTTGTGCCTCCGTCAATGTCCATGGAATATTGAGTGCGTAATTGTGTACGCGTGGTACGAATGCCACTACCTCATTGGGACTGGGACGGAGGCCGAATTGCTAGTCGAGCTCTTGACGAGCCACGCCGTCCTGTTGCAGTGAAGTCCGGAATCTCTTAATGATGTCTGAGGGCTCGATAGCCGTACTATGGTGCTGCTTGAGAAGGTCGCTCTGTACTTCTGCTGCTAGGGCGGTGGTGTGCTCCTTTGTTCGGAGGGAGTGTTCCGTATTGCCATTGACTGTTATGACGCCACGTGGACCGGGCATCTTGAGCTTGAGATAAGCATAGTGTGGCACTGCGTTGAATCTAGCAAACGCGGTTCGTCCGAGCAGTGCGTGATAGCCGCTGCGGAAGGGGACGATATCGAAGGTTAATTCTTCGCTTCGGAAGTTGTCCGGAGAGCCGAAGACTACCTCCAACGTGATTGAGCCCGTACAGCGGGCCTCTACGCCTGGTATGACTCCTTTAAAGGTAGTCTTTGTTGGTTTGATTCGCGAGGGGTTAATGCCCATCTTCCGCACGGTGTCCTGATAAAGCAGGTTGAAGCTGCTACCACCGTCCATCAGGACTCGTGTTAGGTGAAACCTGTCAATAATTGGGTCGAGGACTAGTGCGGCTGAACCGCCATGGCGGATACTAGTTGGGTGATCTTGACGATCAAAGGTGATCGGAATGATGACCACGGATTGAATTTTGGGGCGAGTGGCTCTACCGCGTAGACGTCCCTAAGTGCTCGCTTACGCTCCCTTTTGGGGATGTGCGTAGCGTATATCATGTTCACCATTTTGACTTGAGGGGGAAATTTCTTCTGCCCCCCAGTGTTCGGCTGCCGGGGCTCTTCGTCCTCATCCTCACTTTGTGATCCCTTTTCTTTGTTTTCGGCATTTAACTTGCTAGCCTGCTTATCCCTGTTGGTATGATTGGCTTGCTTATCCGGGGTGCCGTGAATTTGGCATGAACGGTCGAGTATGCGGTCCAGGCTGGAAGGTCCTTCGTTGTTTCTTTTGTATGGCTTCTTCCGTTGGCCGGACTTGGAGCCGCTGAATCCGGCGTTGATTGTGGTGTCATCGGTGTTGTCGCCATTGCTTCGGCGTTTGTGTCTATTGCGCCAGAGCTTGTCGGTGCTGTTCTTGGCCTCAATGGGGTCTGCCTCGTTGGCTGTGTTTTTACTACGAGCCAGCCAGCTGTCCTCACCCGCACATAAGCGGGTCATGAGTGCCGTGAGGGCTGCCATAGACTTCGGCTTTTCTTGGCCGAGGTGGTGTGCTAGCCATTCGTCGCGGATGCTGTGTTTGAAGGCTGCTAGGGCCTCGGCATCCGGACAGTCAACGATCTGGTTATTTTTGGTTAGGAACCTAGTCCAGAATTTTCTGGCTGATTCTCCAGGTTGTTGAACTATGTGGCTTAAGTCATCGGCGTACGGTAGTCGGACATAAGTTCCTTGGAAGTTATCAAGGAAAGCCTCTTCCAAGTCTTCCCAGTTGCCGATAGAATTCTCTGGCAGGCTATTTAACCAGTGTCGAGCTGGCCCTTTGAGCTTTAATGGGAGGTATTTGATGGTGTGGAGGTCATCTCCTCGAGCCATATGGATATGGAGAATGAAATCCTCGATCCATACTGCGGGATCGGTTGTGCCGTCGTATGATTCAATGTTGACAGGCTTGAACCCCTCGGGGAATTCGTGATCCAGTACTTCATCTGTGAAGCAGAGAGGGTGTGCGGCACCTCTAGATCGGGCCGCGTCATGGCATAGCTCTGATGGAGTCCGTATGTGGTATTCAGCCCGGGCGTGGTTAGATTTTTCACGTCCGAATAGGTAGCCGTCGTCGTGCCTTGAGGCACGCCCTCGCGATCCGTAGATCGATCTTGTGTGTCCTGCTCTATCGTCCAGGATCTGCCGGAGGTCGTACGTGTGACCCCGAACTCTTCCGTCTCTATTTTTACGAGGCGGTGGGGCAGGCTACTGTTCGGCCTGAGTTGCGGCTTTATCCCGGCTGCGGGGTGGCCGGTCGGCCGCTCTGTCTCGACCACGTGGTGGTCGTTCCGCATTACGCAAGGGAGATGTGTGCTCTGGTGCTTCCTCATCGAATTGAGGTAGCAGTCGGCGTTTCGGGTAGCTCTTGGCTGGGCGCCTGAGGCCGTATTCTTCGGCTGTCAGGACATCAGTCCATCTGTCGACGAGCAGATATTGTTCAGCTTGAAGCTACTGCTGTTTCTTTTTCAGGCTCCTTGTAGTGGCTATGAGCTGAAGCTTAAAGCGCTCCTGCTCCAGAGGATCCTCAGGCACGATGAAGTCTTCGTTGCCGAGGCTTGTCTCCTCCTCGGAGGGTGGGCGGTAACTATCGTCCTCCGAGTGATCTTCTATGGCCTGTTCATCAGGGTTGTCTTGCCTGTTGTCATGTTCCTCCTGTTCGGATGTAGCTCCGACAGGGTCTTCATTCTTTTCGGCGTCGCCTGGAGTACTATTCTCTCCGGTGTCGGTGTTGCCATCTTTTGAGCGACGAGGCTTAGAGCGGCATTTGGGGCGCCGGCACATGGACTGCGTCTCGGAAGTTTTATTTGCATCTGGCTCTTCTTTGTCGTCGCCAGATCCTTTGGGTGTATCAACCATGTACACGTCTGTAACGCCCACGATGCGGCTATATCTCCCACGTGTCGAGGCACGACTTGGAGGCATAACCGCATGGTGGTTTTGTCGCAAGAAGGGTCATCTTCACACAATCCCATGTAATGAACAAGAATGGGATAAAGAGTTGGCTTACAGTCGCCACTTCACACAATACATAAATTAAACATACATCATTCAGAGTACAATCAAGGTCCGACTACGGAACCAAAATGAAAGAAGACAACCCCAAATGCTAGATCCCCGATCGTCCCAACTGGGCTCCACTACTGATCATCAGGAAACGAAACATAGTAACGACCGAGTTCCTCGTCGAACTCCCACTTGAGCTCGGTTGCGTCACCTGCACTGGTATCATCGGCACTTGCAACTGTTTTGGTAGAATCTGTGAGTCACGAGGACTCAGCAATCTCACACCCGCGAGATCAAGACTATTTAAGCTTATAGGAAGGATGGGGTAATGAGGTGGAGCTGCAGCCAGCACTAAGCAAATATGGTGGCTAACATATGCAAATAAGAGCGAGAAGAGGAGCAACACAACGGTCGCGAAGCTAGAAGTGATCAAGAAGTGATCCTGAAACTACTTATGTTCATACATAACCCAATCCGTGTTCACTTCCCGGGCTCCGCCGAAAAGAGACCATCACGGCTACACATGCGGTTGAAGTATTTTAATTAAGTCAAGTGTCAAGTTCTCTACAACCGGACATTAACAAATTCCCATCTGCCACATAACCGCGGGCACGGCTTTCGAAAGATAATACCCTGCAGGGGTGTCCCAACTTAGCCCATCACAAGCGCTCACGGTCAATGAAGGATATTCCTTCTCCCGGGAAGACCCGGCCAGCCTCGGAATCCCGGTTACAAGACATTTCGACAATGGTAAAACAAGACCAGCAAAGCCGCCCGATGTGCCGACAAATCCCGATAGGAGTCGCACGTATCTCGTTCTCAGGGCACACCGGATGGGCCAGACGTCGGGTTGGCATAGACCCTGGTTGCCCAGGGGGCGCCGGACATCGCCCAGGTTGGACCAGCACTCGAAGGAGCACTGGCCCGGGGGTTAAAATAAAGATGACCCTAAGGCTCGCAAAAACCCAAGGGAAAAAGGCTTAGGTAGGCAAATGTAAAACCAAGGTTGGGCCTTGCTGGTGGAGTTTTATTCAAAGTGAACTGTCAAGGTGGTCCCATAAATCCCCAACCGCGTAAGGAACGCAAAATCAAGGAACATAACACCGATATGACAGAAACTAGGGCGGCAAGAGTGGAACAAAACACCAGGCATAAGGCCGAGCCTTCCACCCTTTACCAAGTATATAGATGCATTAATTAAATAAGAGATGTTGTGATATCCCAAAATATCCATGTTCCAACATGGAACCAACTTCAACTTCACCTGCAACTAGCAACGGTATAAGAGGGGCTGAGCAGAAGGTGGGTTAGAGGCTTGACATGGCAATATGAGAGGCATGATAACAAGTGGTAGGTAGTGCAAGCATAGCGATAGAGCGAACAACTAGCAAAGCAAAGATAGAAGTGATATCGAGGGTATGGTCATCTTGCCTGCAAAGTTCTCAGAGTTGTCGAAAGCTTGATCCTCGTAAGCGTACTCAACAGGTTCCTCATTCATGTACTTGTCTGCCGGCTCTACCCAAAGCAAGAACACAAGCAAAGAACCAATAATCAATCACGGTGCAATGCACAAGCAACATGATGCAATACATGGCATGATATGCGACATTTGAGATGCAATGCATATGCGTGCTCTGGTAGGGACAAGATGAACAAGGTATCAACTTGGAAAACCAAGTATGCCGCTGTAAAGATGAGATGATTTCGGTCGAAATTGATATAAAGATCACCGGAATCGGATGCACGGTTTACAAATGGCAAGCAAAACAAGGATGGCACAATTCTGCGATTAATAGCATGATGCCACTTAGCATGCAACAAGAAACTAAGCTACTGCACTCCAACATATCAACAAGGCATATGGCAGTGATGTACTCAAGATGCTTGACAAAACATCAACACTGAGCTACGGCTAAAACATACCATAGCAAGTTCAAACAAGCATGGCAAAAGTGCGAAAGATATCAGCTTACTAACATGCCAGAAATAACATCAGGAAGCAATGTTTAGGGCAAGCATACGACATGCTATAGGAACACATCCTAGCAAATAAAGGCATGGTATGAATATACTACATTCATTGAACAAAAGTCCCTTACTGATCATGAGCCAAAAAGGCACAGAAGATATGATGGCACCCATATAAACATAGCAAGTTTTATTAACAGTTCCAGACTTAGCAGAAAACAGAGCAAAGCATAAACAGCATCATGAAGGCAACTTTGCGAGCTCAAACCACTCATCACAAGGCCATGCATGACAAAACAAGCATACTAACAGCAAGATGACATGTTCATGAAGCTAACCATGGCAATAGCAAGTTCATAGCACGGATGGATCACTAGCAACAACCGTGGCAAAATTGATCAACATGTAAACAATCTGCCAGGAACATTTTATAGCACAAGTAGAGCAAGAACAAGACATGCTAGGGCACTCCATAATTGCCAAAAAGGGAATGGACGGATAGAGCATAACCATATGTTCAAAATATCCTTACTGAAGTATCCCAAAACAAGCATGGATTTTGCTGTAGCATCAGGTTTACATGGCATCAAAATAACAGCAGAACAAGGACTTGGCAAAATCCTAAGACCCTGAAATCAGCAATATCACGAAGACTACTTTGCATGCTTGTGCTAGTCACCACAATGATCACAAAAATACATAGACAAACTCCACTGTAAATAAGGCATGTCCTAGTTCAAAACACATGTAGAGCTCATGCTCATATGTTGCTCACATAAAATGCAACAAAAATGACAAATCACCATAATCTGATAAGTAGCAGCAGTAAACATTTTATAGCGCTCTTGCATCAATGATTGGAGCATCAAGATGAAATCAAACAAGCATGCCACAATGGAAAGAAATGAAGAGCATCTCACAATGAACATTTTGATATATCATGCGCATGAAACGGAGCTACGGTCATGGAGTTATGACGCGATGAACAGGGGCATAAAACATGAGGGGGAAAGGACTAGGGTTCGGGCGCGGTCCACGAGGTTCGCCGGAGAAGTGCGCTGCGGTGGCTGGAGAAGAGGGAACTGCCGGATCCGAGGCGAAGGAGCTCGCCGGGGTCGCTGGGGTGGCGGATTCGCGGGCCGGAGGAGGTGGTGCGCCGGGCGGAGCGAGGCGCGGGCGGCGCCGCGGCGGGTCTGGTCGGCGGGCGGCGGGCGGAGCGAAGAAGGATGGCGGCGGGTTGCTCCAGGAGGCGGCGGCGCGGAGGAGCCGCGGGAGCAGGCGGCGGGCGGACGCGCGGACCGGGAGGGCCCCGCCTGGGCCCCGGCGGGCCGGCGCGCGGGCGGCGCAGGCGAAGTGGGCGCGGCGTCTCAACGAACCAGGAGGCGACACGTGGCGGCGGCGAGGGCGGCGGAGAGGGGAATTTGCTACGGTTTCATCCGGGATTTTGGACGGGGAGGACATATTTATAGGTAGGAGGAGTTTGGAGTGTCCAAATGGTGTGTAGTTTTCGCCCACGCGATCGTGATCCGACGGCGGAGGACATGGAGATGGTTTGGAAAGGTTATTGGGCCGTTTTGGAGGGGTGTTGGGCTGCAACACACACACGAGGCCTTCACAGTTACCCGGTTAACCGTTGGAGTATCAAACGACCTTCAAATGGAACGAAACTTGACGGGTGGTGTCGTGGAATTGTCACAACAGATGTCCTCATGCAAGGACTTAGTCGTGGAGCCATCGCAACTAGGAAGCTTAAAGGGGTTAAACGGGACAAAGGACACGAGGATTATACTGGTTCGGCCCCTTACGGTGAAGGTAAAAGCCTACTCTAGTTGAGGTGGAATTACTTAAGGTTTCGATGACCAGGGAGCTAAACCGCTATGCCTGGCTATCGATGTGATCTTACTTGTCCTGAACCGCCGCTGGGTCGTCCCTTTATATAGAGAGGTTAACGCCCAGCGGCTCTCAGAGTCCCGGCCGGCTTATAACAGTGTCCGGCTCGGACTCTTAACTATTCCTGCCTTACACTACAAGTCATGCCTTAACGGCGGTTTATCACTACGGGCCTTAAGCCGCCTCTAGGCCTTAAGCCCATTACTGAACCGCCATCCTCAAGCTTGATATTGGGCTTCATGGGATGATCGTCATGACATAACCCGGCCCCTCCTGGGCGGGTGACTCCAGTAGTTATATCCCCAACATTAGGCCCCAGATTGATTTGAACCGATTCATGTCAATCTTCAATACCTTAATAAAAAATCTTCTGGCTTCTGTCCGCGCAAAGGCTATAACCCGCCATGACGTCATCTTCTGGATTCTTTGTAACCCGCCGTGACGCCATCTTCTGGATTCTTGTAACCCGCCGTGACATCATCCGCCATTAATGCACGTTCTGCCCAACGTATCTCAACGGATCCTTGTCTTAATAATTGTCCCGAAAATCGAGGCGTCTTCGCAGCTGGATAACCATGTCTTCAGCCTCCTCGTTTCTCGCGCCCATTCATCAGCCGTCCCTTATATGTAGGCCCGGCCCTCAGGTCTTCGTCATTCTTCCCTTTCCATCGTCTTCCTCCTCTCGACACCTCAGAGCCGAGCTCCGCCGCCGCCGCCGCGCATCCCGTCTGCACCAACCAAGGCCGCTGCATCGACCTGTCTTGACCAGAGAACCGCGGCGCACCTCCGCTGCTCATCAGCACCAGTAAGTCCTCGTCGTCCCGTATACTAGATCCGCATTAGGGTTCACGAGTTCTTCTGTGTTCTTCGTTGTTCCTCGCGATTCCTTCGCAGTTCTTCCACAACGGCCTCCTTTGATCTAAGAGCAGTGCATAACTTCGGCGGTAGTCGTTTCACACCCATTTTCAATACTAGCAGATCCCTTTTGCTTGCAAAAAGACCTCATTTAGAGCCCTCGAACTTCTCTGTACCAGTTTTTAGGTCTAGAAATTTTTCTTTTCTGGACGATCGTTTGATCCAAAATAATCCCTGCAATCTGTGAAACTTGTTTGTGCAACACTTAGGCAAAAATTGCATCCGTTAGCCATGGCGGCTCATATCGCCGGCTTAAAAGAGGCCATGCTTTGTGAAATTTCTGGATCATTCATAATAGAGTTAAATAACTTAATTGCTCATGATATCCACGGCGGCTTAAATAACCTGACACAATTAGCCATATATCATTAGGCCCTTTCATAAGCCGCCATCTTGAAACTGAACTGAAATTTTCCTCCGGCTTAAATTTGAACCGGAAATTTTATTTTGTCATAGGCTTCCATCTTTCACAATGCCGCCTAAGGCTCCCAAAGCACCCATCACATGCAACTGGGTCAGATCCAACGTCACCGATAACATCTTAGCTGATTTCATGAAAACGGGTTACCTGCCAAAGAAAGAGGTCATGTCCTATCGTGCTCCTGACCCGTCAGAAGAGAGGCCTCAACCCAAGGATGGGGAAGTTGTCATATTTAATGATCACATGAACCGGGGCTTTGCTCCTCCCGACTCAAAATTCTTCAGAGATGTCCTGCACTTTTTTGATCTGCGACCTCAAGACATCGGACCCAATTCCGTGTCAAACATCTGCAACTTCCAAGTGTTCTGTGAGGTGTACCTCGGAGAAGAACCCAGCTTGCTACTCTTTAGGGAGTTATTTTACCTGAACCGCTAGAATGAATGTGCCAACGGGCCTAGCTTGGAACTCGGTGGAATCTCAATCCAACGACGGAGAGATTGTCTCTTCCCTTATGCTGAGCCGCCAAGCCACCCGAAAGATTGGAACCAGACATGGTTCTACTGCCAAGACACTTCTCCGGCTGACGAGAACCCTCTGCCCGGCTTTCGCGCCCTGCGTCTGGAGTCAAATCACCCCTTGCCAGACAAATTATCTCAAGCTGAAAGTCAACCACTTACTCCCACCATCAACAAAATCAAAGCTCTTCTGGGGAACGGCTTAAATGGCATTGATCTGGTCCGGGTCTGGATTGCCTGGCGGGTGATTCCTTTAAGCTGCCGCCCCGGCTTGATGTGTGATTACACGGGCCAGAAGGATGATCCTCTTGGGCACAGTCCAGACGACTTACCTGAGGACGTCATTGATGATACAACCAAGTCTCTTCTGAACGAGAGCCTGGCAGATTGCGGGAGAGTGGGCTGAAGCCCTTTCTACAAGGCTAACCCGGCTCCAGCGGTAAACCATTGACCTGAATACTTCACCTTGCATTTTAACGATTTTGTCTTAACTCACTAACCTTTTTTGTATTTTACAGGCTAATGATAAATTTTGGAAGGTCAAGTATGACCACGAAGCTGCCAAGAAAGCCAGAAAAGTTAAGAAAGACGCCAAGAAAGCCGCTCCTCGTAAGAAGGGCAATAAACCTAGCGCCTCGGACCTGCTTCGTCTGGAAGACACCTCCGAGCCAGAGGTAGCTCTTGACTCTTTAGGCTCCTTTTTTAACCATCTTATTGACACGGATTATCAGCACGAGGACACCGGAACGAGTCATGAAGTGAATGAAGAGATAACTATAATTTCCGCTGACTCTGAGCCTTTGCCGAGACAGAAAGTCCGAAGAGTAACCCGGAAAGTAAGATTTTCACATCCTTTAGCTTATCAGGATCCTCAATTTCTTTTGAAGCGACAGATTTATGAGAGTCGGAGGCAGACCCGGACCAGCAAAGATGCAGACCTCTCCTCTGGCTTACCCGAAGCATCAAGGAAGCGCCGGACTGAGGTTATCTCCGACTTATATTCTTTGTATCCTTTGGCGGGCGCCACTCGTCCACCCCTTAATTCTTCCGACTCAAACTACCAGGGAACTTCGCCTTCCTCCGACGACTCAATGCAGTCCAGCTTGCCGGCTTTCAAAACCGCTCCCGGGTAATGATGATCAGTTGATTTTATGCTTATCTTACTCATGTGTTTGCACTAACCCTTTGATTTGCAGTGTACAAGTGAAGCCCAGCAAGAGGGCGAAGAAAAATAAGCCGGCCGAAGAGCCGGTCCTGGCTGAGCCGGAACTCAGAACGGCTGCTCCTAATGTCTCTGCTGATGAGTCGCCGGCTGTACCATCTCCTGATGCCCCCGCTGCTCCAACTGTTGAACAAGCTATAGAAGGTTCTGAGAACCCGGAGATCCCCAGCCCGGCTCATCCAGATGATCCGGACATTGAGATCACCCGGATTGAGTTTGTCGAACCGGGACGACCTACCATGCTAGCCAAGTGCTCTGCCAAGGAAGAACTTCTGGAGCGCCGCCGAGCCAAGTTGAACATCACTGATTATGCTCATCTGAGCATTGAAGATATTGTCTCTGGCTATGTGAATCAAGTGCACAACAGCCGGGATCTGGAGATTGACATGGTGAAACAAATACAGCAAAAATCTGAGGTACAACTCTCTTTCTTACTCCATAGTTATACTTACCATGCCAGCCCCAAAGTCTATTACTTATGATAAAAATATGTTGTAGACTTAATACCGGCTTAGTAATCACTGCAAGAAAAAAGGCTTACCTGATAGCACTCAAGGTCCGGTTTAATCAGCATATCTGAACCGGTCCTTACATTTGTTTTAATCAAGTAGTTGAACAGCAATATGCATTAGCCCCCAAGTACCAAGTACCTTTGCTTGCAAAGTGCTTGGGACTTATTTGCATGAACCGCCACTGTAAATAGAGCTCTTCAGCATACATTAGCCCCCAAGTGCCATGTGTCTTTGCTTGCAAAGTGCTTGGGACTTAATGTTACATTATAATCACCCTAACTGTGACCCGGAATTTATACAGGCCGCCGTCAAGGAATTTGAATCGAAGATCTCTGATTTAAAGAACCACGTGAAGACTCAAGAAAATGAAACCCAAAAGGCCAACTCCAAGTTTGAAATCAGCGTATCTGCTCAAGAGAAACTGAAGAAGAAATTTGAAGCAGAGAGAAAAGCCTGGGCGGATGAAAAGGCGGCTTTGCTCAGCCGGGCCGAACAAGCGGAGGCCACTCTTGCTGGAACAGCCGCCGAGCTATCCGGCTTAAAACACCATGTTTCTTAGATGGTCTCCTCAATCTTTGGTAAGCTACTCTATAAGTGTTTAGCTAGTTTACATCTTTTCCAAAGAGCATCTCAATTGTCATTAGCTTACCTGTCTTTGCAATGCATGCCCCAAGAGCTCCAATCTTAATCAAAATGTGCTGACAAAATTGAAGGCGGTTTATACCTTGGTAGAGCAACTTTACACCGGGTCACAACGTGACTTAGCCGTTGTGGCTCTGTCAAACGAAGTTCCCACTCACCTGGCGGATGTACTCAGGCGGCTTGCCGTACTTCCTCAACGCTTCCAAGAGTTGAGACGGGCTTCTGCAAGAGCCGGAGCTATAGCCGCTCTGAGCCGGGCCAAGGCGTTTCTACCGGAGCTACAGCCGGCCAACATCGCCCTTGGGTATCCCAGCTTGAAGGAAGACGGCACCCCCTTTGACTAGAAGGACTTCGCCGCTTGTGTGAAGAGCGTACGCCCTGTGGCCACTTTGATTGGCAATGACACAGATCTTACCAAATATCAACCGGGCTATGACGCGGAGAATCAGAGAATCCCAACACCACGTTATGAAGCAGTCAGCCTGATTCCTCCAACTCGTAAGCATACCTTCGCCCCTGAAGTTGACCCGGCCGGGTTAATTGATGATGAGGCATAATTTGAAGCCTTGAGTGGCATTGACTGGAAATCGTCAACCTTCCAGGTCATGGAAACAGCCGGAGGAGCGGAGAGGGATGACCCGGCAACCTCAGGCCAACAACGCCCTTGATCTCGTAGGCAACTCATGGTTATGTCTTTAAAAACGATGCCTCACCTTTTGGACTCGGGGAGTCATGTAATAGAGTAGGACAAACACTTAATTTTGTCGTGCCGTTGCGCACGTGTGTAGCGCTCAACTTTGTTTAAGCTGCCCTTTTACATTCTTCCGGGTTATGCTTGATCCTCTATTTTCCTTATGTTTAAAAAGTTGTCTTTAATTGTCCTGCATAGAAAAACAAATCACAAGTCCCCTGGCGGCTTACTGCATGGAGAGTCATACACTTTACATATAACCCGGAATCATAACAAACTGGTTCTCCATTATATCTTTGAGACAACCATAACATCATACCTGTGATCCTTCAAGTACACCTCCGGTCTATGTGATCCGAATAATGAGTAAAAACCCCACTATGTGACATGATGCTTATCATGTGTGATCAACTTTATTGACCAAAGTTAAGCCGGTGGAGTAGAAACCACCCTTGAACACCTTAGATATAATCAAAAGAACTTGTTTGCAACAAAGAGATTTCAAAAATTTGGAGGCTTTTCATTCGAATACGACCAGAGAACCGTCCCAAAGGGGTTAAGCTAAGATTCGAATACGATCATATAGCCCCCAGTGGCTTTGGCGTTGCCGATCAAGAGGGTACCGACAGCTATGTTCCCTTTGGTTCGAATACGACCTATGTTTGAACAGGAAGCCCCCAAATGACCTTGAAAGTTGTTTAACGACACTGATTCGAATACGATCCACGTCGGTTCCCAAAGGGGGTTGAGCTATGATTCAAATATGATCAAGAAACTCCCCAGTGAGCTTGGCAATATGCCAATCAAGTGGGTATCGACAGCTATGATCTTTTTGGTTCGAATACGACCTATGTTTGAACAGGAAGCCCCCAAGTGATCATATATTTAACGGCTAGATTCGAATACGATCATAAGCCGGATCAGCCTCCAAGTGACCATGTGATATCATAATGAAAATAACAATGACACATTTACCTTTGAAGGGGAAAAAAGGACAGAGGTCCTGCTTTATTATTCATCATAATATATACATGGCTATAGAAATATGTACATTACGAGAGCCGGTGGCTCAGGTGTAATAAGGCCGAAGCTGAGCTATATTCCACGGCCGGCGGGTCTCCTCCTCCGACTTACGTGAATCTTTGTGCTCTCGAATATCGATGAGGTAGTATGACCCGTTGTGCAAGTTCTTGCTGACCACAATGGGCCCTTCCCAAGGTGGGGATAACTTGTGTGCATCTGTTTGATCCTGGATGAGCCGGAGCACCAAATCACCTTCCTGAAAGGTCCTGGACTTAACCCGGCGGCTGTGATAGCGGCGCAGGTCTTGTTGGTAAATCGCCGAGCGAGCTGCTGCTACGTCACGTTGTTCGTCCAACAAGTCAAGAGCATCTTGACGCCTTGCTCATTGTCCGCCTCGACATAAGCCGCCACTCGAGGCGAGTCATGGCGGATGTCGCTAGGGAGAACCGCCTCAGCTCCGTAGACCATGAAGAAAGGCGTGTAACCCGTAGACCTGTTAGGAGTAGTATTGATGCTCCATAACACATAGGGTAACTCCTCCACCCAACAACCCGGCGTCCATTGTAAAGGGACCAAAAGCCGGGGCTTGATGCCTTTCAAGATTTCCTGATTGGCTCTCTCAGCTTGACCATTGGATTGGGGGTGAGCTACTGATGAAACATCAAGCCGAATATGCTCTCGTTGGCAGAATTCTTCCATGGCGCCTTTAGACAGATTGGTACCATTGTCAGTTATAATGCTGTGTGGAAAACCAAAGCGAAATATCACCTTTTTCATGAACTGAACCGCCGTGGCTGCATCACACTTACTAACTGGCTCTGCCTCAACCCACTTTGTGAATTTATCCACCGCCACCAAAAGGTGGGTCTTCTTATCCTTGGACCTTTTGAAAGGCCCAACCATATCAAGCCCCCAGACTGCAAACGGCCAAGTGATTGGAATCATCCTCAACTCTTGAGCCGGCACGTGAGCACGTCTTGAGAACTTCTGACAACCCTCACATTTACTGACTAGGTCCTCTGCGTCAGCGTGAGCCGTCAGCCAATAAAAACCATGACGAAAAGCCTTCGCCACAAGGGATTTCGAGCTGGCATGATGGCCACAATCCCCCTCGTGAACCTCTCGTAAAATTTCTTGACCCTCCTCAGGGGAAACACAACGCTGAAAAGCCCCAGTAACACTGCGATGATGTAGCTCGCCATTGATAATTATCATTGACTTAGACCGCCGGGTTATCTGTCTGGCCAAAGTTTCATCCTCAGGCGAGTCTCCCCGGGTCATGTAAGCCAAGTATGGCACTGTCCAATCTGGGATAACGTGAAGAGCCGCCACCAACTGTGCTTCTCGGTCAGGAACAACCAAGTCTTCCTCTGTAGGCAACTTGACAGAAGGGTTATGCAGAATATCCAAGAAAGTATTAGGTGACACCGGCTTACGCTGAGAGCCCAGCCGGCTTAAGGCATCAGCCGCCTCGTTCTTTCTCCGGTCAATGTGCTCCACTTGATAAACCTGAAAATGCCCGGCGATGGCATCAACTTCACGGCGATAAGCCGCCATGAGGGGGTCCTTGGAATCCCACTTGCCTGATACCTGTTGAGCCACCAAATCTGAGTCGCCAAAGCATCACACCCGGCTTAAGCTCATCTCCTTAGCCATCCGAAGACCATGGAGCAAGGCCTCATACTCAGCTGCATTGTTAGTACAGGGGAACATCAACCATAGTACATAACGAAATTTGTCACCTCGAGGGGAAGCTAAAACGACTCCAGCCCCCGAGCCCTCCAACTGCCTGGACCCGTCGAAGTGAATAGTCCAGTATGTGTTATCTGGCCTCTCCTCAGGCATCTGCAGTTCTGTCCAGTCGTTGATGAAGTCTACCAATGCTTGAGATTTGATAGCAGTGCGTGGCACATACTTTAAATCATGAGGCCCAAGTTCAATGGCCCACTTAGCAACTCTTCCGGTGGCTTCTCTGTTTTGGATGATATCTCCTAAAGGAGCAGAACTAACCACAATGATGGGGTGTCCTGGAAGTAATGCTTAAGCTTTCGGCTTGCCATGAACACCCCATAAACAAGCTTCTGCCAATGTGGATACCGTTGCTTGGACTCATTGAGTACTTCGCTGACATAGTAAACCGGCCGCTAAACCGGATGTTCCTTACCCGCCTCCTTGCGCTCCACCACAACGGCCACACTGACAGCTCGTGTGTTAGTGGCTACATACAACAATAAGGGCTCCTTATCGAAAGGAGCAGCAAGGACTGGCGGCTCAGCTAACTGTCTTTTCAAATCCTCAAAAGCAGCATTAGCAGCATCACTCCAGACAAAGTCATCTGTTTTCTTCATCATCTGATACAGTGGTATGGCCTTTTCGCCCAACCGGCTTATAAATCGACTAAAAGCAGCGATGCGACCCGCCAGACGCTGGACGTCATTTATGCACGCCGGCTTAGCTAGATAGGTGATTGCCTTGATCTTCTCCGGGTTAGCTTCAATGCCTCTGTGAGAAAACAGAAAACCCAAGACCTTGCCTGCAGGAACACCAAAAACACACTTGGCCGGGTTAAGCATCATCTTGTAGACCCGGAGATTATCAAAGGTCTCTCTTAGATCATCTATCAAGGTCTCCTTCTCTCTGGATTTGACCACAATATCATCCACATAGGCAGGAACGTTGCGCCCAATCTGATCATGAAGACAATTCTGCACGCAACGCTGGTAAGTCGCCTGTGCACTCTTGAGCCCAAAAGGCATAGACACATAACAGAAAGCTCCAAAGGGAGTAATGAACGCCGTCTTCTCTTGGTCCTTAACAGCCATTTTGATCTGATGGTAACCAGAGTACGCATCCAAAAAACTCAAACGCTCACAACCCGCCGTAGCATCAATAATTTGATCAATACGAGGGAGAGCAAAAGGATCAGCCGGACAAGCCTTGTTTAAATCCGTATAATCCACACACATACGCCAGGTGCCATTCTTTTTGAGTACGAGCACCGGGTTAGCTAACCATTCTGGATGAAAGACTTCCACAATGAACCCGGCCGCCAAGAGCCGAGCTACTTCCTCACCAATGGCCTTCCGCCTCTCCTCATTAAACCGACGGAGGAATTGCCTGACTGGCTTAAATTTTGGATCAATATTAAGAGTGTGCTCAGCGAGCTCCCTCGGTACACCCGGCATGTCAGAAGGTTTCCATGCAAAGATGTCCCAGTTCTCACGGATGAACTCGATGAGCGCGCCTTCCTATTTAGGATCTAGATTGGCGCTGATGCTGAACTGCTTAGATGAGTCACCTGGAACAAAGTCAACAAGCTTAGTCTCATCGGCCGACTTAAATTTCATTACTGGCTTGTGCTCCATGATTGGCTTTTTCAGAGACGTCATATCTGCCAGGTCAACATTATCCTTATAAAACTTCAACTCCTCTGTCGCACAAACAGATTCAGCGTAAGCAGCGTCACCTTCCTCGCACTCCAAAGCTACTTTTCGGCTTCCATGAACCATAATGGTCCCGTTGTGACCCGGCATCTTGAGCTGCAAATATACATAACACGACCGTGCCATGAACTTGGCGTAAGCCGGCCGCCCAAATAGAGCATGGCACGGGCTTCTGATCTTGACCACCTCAAAAGTCAGTTTTTCCGCCCTGGAGTTGTACTCATCTCCAAAGGCTACTTCCAGCTCGATCTTACCAACTAGATACGCCAACTTACCAGGCACCACGCCGTGGAAAACAGTATTGGACTGGCTGAGGTTTTTATCGGTTAATCCCATACGACGGAAGGTCTCATAATAGAGGATGTTGATGCTGTTGCCCCCGTCCATGAGCACCTTAGCGAATTTATACCCACCAACCTGACGAGCCACCACCAAAGCCAGGTGACCTGGATTATCAACCCGGGGAGGGTGATCCTCCCTACTCCATACAATAGGTTGCTCAGACCATCGCAAGTAACGTGGAACCGCCGGCTCAACAGCGTTCACAGCCCTTTTATGAAGCTTCTGGTCTCGCTTGCACAAACTGGTAGTAAACACATGATACTGTCCACTGTTGAGCTGCTTTGGATTGGCCTGATACCCCCCCTCCTGCTGCTGCTGATTACCCTGGCCAGATTGCTGGTTGAACCCCCCTTGATTACTTTGAAAATTCTGAAAATTGGAATTTGAACCGCCGCCCGGGCCATGAAAGCCGCCGCCGCCTGAGCCGCCGCCCTGCCCATTGTTGCCATTGAAAGTGTTGGAATTTTTGGAAGCTTTCATGATTGCACAGTCTTTCCATAGATGAGTGGCTGGCTTCTCCCTAGAACCGTGCCTTGGACAAGGCTCATTCAAAAATTGCTCAAGCGTCGGGCCTGATCCGGCGGATCGGGGAAGTGGTCTCCCCTTACGTCGGTGGTTGTTACCTTGCGCATTGGTGTTGGCCACAAATTCCATACTGCCATCTGCCTTACGTTTATTACTTCCCTAGTTCGCCGGGTTATGCTGAGGGCCCTTGCCGTTGCCGTTCTTCTTTCCCTTCCCTGTCTTTTCCTCATCAGACGCGGGATCCTTGGTACTATCAGAGTCGGCGTACTTGACCAGAGCCGCCATCAGTGTACCCATATCGTTGCAATCGCGCTTGAGCCGCCCAAGCTTCATTTTCAGAGGCGCAAAACGACAATTTTTCTCCAACATCAAGACCGCAGAGCCGGCATCCATCTTATCAGACGAATGTATTATCTCTTTGACCCGGCGTACCAATGGGTTGTAGACTCGCCTTCTTGCTGTTTGCAGTTAGTCAAATCCACAATCGACATTGATTGCCTACATGTATCTTTGAAGTTTTGGATGAACCGGGCTTTTAGCTCTGCCCATGACCCGATGGAATTGGGCGGCAGTCCCTTCAACCAAGTGCGGGCAGTCCCAGCCAACATCATGGTGAATTATTTGGCCATTGCCGCTTCGCTGACCTCCAGCAACTCCATAGCCATCTCGTAGCTCTCAACCCATGCTCCGAGCTGTAAATCAGCCGTGTAATTAGGTACCTTCCTAGGTCCTTTGAAATCCTTGGGCAGACGTTCGTTACGGAGAGCCGGCACCAGGCAAGGGACGCCTCCGGCTCTTGTAGCCATGCCTGCCTTAATAGAAGCCATCGGGTAAACCGGAAAAGGCTGGTAAGCCGTCATCTGAGCCGCCTGCTCAGCTTCCTGAGGCGCTCTGTCTTGATCTACCGCATTAAAGGCTCCATTATGTGCCGGGCCATGCCCCCCCCCCCCAGGAAAGTCACGGGGCCGGACGTTGCTTGAGCCGGTCGCCGACGCCATGTGTCTGCTATAACTCGAACTCCGGTTTTGACGAATTGCCTATCGACGGGTCGAATGAATCCTATCCCGGTTATATGAATATGCCTCCTGCTGCGCCAAAGCCATCTGAAGAAGTTCTCTGACCCTGCGGGTTTCGACCGCCGTTGGGGAGTCACCCTCAACTGGAAGAGCCGCCAGTCGCGCTGCAGCAGCGATCATGCTTTCCAACTGGTTAGAATAATGACCCGGTGGTGTTGGCACATATGGAGGCAGTGCAGTATTCACACGGGGAGGCCCCATCACTGGTGGCTGAACCAGCGTTCCCACCCCAGGTGTCGTGATCTGATTTATCTCTGGCGGGTTGCTAGGCCCTGCACCGGGTGTGTTGAAGAGGTTGCGAGGATCATAAACCGGAGGGAGCTGAGATTGAGCCTTCTGATACCTCCTTCTCATGACCTCATTGGATGCGTTCTGATCCTTCGTGAGCCGAAAAGACTGTGCCTGAATAAACTGAGCCTGGGCATCCAGAGCCGCCCGCTCTGCAGCCATCCTAACTCCTTCCGCTGCCAGGTCTTCCTTGGCCTGCGCTATGTCCAATTTTAGTTGTGCCACTTCTGCATCATGTTGAGCTTGATCCGCCGGGACGACCGTAGCAGTTAACAGGGCCGTCATCTTATCTGTGAAATCCATTAGCACCTGAGCCGGCGAGTGCACAGGGTCTCCTGCCCCAGCGGCGGGGTTTTGGACAGGTTGTGTGCCGGCCATGAAGATTCCAACCCGGCTTGGTGGCTCAAAGGGGTCCAGAATACTGTCGCCATCGGAACAACCCCTGAGCCTGCCATCTTGAAGTTGATATAACGAGTTGGTCTTATCTGTGGACGACTCACCGTCAGAGCGGGCGGCCGTCTCATCGCCAGATCCAGATCCTTCAGAGAGTCCTCCATGGACGCATCCCACGAAAGCACGCTTCAAGGCAGGCAGAGTCCGGGCGGGTCTCACACGCTGAGCCGTCTCGACGAGGTCGGTGCAGAGGTCCAGCTCAGGGCCTGGCTCGCCAATCTTGCCAATGAAAACATGGATTCCGCCGAAGGGGGACCCGGTACCCGTACTCGATTGACTCGGCGTCGGGGCCCCAGCCTGCGTCGTCGATGTAGAGCTTGCCGCGACGACTCTTGGTCATCCGGCCCACAGCGTATCCCTTGAGCCCTTCGAAGCTGCCCTTCAAGAACTCAAATCCACCGTGCGCTGACCCCACGGTGGGCGCCAACTGTCGTGGAATTGTCACGACAGATGTCCTCGTGCAAGGACTTAGTCGTGGAGCCATCGCAACTAGGAAGCTTAAAGGGGTTAAACGGGACAAAGGACACGAGGATTATACTGGTTCGGCCCCTTACGGTGAAGGTAAAAGCCTACTCCAGTTGAGGTGGAATTACTTAAGGTTTCGATGACCAGGGAGCTAAACCGCTATGCCTGGCTATCGATCTGATCTTACTTGTCCTGAACCGCCGCTGGGTCGTCCCTTTATATAGAGAGGTTAACGCCCAGCGGCTCTCAGAGTCCCGGTCGGCTTATAACAGTGTCCGGCTCGGACTCTTAACTATTCCTGCCTTACACTACAAGTCATGCCTTAACGGCGCTTTATCACTACGGGCCTTAAGCCGCCTCTAGGCCTTAAGCCCATTACTGAACCGCCGTCCTCAAGATTGATATTGGGCTTCATGGGATGATCGTCATGACATAACCCGACCCCTCCTGGGCGGGTGACTCCAGTAGTCATATCCCCAACAGGTGGTCTACCGGTGGTGTACCAAGGCCACTTGGCAATTCTCGGTCCCTTCTGAGAACGTTTCACACCTGCTCACGAAAAGAGACAAGAGGGGTGCGCCGGTGCATGTGGGAGTGTCGGATTGCGAAACGGACAACGGGGAAAATGCTCGGATGCATGAGACGAACACATATGCAAATGCGATGCACATGATGACATGGAATGAAATGCATGACATGAACAAAATGCAAAACGAAGACAAAAACCCAACCACGGAGGGAATATCATAACACATAGCCGGAAATGGCAAGAGTTGGAGTTACAAATATGGAAAGTTACATCCGGGGTGTTACAACACTCCACCACTATGAGAGGATCTCGTCCCGAGATCTAGGACTGAAAGAACTCCGGATATTCGGAACGGAGGTGGTCCTCGCGCTCCCAGGTGGCTTCTCGGTCGGAATGGTGTGACCACTTCACTTTCAGGAAATTGATTGACTTGTTGCGAGTCTTGCGCTCAGTTTCTTCAAGAATAGCAACGGGGTGCTCATGATAAGACAGATCTTCTTAGAGGTCAATCTCTTCGAAGTTGATGGTGCGCTCAGGTGTCTTGAAGCACTTGCGAAGCTGTGACACGTGGAACACATCGTGCACGTTTGCGAAGTTGGAGGGAAGCTCAAGTTGATAGGCGAGGTCGCCTATTTTGCCAATGATTTTGAAAGGACCCACGTATCTAGGGGAAAGCTTCCCTTTGATACCGAAACGATGAGTGCCTTTCATTGGAGAGACGCGGAGGTAGACATGGTCTCCGATCTCGAAAGCCAAGTCACGGTGCTTGCTATCATAGTAACTCTTTTGACGCGATTGCGCGGCTTTGAGATTTTCAAGGATAACTTTACACATTTCTTCAGCCTCCGTGATTAAGTCGTTGCCAAGCAGTTGGCATTCACCAGTCTCTGACCAATTGAGAGGAGTACGACACTTTCTGCCATATAGAATCTTGAATGGGGCCTTGCCCGAACTCGCTTGGAAGATGTTGTTGTAGGAGAACTCGGCATATGGGAGGCAATCTTCCCACTTCATACCGAATGAGATGACACAAGCCCTGAGCATATCTTCAAGGATTTGATTGACTCGCTCGACTTGGCCACTAGTTTGAGGATGGAAAGTTGTGCTGAAGCGAATGTTGGTGCCCATGGCCTTCTGAAAGGAGTCCCGGAACTTAGAGGTGAAAATGCTTCCGCGGTCTGAAGAGATCAATTGCGGAATGCCATGCAAGGAGACAATTCTGGAGGTATATAACTCTGCCAGCTGAGCTGTTGTGTTAGATTATTTGATAGGAAGAAAATGAGCCACTTTAGTAAGCTTGTCAATGACAACGAAAATAGCATCATTCCCACGCTTGGACTTAGGAAATCCAGTAACGAAGTCCATTTCGATATGATCAAACTTCCATTCTGGAATAGCAAGAGGTTGGAGGAGACCAGCTGGTCGTTGGTGTTCTGCTTTCACCCTTCTGCAGACGTCACATTCATTCACGAATTGAGCAATTTCTCGCTTCATTCGAGTCCACCAATACGATTGCTTGAGGTCATGGTACATCTTCGTACTTCCAGGATGAATGGAAAGA
The DNA here is from genome assembly GCF_002575655.3 of Aegilops tauschii subsp. strangulata. Classification (NCBI taxonomy): domain Eukaryota; kingdom Viridiplantae; phylum Streptophyta; class Magnoliopsida; order Poales; family Poaceae; genus Aegilops; species Aegilops tauschii. Next base: position 387,586,499 of record NC_053037.3, on the reverse strand, counting down.
AGAGAATTGTGCGCTTCATTCATAATGACCTTCCTTAGATCACCTTTAGGAACCACAATATGGTCCTCGAAGAATAGTGTCTCTGTCATCAATGCGATAGCACTTGTATTTGGAGAGGCCCTTGGCAATACCATGTTTCACCTTCTTCACCATAGTGTCAAGGAGTTGTGCCTCACGAATTTGGTCTTCCAAAGTTGGAGTGATTTGAAGGTTGGCAAGAAAACCTTGAGGAACAACTTGGAGATTGAGTTTGCGGAATGCTTCACAAAGCTCTGGTTGGAAGGGCTTGAGAATTAAGCTGTTGCAATAAGCCTTTCTGCTCAAAGCATCTGCAATCACATTCGCCTTGCCAGGAGTATATTCAATGCTTGCATTGTACTCTTGAATCATTTCGACCCATTGAGTTTGCCTGAGGTTGAGGTTGGGCTGAGTGAAGATGTACTTGAGACTCTTGTGATCGGTGAAAATGTCCACTTTCCTTCCCAACAAGAGATGTCTCCATGTTATTAATGCATGGACAACTGCCACCAACTCAAGATCGTGAGTGGGGTAGTTCTTTTCGTTGGGCTTCAACTGACGAGAGGTATAGGCCACAACTTTCTTCTCTTGCATTAACACAGCACCGAGACCTTGAAGAGAAACATCACAGAAAACTTCGAATGGCTTGGATTCGTCAGGAGGAGTTAAGACATGAGCTGTGACAAGTTTCTCTTTGAGAGTGTTGAAAGCAACGTCACACTCAGGAGTCCAGACATACTTCACATGCTTCTGGAGGAGGTTGGAAAGAGGCTTTGCAATCTTAGAGAAATTCTCAACGAATCTTCGGCAATAGCTTGCAAGTCCAAGAAAACTGCGAAGCTGCTTGACATTCTGAGGAGGTTCCCAGTTCACAATTGTAGAAACCCTCTCTGGATTAACAGCGATGCCCTTGGCAGAGATGATATGACCAAGGTAAAGAACTTCATCAAGCCAAAACTCACATTTGGAAAACTTCGCATAGAATTGATACTCTCTGAGCTTGTCGAGCACCAATCGCAAATGTTTGGCATGGTCCTTCTTATTCTTGGAGAAGACCAAGATATCATCGAGATACACCAGGACGAATTCATTGGTGTAGGGGTTGAATATGAAGCTCATCATACGAGAGAATGTTGGAGGAGCATTGACAAGGCCGAAAGACATGACAGTATATTCATAAGAACCAAAACTTGTTCTGAATGCTGTCTTGGGAATATCTTGTTCGCGAATGCGAATCTGATGATAACCCATATGAAGGTCAAGCTTGGAGAATACTTTAGCACCTTTAAGTTTCTCAAATAGCTCATTGATGTTGGGAAGTGGATACTTGTTCTTTATTGTCTTCTTGTTCAATGGGCGGTAGTCGACACAAAGTCGGTCCGTGCCATCCTTCTTCTAGACAAAAAGAACACCACAACCCCACGGAGATGAACTTGGTCTGATCAGACCCAGACGCTCTTGTTCATCGAGCTATTTCTTCAATTCCTTCAGGTCTTTTGGCCCAAGCTTGTATGGACGCTTGCAAACGGGTTCTGTACTGGGCTCAAGATCGATGACGAACTCGACTGGCCGGTGAGGAGGCATTCCCGGAAGCTCTTCTGGAAAGACATCTTGGTACTCACAAACGACTGGAATCTGAGAGATTGCATCTAGCTCGCCCTTCTCATTGAGAGAGAATAACCGAATGGTCTCATCACGAGCGGCATAGATGATCACATCCTCAGAAGGGTGTGTCAATTGAATTTCCCTGGAAGCACAATCAAGTTGAGCCTTGTGCTTAGAAAGCCAGTCCATGCCGAGAATTAGATCAATATCAGAGTCACCAAGAACAATTGGAGAAGCTAGAAATTTATAGTTGCCCATCTTGATAGAGACATTCCGAACCATGGAGCTTGCGTTCATGAATTTACCCAGAGAGACAACTGATAATGGTCTAGGCAAATCTTGAAAAACCAACTCATGCTTAGATGCAAAAGGGCTTGAGATGAAACTATGCGAAGCACTAGTATCAAATAAAACTTTTGCAGGAATATCATTAACTGAGAGATTACCCATTATCACATCAGTAGATTCCTCCGCTTGAGCTGCATTCATCATGTTCACCTTTGCAAACTTGGGATTATGCATGACCACTACATTGCTTGAAGATCTCATAGGAGGAGGAGGCGGAAGGCGCCTATGTTTGAAGCATTTGTTCGCATAGTGACCATTTTGCTGACATTTGTTGCAAGTCACCTCTGTGAGCGGACGATGATAAGGAGCATTAGACCTTGGAGCTTGATTCTGAGACTTGTTCTGATAGCCTGGGTTGGGTGGGTGGGAAGATCCATGGCCACCTTTGTTCTTCTGCTGGTAAGGCTGACGAAACGGAGGAGGAGGAGGCAACCAGAACTTCTGATGCTTAGCAGCCACTAGTGAGGAAGAAGAAGACTGAACTGCATCCCTGATTCTCTTCTTAGAAGCCTCACACTTGAGCTGGGCAGCTTCTTGCTTCAGTGCCATGTTATAGAATTGATCAAACTTAGTCGGCTCAACAAGAACGAGAGCTAACTACAGATCTTCTCTAAGGCTACCTCTGAATTGATAGATCATACTCTTTTCATCAAGAACGTCTTTTTTAGCGAAGCGAGCAAGTTTCTAAAACTGGATGTTGTATTGATAGACGAACATGCTGCCTTGCTTGAGATTGCAGAACTCCTCACGCTTGCTCTCAACAACACTTTGTGGAATGTGATGAGCTTTGAAGTCTCGGCAGAAATCATCCCAGGTAATCACACGACCTCCTCTGGCATCTTTGTATTGTTGATACCAATCAGTACCTTGGTCCTTGAGTTGAAAAGAAGCAAACTTGACAAAGTCCTCAGGCCTGACATTGCTACATTCAAAATGCTTGTTGATGTCCACGAGCCAATCATCGGCGTCTGTGGCCTCGGCACAGTAGCTAAAAGACTTCGGCTGATTTGCAAGGAACTGGTTGAGGGTAGCGAAGTGAGGCTGATTATTGAACTGCCCTTGACCTTGATTCCCTTGGTTGCCTTGGCCTTGGTTGCGCTCTTGCAAGAGTTGCAAAAGCATCTGGGCATTGGCGTTAGTGGCTGCCATGACAGCTTGCCATGCCTCCGGAGGCGGAGGAGGTGGCGGGGGGTTCGCCTGACTCCCATCATTGCGTTCTGGATTCTGACGCGTTGGCGGAGCCATCCTGAAGAGGGTGACATCCGTTAGCATCTTGATAGACAAATAGACAAGTTGAATCAACGGATAGAAATTGCAACATATAGTCTTCACAATAAACATTCGAACAAGGATGAACGAATGAATTCCAAAGCTAACATCACACGTCCATTAAGGTGAGAAGCCACTTGATAAGAGATTGACGAAAGAAATACCAAGGTACGACTGGAACAAATAAGTGGTAAGGATTACCCAATCACAAACCAAATATCTGCGGGAAGAAATGCTAAGAGCTACTTGGATCCCACCTATAAACTCCCGAAACTTTCTGGTTATGCAATCTGGTGTTGGGGATACAGGGGATGCAATATATCTCACCCAAACTAACAATCCCTAGATCCAGCTGTATCCATCCGTCAACACATAACCAAGAAAACTCCGGAAATCGTGTACCTCAACCTTCGAAAAGCATCCGTTATACGAGTTATGGCAATACTACCGAACTCCCGCCCCAGTACTGGGTGGCGTCGAGGTGATCTCACCAACAACTGAATAAAAGAGATTTTTGATGTCGGCGAGACTCAGGTATTCCAGAACTGCAACGATAAAATTGTGACGACAACACCTCGGAGCTCAACTCCCCGGGACACTGCCACAACCACTAAATGTCAGGAGGCACCAAGAATAATGTTCTCGTCACAAAACCATCGGAACGATTCCAAGATACCTGCATGATCCTAAAAAAAATTCGTGAAAATTTGAGGAGAGGAGAGTCAAAACATCTACGTCAGGGGGCCTCACCAGAGCGACGAAGGGATTGAGGAGTAAAAGGAATCCTACTCTCCGATATATATAATCCTAAGACACAAAACATTTTTGTTCTAGACTCAACAACGCCAGCGATTCGATCAAGCAGGGGGCTCCTAAGTCGGGGATGGATGTGATTACCAACTTGTAACACCCATGATGCGGCTATATCTCCCACGTGTCGAGGCACGACTTGGAGGCATAACCGCATGGTGGTTTTGTCGCAAGAAGGGTCATCTTCACACAATCCCATGTAATGAACAAGAATGGGATAAAGAGTTGGCTTACAGTCGCCACTTCACACAATACATAAATTAAACATACATCATTCAGAGTAGAGTCAAGGTCCGACTACAGAACCAAATTGAAAGAAGACAACCCCAAATGCTAGATCCCCGATCGTCCCAACTGGGCTCCACTACTGATCATCAGGAAACGAAACATAGTAACGACCAAGTTCCTCGCTGAACTCCCACTTGAGCTCGGTTGCGTCACCTGCACTGGTATCGTCGGCACCTGCAACTGTTTTGGTAGAATCTGTGAGTCACGAGGACTCAACAATCTCACACCCGCGAGATCAAGACTATTTAAGCTTATAGGAAGGATGGGGTAATGAGGTGGAGCTGCAACAAGCACTAAGCAAATATGGTGGCTAACATATGCAAATAAGAGCGAGAAGAGGAGCAACACAACGGTCGCGAAGCTAGAAGTGATCAAGAAGTGATCCTGAAACTACTTACGTTCATACATAACCCAATCCGTGTTCACTTCTCGGGCTCCGCCGAAAAGAGACCATCACGGCTACACACGCGGTTGAAGTATTTTAATTAAGTCAAGTGTCAAGTTCTCTACAACTGGACATTAACAAATTCCCATCTGCCACATAACCGCGGGCACGACTTTTGAAAGATAATACCCTGCAGGGGTGTCCCAACTTAGCCCATCACAAGATCTCACGGTCAACGAAGGATATTCCTTCTCCCGGGAAGACCCGATCAGCCTCGGAATCCCGGTTACAAGACATTTCGACAATGGTAAAACAAGACCAGCAAAGCCGCCCGGTGTGCCGACAAATCCCGATAGGAGTCGCACGTATCTCGTTCTCAGGGCACACCGGGTGGGCTAGACATCGGGTTGGCATAGACCCTGGTTGCCCAGGGGGCACCGGACATCGCCCAGGTTGGACCAGCACTCGAAGGAGCACTGGCCCGGGGGTTAAAATAAAGATGACCCTCGGGCTCGCGAAAACCCAAGGGAGAAAGGCTTAGGTAGGCAAATGTAAAACCAAGGTTGGGCCTTGCTGGAGGAGTTTTATTCAAAGCGAACTGTCAAGGGGGTCCCATAAATCCCCAACCGCGTAAGGAACGCAAAATCAAGGAACATAACACCGGTATGACGGAAACTAGGGCAGCAAGAGTGGAACAAAACACCAGGCATAAGGCCGAGCCTTCCACCCTTTACCAAGTATATAGATGCATTAATTAAATAAGAGATATTGTGATATCCCAAAATATCCATGTTCCAACATGGAACCAACTTCAACTTCACCTGCAACTAGCAATGCTATAAGAGGGGCTAAGCAAAAGCGGTAACATAGCCAAACAACGGTTTGCTAGGAAAGGTGGGTTAGAGGCTTGACATGGCAATATGGGAGGCATGATAACAAGTGGTAGGTAGCGCAAGCATAGCGATAAAGCGAACAACTAGCAAAGCAAAGATAGAAGTGATATCGAGGGTATGGTCATCTTGCCTGCAAAGTTCTCGGAGTTGTCAAAAGCTTGATCCTCGTAAGCGTTCTCAACAGGTTCCTCGTTCACGTACTCGTCTCCCGGCTCTACCCAAATCAAGAACACAAGGACCAACAATCAATCACGGTGCAACGCACAAGCAACATGATGCAATACATGGCATGATATGCGAGATGTGATATGCAATGCATATGCGTGCTCCGGAAGGGAAAAGATGAACAAGGCATTAACTTGGCAAACCAAGTATGCCGCTGAAAAGATGATATGATTTCGGTTGAAATCGATATAAAGATCACCGGAATCGGATGCACGGTTTGCAAATGGCAACCAAAACAAGGATGGCACAATTCTGCGATTAACAGCATGATGCCACTTAGCATGCAACAAGAAACTAAGCTACTGCACTCCAACATATCAACAAGGCATGTGGACGTGATGTACCCAAGATGCTTGACAAAACATGGACATTCAGCTATGGCTAAAACACACCAGACCAGGTTCAAACAAGCATGGCAAAAGTGCAAAAGATATCAGCTTCACAGACTGAAAATACTAACATGTCATAAATAACATCAGGAAGCAATGTTTAGGGCAAGCAAACGACATGCTACAAAACAAATTTTAGAAAATAAAGGCATGGCATGAATCTACTAAATGCATAGAACAAAAGTCCCTTACTGATCATGAGCCAAAAAGGCACAGAAGATATGATGGCACCCATATAAACATAGCAAGTTTTATTAACAGTTCCAGACTTAGCAGAAAACAGAGCAAAGCATAAACAGCATCATGAAGGCAACTTTGCGAGCTCAAACCACTCATCACAAGGCCGTGCATGAAAAAACAAGCATACTAACAGCAAGATGACATATTCATGAAGCTAACCATGGCAATAGCAAGTTCATAGCATGCATGGATCACTAGCAACAACCGTGGCAAAATTGATTAACATGTAAACATTCTGCCAGGAACATTTTATAGCAAAAGTAGAGCAATAACAAGACATGCTAGGGCACTCCATAATTGCCAAAAAGGGAATGGATGTATAGATCATAACCATATGTTCAAACCATCCTTACTGAAATATCCAAAAACAAACATGGATTTTGCTGTAGCATCAGATTTACATGGCGTCAGAATAACAGCAGAACAACGACTTGGCAAAATCCTAAGACCCTGAAATCAGCAATATCACGAAGACTACTTTGCATGCTTGTGCTAGTCACCACAATGATCACAAAAATACATAGACAAACTCCACCGTAAATATGGCATGTCCTAGTTCAAAACACATGTAGAGCTCATGCTCATATGTTGCTCACATAAAATGCAACAAAAATGACAAATCACCATAATCTGATAAGTAGCAGCAGTAAACATTTTATAGCGCTCTTGCATCGATGATTTGGGCATCAAGATGAACTCAAACAAGCATTCCACAATGGAACGAAATGAAGAGCATCTCACAATGTACATTTTGATATATCGTGCGCATGAAATGGAGCTATGGTCATGGAGTTATGACGCGATGAACAGGGGCATAAAACATGAGGGGATTAGGACTTGGTGGGAAAACGAGGTCAACCTGCTCAGATCTAGGGTTCGGGCGCGGTCCACGAGGTTTGCCGGAGAAGTGCGCTGCGGTGGTCGGAGAAGAGGGAACTGCCGGATCCGAGGCGGAGGAGCTCGCCGGAGTCGCTGGGGTGGCGGATCCGCGGGCCGGAGGAGGTGGTGCGCCGGGCGGAGCGAGGCGCGGGCGGCGCCGTGGCGGGTCTGGTCGGCGGGCGGCGGCGGGTTGCTCTGGGAGGCGGCGGCGCGGAGGAGCCGCGGGAGCAGGCGGCGGGCGGACACGCGGGCCGGGAGGGCCCCGCCTGGGCCCCAGCGGGCCGGCGCGCGGGCGGCGCAGGCGAAGTGGGCGCGGTGTCTCAATGAACCAGGAGGCGACACGTGGCGGCGGCGAGGGCGGCGGACATGTCCGTCGGTGGGGATGTCGTCCGGCAGCGGAGAGGGGAATTTGCTAGGGTTTCATCCGGGATTTTGGACGGGGAGGACATATTTATAGGTAGGAGGAGTTTGGAGTGTTCAAATGGGGTGTAGTTTTCGCCCACGCGATCGTGATCCGACGGCGGAGGACATGGAGATGGTTTGGAAGGGTTATAGGGCCGTTTTGGAGGGGTGTTGGGCTGCAAGACACACGAGGCCTTCACGGTTACCCGGTTAACCGTTGGAGTATCAAACGGCCTCCAAATGGAACAAAACTTGACGGGTGGTCTACCGGTGGTGTACCAAGGCCACTTGGCAAATCTCGGTCCCTTCTGAGAACGTTTAACACCTACTCACGAAAAGAGACAAGAGGGGTGCGCCGGTGCATGTGGGAGTGTCGGATTGCGAAACGGACAACAGGGAAAATGCTCGGATGCATGAGACGAACACGTATGCAAATGTGATGCACATGATGACATGGAATGAAATGCATGACATGAACAAAATGCAAAACGAAGACAAAAACCCAACCACGGAGGGAATATCATAACACATAGCCGGAAATGGCAAGAGTTGGAGTTACAAATATGGAAAGTTACATCCGGGGTGTTAATGCAGTGGCTATGAGCTTAAGCTTAAAGCACTCCTGCTCCAGAGGATCCTCAGGCACGATGAAGTCTTCGTTGCCGAGGCTTGTCTCCTCCTTGGATGGTGGACGGTAACTATCATCCTCCGAGTCATCTTCTATGGCCTGTTCATCAGGGCTGTCTTGCCTATTGTCATGTTCCTCCTGTTCGGATGTAGCTCCGACAGGGTCTTCATTGCTTTCAGCATCGCCTGGAGTACTATTCTCTCCGGTGTCGGTGTTGCCGTCTTTTGAGCAACGAGGCTTAGAGCGGCGTTTGGGGCGCTGGCGCTTGGACTGCGTCTCGGAGGTTTTATTCGCATCTGGCTCTTCTTTGTCGTCGCCAAATCCTTTGGGTGTATCAACCATGTACACGTCATACGAAGAGGTGGCCGCCCAACGTCCAGTAAATGGCGGGTCTTGGCCTTGCTCCTTTTCGGCATCGTCGTCCATATCGTTGATGTCTTCGGAGCCATAGTCCAGCACATCGGTTAAGTCATCGACGGTGGCTATGAAGTGGGTGGCGGGTGGGGAAAAAAATTCCTCATCATCCGCCTCTTGCTCGAACCGGACATAGTTCGGCTGTGAGTCTTCCTCCAAGGACAAGTTCTTTAAAGAGTTTAGCACATCACCAAAAGGTGAGTGCTGGAAGATCTCTGCGGTGCTAAATTCGAAAATCGATAACCGATCCAGCTCGGTGTCCACAGGCGTACCTGGTCCAGAACGTATAGCCGGAGACGAGTCTGGAGTTCCATTGACGCAAACATTGAAGGATGTTGAGTCCGTGTGCGGCTCCCACGCCGCGGACTTTGTGGCCTCGGAGGGCACGATCTGCTTCAGTTCTGAGGCTGTTGCAGTGACAGGATCCATCTCCTGGATGTAATCCGATAACAGATATAAGTCATGTTCATCGGGACGAGGGGGAGCGATCGCTGCGGTTTCAAACCCATTGAAGATCGAGTCTCCACGGGTATCCGCAACATAGTTCAAGCTTCCAATTCTGACCTGGTGGCCAGGGGCGTAGCTATCGATCTGCTCCAGACGGCCAAGCGAGTTGGCCCGCAGTACGAACTGCCAAACACAAAAATCTATGGGGGGGAGGTTCTTACTCGGACAGCGTCATTATCGACGATTGAAGGGGCCATCAAACCTCTTGTCGATGGCACAGTGGAACTCTCAATGGAAGCACCAATGTCGGTGTCAAAACCGGCGGATCTCGGGTAGGGGGTCCCGAACTGTGTGTCTAGGATCGATGGTAATAGGAGACGGGGGACACGATGTTTACCCAGGTTCGGGCCCTCTCTATGGAGGTAATACCCTACTTCCTGCTTGATTGATCTTGATGAATATGAGTGTTACAAGAGATGATCTACCAGGAGATCGTAATGGCTAAACCCTAGAAGCCTAGCCTATGTGTATATGGTAATGAATGTCTGCTATCCGGACTATGCTCTCCGGTTTATATAGACACCGGAGAGATCTAGGGCTACATGGAGTCGGTTACATAAGAAGGAATCTTCGCAGCTGGTCGCCTAGCTTGTCTTCCACACCAAGGAAAGTCCAATCTGGACACGGGTACAGTCTTCGGCCTTCATGTCTTCACATCCCACCAGTCCGGCCCAATGAATAATAGGCCGGACGCCCGAGGACCCCTTAGTCCAGGACTCCCTCAACGACGTCGATGGATTCCCCTCTCCGAAGCCCCGAACGGACTCCAGATCAGCCCTCCCGAGAGAGATTAGGGCTTGGCGGTGGCTCCGTATCATAAATCGCGATGAATCCTTCTCTCTGGTTTTTTTCTCCCCGAACGTGAATATATAGAGTTGGAGTTGAGGTCGGTGGAGCCTCAGGGGGCCCACGAGGCAGGTGGGCGTGCCCTCCACCCTCCTGGACAGGGTGTGGGCCCCTGGTGTTGATTCTTTCGCTAGTATTTTTTATTTATTCCAAAAATATTCTCCGTGAAGTTTCAGGTCATTCCAAGAACTTTTATTTCTGCACAAAAATAACACCATGCCAATTCTGGTGAAAACAGCGTCAGTCCGGGTTAGTTCCATTCAAATCATGCAAGTTAGAGTCCAAAACAAGGGCAATAGTGTTTGGAAAAGTAGATACGTTGGAGACGTATCAGTTGGCCAAACCAAATCGATAGTTTGAAGAGACTTGCAAAGATACCAAATCACACTACAAAAAAAATACACTTCCGTGATGATACGTGTTTGTCACAGTAGGTCACGTTTTCTGTCATGCATGTACATACATGACTATGACAGAATCAAGATAGTCATACCTGTGCTGTCATAGAAGTTTTCCATGACATTACCAAAATTATCATCATGGAAGTGTCCACTTCCATGACGATAAATGGCGCGTCATGGAAGTGTTTTAGTTAAGGGTAACCGACACGTGGCATCCACTGTAATGGGTCGCCAGTAAGCTATCGGGTCTGGTTTTGGATCCGATAACCCGTTAACAGCCCGGACCAATGGAGATTTTCCACGTGTAAAATTCTCATTGGCCGGAGGAAACACGTGTTGGCTCACCGTTGGGACAGATGTCATCCACTCATTGGACAGGAGGTGCCTATGATACGTCGACACATGGCACGGCCCAATAGAGGCCCATTCCAGTGAAAAGGCCGACCCATTTGACTTGGTCAAAAGGTAACGGGCCGGCCCACGGAAAGCCTGTTAATGGCACATTCGTATATAGCCCATTTACGGCCCGCTAACTCATGGCCTGTTACGGCCTATCGGTATTAAGCCCAGTAGCTTCATCTGGGTCGTCCAATATGATTCCAGCCGGTTGTAACTTCCGGCCCATGTATGGCCCATGATGTCTTTCGGCCCATATTATGCCATTTGTAACTCTTGGCCCATTTATGACCCGTGGTGAATGTGGCCCGTAATGAACTGTGTACCGCTTGATACCCATTAACGACCCATTATTCCATTGGGCCGTTTCCAACCCGTGTTATCTTTCGGCCTTCTCAGGGCCCATTTATTCTTGGGCTCATTTCCAGCATTCAGTTACTTACGACCCTTTACTGGCCTTTTCTGCTTGTGGGCCAAATTCAGCCCGTGGTTACAATCGGCCCGTTTGCACCCCGTTAATCCGTTGGGCCATTTTCATAGCGTCATCAAATACGGCCGATTAACGATGGCCCGTTATGGTTGGCCCATGAACGGACGATTCCAATTCTAGCCTGTTTACGGCCCATAATGCGGTCTGTTATTGGCCCATGTTTGGCCGATCGATCATATGGCCCGTAGAAGGCCCGTTGATGTTATGGCCTGTAGAAGGCCCATTGATTCTATGGCCCGTAGAGGGCCCATTGTTTCTACGGTCCTTAGAAGGCCCATTGTTTCTATGGCTCGTAGGAGGCCCATGGTAACTACAGTAAATATGTAGCCCATGGTTATTGTGGCCTAGTTTAAAAAAATAGGTTATTGTAGCCACTAGCAAACCGCGGAAAAAGAACTGCACTGACTACAAGCAAACAAATAAACAAGACAACAAGGAAATAAATAATCAAGCAACTTACGCTAGGCTATCACGGCTATTACACATGTTACATCCACTGGGCATCAAAGTTCGCCACCAGTGCAAATATAGAGAACAAAGCAGCATATCATACACACTGGTTGTCAAATAAAGTTGGCGACCAGTGCAAATAAACGCCGCAACAAAACAAGTCCAAAATTGAAACCACTTCAGAAGAGCTCAAGAAACAATATCCTGGGTACCCATAATGCTGGCAGGATCGTTAGCAAGCTTATTAACTTTCTCTTGTTTGGCGCTTAAATCCTCCAGCGCTTGATGTTGCACCAGAAAGTATGCATCTGAATTCTGCAGGGACTTCCTCAGTCCTTCAACTTCCTGTCGCAACACATCTATGTCTTTCAACTTGAAGTTGAGCCTCAAGAATACGAACTGATTCAGGCAGCGAGTTCGAAGAGCTTGTGCCAGCAGTAGTGGCCAGTAACTCGAACACTACATCAAGACTGGACTTTTGGGTTCTCTCACTGTCGTCAAGATAGTTTTTATCAGCTTTCTTGGAGACCAACAGGGATGTCTCACTATCTTGAACCTTATCTGCATTAATTCCTTTACCATTTCATAACGGGTTACTGTTCTCCAATATTTTGTCTGCATTCTAAAAGAGAAACAGGCAGACACATCACAGGTTTACCATGTTGTATATGAAACTCATTTTGGTAATCAGTTCAGTTGATACCAACATGAAACAAACATTTATCTATGTACCATGGTCACTTTATGGTCTATATCATTCTAGTTTTTGTTGCCAAATCAAGATAGAGACACAGTTCAAATACTATTTGTTCAAGACAAAGCTGAATAAACAAAATATAAGTGTGGGAAACTACAGAGCAATAACAACACTTGTAATGTGCATGACATGAGAACATAACTTCTTATTCAATTGAAACTGAAATCAACATAGAGCAAGTTACAACAACAAACCAGTTAAAGAAACAGGTTTAAAACATACCTGTTGCGCCATTGGAGTTTCAATTCCATCCTTCAAATTTGAAAATAGTTGGTATGAGTAAATACAGTGATGCAAGAGCAAAGGAGTATGAACCATAGTTATAGAACCTAACCTGAGAACAATTCTTCGTCTACTTTAAGCGTTGAGTTGGGATTCGGAGTGGTGGTCCTTGTGCTCTGGGCACTGCTGTTCCCTTACTGAGTGCTCGTGTTTGGGTGCCCTGTGGTGGAGGCAGTGTTGTGTCAACTGGAACTCGGTTACTTTCTACTGGGGTTGGGGTTAGAAGGGGTGTAGCTGGTTCTCTGTCCAACTGGGTAGGGGTACAATCTGTGAGAGTCTGGGTTATGTGTGGTGGGGCTGGTTCTTGGGGAAGTACAACCATGGTTCTATCTGCATCAACTGGTAGCACTATCTTTTCTGAAGACCGTGTTGTTACTCCCTTAGATACTGCCATCACCCTGTCTAATTCAAATGGCTGATAAACAAGAAAACTAATTGAATGTATAGACATTGTATGATAGATAGGTGCAATGGATAGTGGGGAATAAAAGAGGGCATGAAATAATTCACATTTATGTTGTCTAACCAAACAGGATAGCATGACACAATTTTCGGATATATGATGGCTAACTAAACAGGATAGCATGACACAATTTCACATATATGATGGCTAACTAAAAAATATGGAAAGACATAGTTCAAAATATGATGACTATGTAAACAGGATGACATGAGATAACTATATAATGTGTTTATTAAATAGGTTGGCATGCCATAATTCACATACATGCCACCTATGGAAACATGGTAGCATGATATAATTCACGGATAGAATGACATAATTAAAAATATGATGACTGTAAACACTAAACAGGATGAGATGATATAACTATATGATGTCATTATTAAATGGGTTGGCATGCCATAATTCAGATAGATGCTATGTATGTAAACATTATGGCATGATATAATTCAAATATATGATTTATATAGTAAGAAAGTAAGTAGATGGCAATCGCATATATGATGTAAAAACTAAGCAATGCAAGACAACATGCATGACATGAGTAATATAACCCTGCCAAGTTTGAGCATAGACCTCAGGGGGAAATAGGATTGGTCATCAGTCTCTGAATCCTCCTCTAAGGAGCTATCTGTAACCAGCAAGATGTCTGCTTCAGCAGGTAGCATTGTCTGCTCTAAATACCTTGTTTTCACTCCAGATACTTCCATCACCGCTTCAAATGGCTGATGCACAGGAAGAGTAGTTGAATCCTCCTCATGATATAATAAAAAAAAGGACTAGTCATCTGTTTCTGAATCCTCCTCCGAGGAGCTATCCGTAACCAGCGAGATATGCGCTTCGTCAGATAGCATAGTCTGCTCTGAAGACCTTGTTTTCACTCTAGAATTTTCCATCGCCGTGTCAAATGGCTGATGCACACGAATAGTAGTTGAATGTACTAACATTGTTGAAAAATGTAATACGCAATGAAAAAAAAGGATGGCCTGATATAATTCACATATAAGATGATTGGCTAAGCAGGATGGCATTGCAAAATTCACATATATGATGCCTGGCTAAACAAGATGGCGTTGCATAATTCACATATACGATGAAGAAACTAAACAGATGGAATTCACACAAAGCATGTCTAAACTAAGCAGATGACACATTTGATGTACAAAGTAAGCAATGCAAGGCACCATATGCATGATATTACCAACATCAGCATGCTGATACATCTCCAACGTATCTATAATTTTTTATTGTTCCATGCTATTATATTATCTGTTTTGGATGTTGTATATGCATTAATATGCTATTTTATATGATTTTTGGGACTAACAAATTAACCTAGAGCCAAGTGCCAGTTTCTGTTTTTTCCTTGTTTTAGACTTTCGCAAAAAAGGAATACCAAAAGGAGTCCAAACGGAATAAAACTTTCGCGATGATTTTTCTTGGACCAGAAGACACCCAGGAGACTTGGAGTGCAAGTCAGAAGAGCCACGAGACGGCCACAAGGGTGGAGGGCCGCCCAGGGGGTAAGGCGCTCCCCCCCCCGACCTTGTGGGCCCCTCGTAGACCTCCTGACCTAGATCTTCCTCCTATATATACTCTTATACCCCAAAAACATCCAGGGGAGCCACGAAACCACTTTTCCACCGCCGCAACCTTCTGTACCCATGAGATCCCATCTTGGGGCCTTTTCCGGCATCCTGCCGGAGGGGGATTCGACCATGGAGGGCTTCTACATCAACACCATTGCGTCTCCGATGAAGCGTGAGTAGTTTACTTCAGACCTACGGGTCCATAGCTAGTAGCTAGATGGCTTCTTCTCTCTCTTTGATTCTCAATACAAAGTTCTCCTTGATGTTCTTGGAGATCTATTCGATGTAATACTCTTTTGCAGTGCGTTTGCCGAGATCCGATGAATTGTGGATTTATGATCAGCTTATCTATGAATATTATTTGAATCTCCTCTTTGATATCTTTGCAAGTCTCTTCGAACTATCGATTTGGTTTGGCCAACTAGATTGGTTTTTGTTGCAATGGGTGAAGTGCTTAGCTTTGTGTTCAATCATGCGGTGTCCTTTCCCAGTGACAGTAGGGGCAGCAAGGCACGTATTGTATTGTTTCCATCGAGGATAAAGAGATGGGGTTTTCATCATATTGCTTTGAGTTAATTCCTCTACATCATGCCATCTTGCTTAATGCGTTACTCCGTTCTTTATGAACTTAATACTCTAGATGCATGCTGGATAGCGGTCGATCTATGCAGTAATAGTAGTAGATGCAGGCAGGAGTCGGTCTACTCTATACGGACGTGATGCCTATATTCATGATCATTGCCTTAAATATCGTCATAACCTTGCGCTTTTCTATCAATTGCTCGGCAGTAATTTGTTCACCCACCGTAATAATTTCTATCTTGAGAGAAGCCTCTAGTGAAACCTATGGCCCCCGGGTCTATTTTACATCATATTAGTTTTGTGTCAACTTGCCAATTTCCGTTGCCGTTCCTTTGTTTTACAATCTTTACTTTCCATTCCATAAACCAAAAATACCAAAAATATTACTTTACCGTTTATCCATCTCTATCAGATCTCACTTTGCGAATAACCGTGAAGGGGTTGAAAACCCCTTTGTCGTGTTGGTTGAAAGTTGGTGTTTATTTGTGCAGGTATTCGGTGGCTTCTTGCGTTGTCTCCTACTAGATTGATACCTTGGTTCTCAAAACTGAGAGAAATACTTACGCTACTTTCCTGCATCACCCTTTCCTCTTCAAGGAAAAAACCAACGCATGCTGAAGAGGTAGCAAGAAGGATTTTTGGCACCGTTGCCAGGAGATTTACACCAAGTCAAGTCAAGTTTTGATCTCCCGTCAACTTGCCGATTTCTGGCGCCGTTGCCGGGTAGATCTACGCCAAGCCGAGACATACCAAGTACCCATCATAAACTCTCATCCCTTGCATTACATTATTCACCATTCGCCTCTCGTTTTCCTCTCCCCCACTTCTAAAATGATTTTCAAAAAGATTTGCCTTTTCTTCGCCCTTCTTCCATTTGCCTTGATGTCTTATTCGACTCGTTTGCTTGTTTGGTTGGAATAATTGTGTATTTATTGCAAATTAGAGAACCTAAGATCTATGGATCCTCATCCGCTTGCCAATCTTTTTAAGAGATCCAATTATGATGAACTAATTGCTAGTGAGTTTTGTGCACTAGATTATCTTTATGAAGTTTTGTTTGAAATTCGTGAATCTAAAAATTGTGATGAAGTACTTTATGAAGTGATTCACGATAGATCTTTGAATAAAAAGCATGATTACAATGATGTTATTATAAATTATATTAATGTCAGTTGTGCTAATAATATGCAAAACCCTAAGCTTGGGGATGCTAGTTTTGCTATGTCTACTACTTATTGCAATGATCATGATTGGGGTGATTCTTCTTATCTTGAAAATTTATTTAAGCCCCATGATGAATATGAGATTGATAATAATGTTTGCAATAATATTGAAAGTGGGTTTGGAAGAGTGTCAACTTTAGGTCCCACATATTTGGATAATTTTCAATCTTATGAAGTTTTTGATAAAAGTGGGTTCGGAGAGTTCATGACTTTATTTTATGATAATCCCACTATTTAGGAAGAGTGTCAACTTTGCATGCATGTGGTTCATAAAGAGAATATTTTATGTCATAACTATATTGTTGCGTTCGAATACGATCCCACATGTAATTATTATGAGAAAGGAAAATATGGTTGTAGAAATCTTCATGTTACAAAATTACCTCTCGTTATGTTGAGATTGCTATCGTCTCTTTCTTCTTCCTTGCATATGCTAGTTTTTGCTTGTCTTGATAATTTTTTTGCCTATAAGATGCCTATGAATAGGAAGTACATTAGACTTAGATGTACTTTTCACAAGCTATATGGTGCTCTCTTTGTGCTTCAATTCTTGCCTTTCATGTGAGCATCACCGAAATTATCAATGCCTAGCTAAAAGGCTTTAAAGAAAAGCGCTTGTTGGGAGACACCCCAATATTTTCTTTCCTGTTTTTGAAAAAATATTTCATCTAGCCTCTGGTTAGATGTGGTTTTGTGTTTTAATTAGTGTTTGTGCCAAGTAAGACCTATGGCATAACCTACGGTGATAGTTGATTTGATCTTGCTGAAAAACAGAAACTTTGCGCTCAGTCCTATAATTTTTCAAAATCACAGAAGCATCGAAAAACTCTGATTTTTTTACAGTAGATTTATATACAAATTTCCTAGGACGTCCTATTTTTTCAGGATTTTTGGGATTACAGAAGTATGCGACTAGTCAGATTACTACAGGTTGTTCTGTTTTTGACAGATTTTGTTTTTCGCGTGTTGTTTGCTTATTTTGATGCATCTATGGCTAGTATAGGGGGTATGAACCATGGAAAAGTTGGAATACAGTACATATTACACCAATATATATAAATAATGAGTTCACAATAGTACCAAAAATGGTGATTTATTTTCTTATACTAACGGAGCTTACGAGATTTTCTGTTGGAGTTTTGTGTTGTGAAGTTTTCAAGTTTTGGGTAAGGATTTGATGGACTATGGAATAAGGAGTGGCAAGAGCCTAAGCTTGGGGATGCCCAAGTCATCCCAAGGTAATATTCAAGGATGTCAAAAAGCCTAAGCTTGGGGATGCCCCGGGAAGGCATCCCCTCTTTCGTCTTCGTCTATCGGTAACTTTACTTGAGACTATATTTTTATTCACCACATGATATGTGTTTTGCTTGGAGCGTCTTGTATGATTTGAGTCTTTGCTTTTTATTTTGCCACAATCATCCTTGTTGTACACACCTTTTGAGAGAGACACGCATGAATCGTGATTTATTAGAATGCTCTATGTGCTCCACTTATATCTTTTGAGCTAGGCAATTTTGCTCTAGTGCTTCACTTATATCTTTTTAGAGCACGGCGGTGATTTTATTTTTTAGAAATTGATGAACTCTCGTACTTCACTTATATTATTTTGAGAGTCTCTAAACAGCATGGTAATTTGCTTTCGTTATAAAATTAGTCCTCATATGATAGGCATCCAAGAGGGATATAATAAAAACTTTCATATAAAGTGCATTGAATACTATGAGAAGTTTGATTCCTTATGATTGTTTTGAGATACGAAGATGGTGATATTAGAGTCATGCTAGTAAGTAGTTGTGAATTTGAGAAATACTTGTGTTAAAGTTTGTGAGTCCCGTAGCATGCACGTATGGTGAACCGTTATGTGATGAAGTCGGAGCATGATTTATTTTTTGATTGTCTTCCTAATGAGTGGCGGTCGGGGACAAACGATGGTCTTTTCCTACCAATCTATCCCCCTAGGAGCATGCGTGTAGTACTTTGTTTCGATGACTAATAGATTTTTGCAATAAGTATGTGAGTTCTTTATGACTAATGTTGAGTCCATGGATTATACGCACTCTCACCTTTCCGCCATTGCTAGCCTCTCTAGTACCGTGCAACTTTCGCCGGTACCATAAACCCACCACATATCCTTCCTCAAAACAGCCACCATACCTACCTATTATGGCATTTCCATAGCCATTCCGAGATATATTGCCATGCAACTTTCCACCGTTTCGTCTATTATGACACGCTCCATCATTGTCATATTGCTTTGCATGATCATGTAGCTGACATCGTATTTGTGGCAAAGCCACCGTTCATCATTTATTATAGATGTCGCTCTTGATTCATTGCACATCGCGGTATACCGCCGGAGGCATTCACATAGAGTCATATTTTGTTCTAAGTATCGAGTTGTAATTCTTGAGTTGTAAGTAAATAAAAGTGTGATGATCTTCATTGTTAGAGCATTGTCCCATGTGAGGAAAGGATGACGGAGACTATGATTCCCCCACAAGTCGGGATGAGACTCTGGATGGAAAATAAAAAAGAAAGAAAAATAGGCCAAAAAATGAGAGAAGGCCCAAATAAAAAATGAGAGAAAAAGAGAGAAGGGACAATGTTACTATCCTTTTTGCCACACTTGTGCTTCAAAGTAGCACCATGATCTTCATGATAGAGAGTCTCCGATATCACTTTCATATACTAGTGGGAATTTTTCATTACAGAACTTGGCTTGTATATTCCAATGATGGGCTTCCTCAAATTGCCCTAGGTCTTCGTGAGCAAGCGAGTTGGATGCACACCCACTTAGTTTCTTTTTGAGCTTTCCTAAACGTATAACTCTAGTGCATCCATTGCATGGCAATCCCTACTCACTCACATTGATATCTATTGATGGGCATCTCCATAGCCCATTGATACGCCTAGTTGATGTGAGACTGTCTCCTTCTTTTTGTCTTCTCCACAACCATCGTCTATTCCACCTATAATGCTATGTCCATAGCTCACGCTCATGTATTGCGTGAAAGATGAAAAAAGTTTGAGAACGTCAAAAGTATGAAACAATTCTTGGCTTGTCATCGGGGTTGTGCATGATTTAAATATTTTTTGTGATGAAGATGGAGCATAGCCAGACTATATGATTCTGTAGGGATAAGCTTTCTTTGGTCATGTTATTTTGAGAAGACATACTTATTTTGTTAGTATGCTTGAAGTATTATTGTTTTATGTCAATATTAAACTTTTGTTTTGAATCTTACGGATCTGAACATTCATGCCACAATAAAGAGAATTACATGGATAAATATGTTAGGTAGCATTCCACATCAAAAGTTCTATTTTTATCATTTACCTACTCGAGGACGAGCAGGAATTAAGCTTGGGGATGCTTGATACGTCTCCAACGTATCTATAATTTTTTATTGTTCCATGCTATTATATTATCTATTTTGGATGTTTTATATGCATTAATATGCTATTTTATATGATTTTTGGGACTAACCTATTAACCTAGAGCCAAGTGCCAGTTTCTGTTTTTTCCTTGTTTTAGAGTTTCTCAGAGAAGGAATACCAAACGGAGTCCAAACGGAATAAAACTTTTGCGATGATTTTCATGGACTAGCAGACACCCAGGAGACTTGGAGTGCAAGTCAGAAGAGCCACGAGGCGGCCACAAGGGTCGAGGGCGCGCCCCCCGACCTTGTGAGCCCCTCGTAGACCTCCCGACCTAGATCTTCCTCCTATATATACTCTTATACCCCAAAAACATCCAGGGGAGCCATGAAGCCACTTTTCCACTGCCGCTACCTTCTGTACCTGTGAGATCCCATCTTGGGGCCTTTTCCGGCATCCTGCCGGACTGGGATTCGATCATGGAGGGCTTCTACATCAACACCATTGCCTCTCCGATGAAGAATGAGTAGTTTAGTTCAGACCTACGGGTCCATAGCTAGTAGCTAGATGGCTTCTTCTCTCTCTTTGATTCTCAATACAAAGTTCTCCTCGATGTTCTTGGAGATCTATTTGATGTAATACTCTTTTGCGGTGTGTTTGCCGAGATCCGATGAATTGTGGATTTATGATCAGCTTATCTATGAATATTATTTGAATCTCCTCTGAATTCTTATATGCATGATTTGATATCTTTGCAAGTCTCTTCGAACTATCGATTTGGTTTGGCCAACTAGATTGGTTTTTCTTGAAATGGGTGAAGTGCTTAGCTTTGGGTTCAATCTTGCGGTGTCCTTTCCCAGTGACAGTAGGGGTAGCAAGGCACATATTGTATTGTTGCCATCGAGGATAAAAAGATGGGGTTTTCATTATATTGCTTTAGTTAATTCCTCTACATCATGTCATCTTGCTTAATGCATTACTCCGTTCTTTATGAACTTAATACTCTAGATGTCGGTGTGGAACGACACCTATGGGATCACGAGAATCCCTACTACCGTTGCCGGGGTGCGGGGTTGCGAGAAGAGCAGGGTTAGTAGCCAGCACAAGGATCGTTTACCCAGGTTCGGGGCGCGAGGATGCGTAAAACCCTAGTCCTGCTTTGGTGGGTGTATTTCAGACAGTTCTTGAGCTCTCGAACTAGCTGTGGTCAGTGTGTGGTTCGAAAGAGCCGAATCCTTCTCCAGTATGCCATGGGCCTCCTTTTATAGTCGAAAGGGGCTGCCACAGTGGCACAAAGGAGGTGGAAAGGCATACAGTGCCCTGAGCTTATCGCCCGTATTACAGGACAAGACGCATTTAATGCGTAGCTTAGGTGTCCCCTTGCTTTATTAGGGACGGGGGCGAGGCCCGTCCCGTCCGTCGCCGCTCCTCCTCGCTTCGACACGCGTCCTGGCCAATGAGGCGTGCGGTGCCATGTAGGCAGGCAGGCAGCTGAGGTGGCGCAATGGCGGAGCCTTCACGAAGATCTGCATGCCGCCACGCTGGTGCTCGATGAGTTGGCCTGGGAGCTGCATGTTGCCACGCAGGTGCCCGCCTAGCTGGTTGGGCTGGCAGCTGCATGTGAATGGTGGTGGAAGCTTGGTTGGCGTGGGCCTGGCGGTGGCCCTGCTGGCGTCCTTGGTGAGGGCCTTGCCGGGTGGCCCGGCAAGGGTCTTACCGTGGCGCGCTGTCGTCCCCGGCAAGGGCCTTGCTAGGGGTCTGGTGGTCTTCCTCGGCAAGGATCTTGCCGAGGATCGTCGTCTTCTAATCCTCATCTGATCTTGAATATGTATTCACAAAGATATGCATGCCACCACGGAGGTGCCTCCCGAGCCCTGGCCCAACGTGGATGATGGCGTTGGGGACCGTGGGCTCAAGGGTGGCTCGCTCTGTTAGTGTGGGGCGAGCTGCCCCGGCAAGGGTCTTGCCGGGGCTGCTGAGGCTGCCTC
Organism: Aegilops tauschii subsp. strangulata; assembly: GCF_002575655.3. Taxonomy (NCBI): domain Eukaryota; kingdom Viridiplantae; phylum Streptophyta; class Magnoliopsida; order Poales; family Poaceae; genus Aegilops; species Aegilops tauschii. Next base: position 387,564,354 of record NC_053037.3, on the reverse strand, counting down.
GGCAAGGGTCTTGCCGGGGGAACCTGCTTTGTCCCTCTGCTCTTTGTGGTCTTGGCCTTGGCGTTGCTCTTATTATCTTGGGCTTTGGTCTTACCTTGGCTCACCTCCCCTGTTCTACTTGGCGTGACCGTAGGCGCGGCTCCGACTGCCCGTGCACAGGTATAGGGGTACAAAAACGCACCCCTCTTTTTGTCCACCGACAGGAGCCCCCGGGCCTGGGCCACACATAACCGTGACACGTTGTTGGGCCAGGCCCAAAAACGGTGCGCGGGCAGGCGGGGCGGTTTTTACCGCGGTAAAACTTTTCACGCGTGGCGCCTCCCACGACCCGCGCGCGCGGTGCGGCATGGAGGGGTGTGCGAGACGTGGGCGGCACGGGTGGGGCGGTTTCCACATGCATGCGTCACATCGCAGTAAAGAGGCGGCTCGTGCCTTCCCCGTAAAAAGAGGGAGGCATGGAGGCGCGGCTCATTTACTGAACGGGGCCGGGGCGCGGTCTTCAAGGTGTCCACTCCCCACGATCACGGGGTGGGGAGAGGTCGCTTTGCCTGTCCCCTCGGTTCTGCGCGTCCACCACGCGTCCTCCATGCATCTAGGGTTGCAAGCGGTGGAGGTGGGAAACCGGGCCGTCGCTGGTTGGGGCAGCGGGTCGGTCATGATTCCCTGCGCCTCTGGTGGCTGGATTGGCCGAGCGGGGCGGCTGAGCCCTGTCCCCGCCTCCTTATAAAGAGGGGGAAGGGGGATGGCCTCCCGCAGTCTTCCGTCATCTATCTCCTCCCGCTTCTTCTTCTTCCTTTCACTCGCCATGGAGAAGGGGAATCCTGGTCCCTCGGCAGTGGCGGTGAGGGTCGCCACTCGACAGCACGTCCCTCCTCCTCCTGAGCCCGCGGTGGTGGAGCCGGCCGCGAGGGGAAGGGGGAGGGGGCGAGGCCGTGGGCGAGGCCGGGGCAAAGGTCGTAGTGCTCGGGGAAGAGGAGGACGGGGCGGCACGCTGGCTTCGCCCCTGCCAATGATGCCTTTTCCAATGGAAGGCCATGTTGGAGACCAGCCCCGTGAGTTCTTCATCAGGCTGCGCCAGCCTCCGCGTCGCCGTCTTCGTCTTCCTGCCTCGTTCGCTCGAGAGATGGAGTGTGACCCGCCCCAATCCCTCATATTGCACATGAGGGGTTGTGGGAATGGGGCCACGCGGGTCGACGTTGACTTCCCAGCTCCTCGGGTCATGTACCTCCGTCGTGGGTGGAAGTCGTTCGCTCGTATCCATAGCCTGACGGTGGGGCTCGTCCTCTACTTCAAATTAATGGAGGACAGTCTGCTCTCCCTCAAGGTCTTTGGCGACTTCGGGACTCGCCTGAAGTGCTGTGTGGAGAGCTCCTCCGATGGAGATTCCGACCATGGAAGATCTTCCTCGAGCAAAAGTGATGAGGAGGACAGCGGGGCAGACGGCGGGGACGAGTCCGACTAGGCGTCGGACGCCCCGCGCCTGGGCGGGTGCGGCAGCAGCAACATCTGCACCTGGCCGCTCCTCCAGCAGAGTTTTGCCGGGGGCAGAGCCAGCTCCTTGAACTTCTCGAGGCCGTCTCCTTGGGCGGCTGGCGTCGGGAGGCTGTGGAAGAGGAAGAGGGCGGGCGGCAAGGCCGTCACCTTGGAGTACGCGGGCACCGACGCCTTCGTCGCATATTGCCGGTACTGCTGCCTCGTCTTCCAGCTCATTTCCCGGCATCGTCCTCACCGGCCCGCCCCGGGCGGTTACCGAGGTGTTCTCTTGGTGCTTTTTGCTACTCGTAGCTCGCCTAGGCACCCTGTTTTCCCTCTCGCCTCCTTGACCTGCCTCCTGAGGAGAGGGACAAGAAAGGGATCACGGGCATCTTATCTCTCTTCTTTAGTTTGTAAGCCTGCGGGCCTTTGTTAAATTCAGAACTCGTAATCCCCTTGCTCATGTTTTTCATTCCGTATGAACTATACCTGTATGGGATGTTTTTAATAAAAAGGGATGCTTGCCGGGTTTTCGTTCATGGGTAGACCCCGCGACAAGGAGCGAATCCTTGTTATTATTTAAGATAAATGTTTTTCGCCCGGCAACAGGCCTTGCCGTCCCCCACTCCACTCGACCATTCTCGCGCTCTTGGCGGAGGCAGGGATGAAGTGGGCTTTTGGCTCCTCATTCTACCTCCTTGCCGCCGCGGCTACAACCAAATCCGGACCCAGGAAATAATCCTTAGGTATAGGAAAAAGGGGAGCACGGCAGCCTAGAGATAAAAACGAGGTTTCACATGCCCCAGTTCCTTTCCGAAATGCATGACAGAGGATGAAAGACTTATCTGGATCTGCAGCCCCCGGCAATCTCATCTTGCCGTGGTTGGACCCTTGTGCTTGCAGCCCCCGGCAACTCTGGTTTGCCGGGGTCGGGACGCCGGTCTGTTTCCTTTCTTCCAAGTAGCTCGGCAGAAGTGCTCATGTGCCCTGCGAACCAAAGGAGGACAGAAGAGAAACAGATACACACGCACTCGACCTCTAAGCTAGGGGTTAGTCGCTGCTGAGCACTATCAACCCTAACCAAGGAAGAGACTCGACCTAGCATGCATGCTATGACTTAGGGCGCCAGCACTTCATTTATTTATGCTCAGGGTCTGCGCCTGGCTTTGTACGAAGGGTTACATGCCTTGCCGGCAAAGCTTGTACAAAAGGTGGCTTGCCGGGAGGCCCGGCAAGCCGCGCCTTATGGGTAAAACTTGCAAAGATGCTCGATGTTCCAGGAGTTGCTCACTAGGACGACATCTTCGGTCTCCAGGCGGACTGCGCCGGGCCTGGTGACTCGTATTACCCGATAAGGGCCTTCCCACTTCGGCGTCAACTTGTTGGCATTCTTGGCCGACTGAACGCGCCGAAGAACAAGGTCGCCTTCCTCAAAGCTTCGGGCATGAACCTTGCGGCTATGGTAGCGGCGCAAGGCTTGCTGGTAGTGCGCTGCTCTCACAGCCGCCCAAAGACGATCTTCCTCAAGGAGCGTCGCGTCATTTTGGCGCAACTGCTCTTGCTCAAGCTCATCATAAGCGAGCACTCAAGGTGACCCGTATATGAGTTCCGTGGGGAGAACTGCTTCTGCCCCATAGACCAGGGCAAAAGGTGTCTGGCTGGTGGCTCGATTTGGCGTCGTCCTGATCGACCAAAGAACCGCCGGCAATTCATCAATCCAGCGCCTTCCGCTCTTGCGCAGCTTGTCAAAAGTCTTTGTCCTTAGGCCTCGCAACACTTCAGCATTCGCCCTCTCCGCTTGGCCGTTGCTCCGTGGGGGTGCCAGAGAAGCAAAACTGACCTTGCTGCCGAGGTCTTGAATGTACTGCATGAAGGTGTGGCTCGTGAACTGCGTGCCGTTGTCGGTGATGAATCTATTTGGCACACCAAAACGGCAGACCAGTCCTTTGAAAAACTTGACAGCTGACTGAGCAGTCACCTTTCTCACTGCTTCCACCACCGGCCACTTCGTGAACTTGTTGATTGCAATGTACAAGTGCTCAAAGCCCCCGACAGCGCGCGGGAAAGGGCCCAGTATGTCGAGCCCCCAGACCGAGAATGGCCAGGAGAGAGGGATTGTTTGAAGGGCTTGGGCTGGTTGATGAAGCTTCTTTGAATGGAACTGACACGCTTCACACTTGGTTACTAGTGCCGTCGCATCCTGGAGGGCGGTCGGCCAGAAGAAACCTTGCCGAAACACCTTTCCGGCAAGGGCCCTCGACCCTATGTTGGAGCCACATATGCCTCCATGTATCTCCGCCAACAGCTCCAGTCCTTCCTCCCGGGGGATGCACTTCAATTTCACGACGTTCGGCCTTCTCCTGTACAGGACGTCATCGACGAACTGGTACAGGGCGGACCGACGGGCTACTTTCTCCGCTTCTTCCTGCTCCTCAGGAAGATCCCTTTTTGGAGGAATCAGACGGTATGCTACGCCCACGCCGGAGCCTGGGGCTCGACAGCAAGGACCAAAGGCATTTCTTCCGCCATGGGAGCGGCTGTCTCTACGGCTAGGGCTTGACGCCCTGCCGGAGGCAGCCGCTCTTGGGCAGGCTCAGTGTCCGCGACAGCACCCTTGCCGGCAGCCCAGAGGGCTCGGTAGGAAAGTACTTGCCGGGACCCGACTTCCTTCGCTTGTTCTGCCCCGTTGATGGTTTGACGGATGGTTGAGTTAGCCGGAGCAAAAAGGTACCCGGTTCCACAGGTAGCTTGAATGCGGCACACTTTGACAGGTAATCGGCGGTGTCGTTCTCCATTCGGGGGACGTGCTCTGCTTGGATATTGTCAAAGCGCTCCTCCAGCTTCCTCACTTCATCTACGTAAGCTTCCATCAATGGGCTCTGGTAATCCTTGTTGACCTGCCCGACAACAAGCTGCGAGTCACCCCTGACGATGAGCTTCTTAACCCCGAGGTCTGCCGCAATCCTGAGACCGGCAAGCAATCCCTCATACTCAGCAGTGTTGTTGGTGGACATCTCTCGGGGAAAGTGCATCTGGATCACATACTTGAGGTGCTCCCCGGTAGGTGCGACGAGCAGCACACCGGCACCGGTGCCTTGCAGCGAGAAAGCCCCATCAAAGTACATGACCCAGTCACGATCTTCGTCCTTGCCGGGGAGAGTGGTCTCCTGGATTTCTTCGTCAGGCGTTGAGGTCCATTCTGCAATGAACTCCGCCAAGACTCTGCTCTGAATTGTCGAGGTACTTTCAAACTTCAAACCGAAACTTGATAACTCCAAGGCCCACTCCACAATCCTCCCGGTTGCATCTGGGTTATGCAGTATCCGTTGCAACGGGAGGCGGGTGACGACAGTGATCTCGTGGGCTTGTAAGTAATGACGTAGCTTCCTCGAGGCCATTAGAAGGCCGAAGAGCAATTTCTGCACACCGGAGTACGTCGATCTAGCTCCCTGCAAGAGGGAGCTGACAAAGTAAACTGGGTGCTGCATCATTTTCTTCTTCTGCACCACCTCTCTTGACTGCGCGGGCACTGCCTCGGTGGCACCAGACTCTGCCGGGGGCCTCGCCTTGCCGGCACCAGGCCCTGTTGGGGGAATCTTGGGCTTGCCATCCGCTGGTTCTGCCGCCGTCACTGCCTCCTCGTTAACCTCCCTCTGCACCACTAGCGCGGCACTGACCACTTGATTCGTCGCCGCCAGATACAGCAGCAATGGCTCTCGTGGTTTAGGCGCAACCAGTATTGGTGTGGAGGAAAGGTATCTCTTCAAATCCTGCAATGCTGCCTCGGCTTCTGGGGTCCATTCCAATGGGCCTGCCTTCTTCAAGATTTTGAAGAAAGGAAGGGCGCGCTCGGCAGACTTGGAGATGAATCGGCTCATGGCGGCAACGCAGCCGGTGAGCTGACGCACATCTTTGATCCACTTGGGTGCCTCAATCTGCTCAATAGCCTTAATTTTGTCTGGGTTTGCCTCAATCCCGCGCTGCGACACAAAGAATCCGAGAAGCTTGCCGGATGGAACACCGAAGACACACTTCTCAGGGTTTAGCTTGAGGTTGATCTTGCGCAGGTTGGCAAGTGTCTCTTCTAGATCTTGCACAAGAGTTGGCCCGTCTTTGGTTTTAACCACTATGTCATCCATGTAGGCCTCCATATTTCTATGGAGCTGAGGTTCAAAACCAATTTGGACTGCTCTTGCAAATGTTGAGCCAGCGCTCTTCAACCTGAAAGGCATCCGTAAAAAGCAATACGTACCACATGGGGTGATGAACGCTGTCTTTTCTTCATCCTCTCTTGTCATGAAGATCTGGTGATGCCTGAGTAGGCGTCGAGGAATGATAACAGATCACACTCGGCCATGGAGTCAACAATCTGGTCGATGCGCGGCAACGGGAAGGGGTCCTTAGGACAAGCCTTATTGATATCTGTGTAATCAATACACAGCCTCCACTTCCCATTCGCCTTTCTCACCACTACCAGATTGGCCAACCACGTCGGGTGGAGCACTCCTCTCACCAACCCTGCCGCTTCCAGCTTCCTGGTCTCCTCTGTGTTGAACTCCTGCCTCTCCAGAGCCTGCTTTCTGACCTTCTGCTTGACGGGCCGCGCATGGGGGCAGACAGCTAGGTGGTGCTCAATCACCTTCCTGGGAACACCGGGGATGTCGGATGCTTGCCATGCAAACACGTCGACATTCGCCCGCAAGAAGGTGAGGAGCGCGCCTTCCTATTTGCTGCCGAGGGTGGAGCCTATGGTGAAGGCCCCTCCCGTGCCATCCTCCATGGTGGACACCTTCTTGGTCTGCGGTGGCTCGGCTCTAGATCTCTTGCTCTTGCCGGTAGAGCTCTCTGGCACGTCCTCGACAGCAGCACAACACTCCGAAGAGGTGCGCTTGCCGGAGTGGGTGCGAGAGGTCTTGCCGGGCTTCTTCTTCCCTCCCAGGGCTTCAGTGGCAGGAGCAGGCGCCTTGGTGGCATCTGCTGCAACTGCTTCCCGGTAGAGTTGGTCGGCGCAAATCAGCGCGTCCTTCTTGTCGGAGGGGACGGAGATGATGGTCAACGGCCCGGGCATCTTTAGCATGTTGTAGGCATAGTGTGACGCCGCCATGAACTTGGCTAGCGCCGAGCGGACGAGGATCCTGTTGTAGGGCAAGGGGATCTCGGCCACGTCGAAGATGATCCTCTCCGTCCTGTAGTTCAACTCTCCTCCAAATGTCACGGGCAGTGTGACCTTTCCCTTCGGCTGGCTCCTCCCCGGATTGACCCCTTGAAACGTGCCCGTTTCCTCGAGGTCTCCGTCAGGGATTTGCAACCTTTTGATCACGACAGGCGAGATCAGGTTCAGGCCGGCCCCGCCGTCAACCAACATCTTCTTCACCCTGAGGTTGCGTATCGTTGGTGAGACCAACAATGGCAAACGCCCGACCGCGGTAGTGCGGTCAGGGTGGTCCTCGGCGTCAAAGATGAGGGGCATGCTGGACCACTTCAGCGGCTTCTGAGCGTCGAACGACGGCTCTGCTATTGTAATCTCACGCGCCCACTAATCGACGCACATGGCCTCCGTAGCCTTCTGGAACCCTTGCTCACTAGACTCGTCGTCCTCGTCGTGATCATCATCTTCTTGTTTCTTGTCGCGGCCCCGGGCGGGCCTCTCTTGCTGGTTGTCCTTGCCGGGGCGGCTTCCTTGGCCGCCACGCTTCTTGCCGGATCCCTCAGCACCGTCCTGGTCCTTCTCCTTGTCTTGCCTCTCGTACTCGGCCTTTTGCTTCTCAGCAAGCAGCTCGACTTGTCGGCAGTTCTGGAGGTCGTGGCCCTTGGTGCGGTGGATCTTGCAGTATTGCTTGCCGGAGCTTCCTGGCTTGTCGGTAGCTGCCAAGGCCCGGCAGGCGGCGCACCCGGCAATCTCCTTGTCGGGGGCGCCTGCCTTGACCTTCTTGTCGGCACCGGTGTTGTCAGATCCCTCAACGGTAAGCACGGTCTTGCCTTTGCGTTTCCTGTTGCGACGCCGGCCCTTCTTCGTCGGGGTAGCAGCGTCTTCATCGGTAGAGTCGGTTTCCGCGCCGGCGTCTTCGCTGGGGTACTTCCTTCCCTCTTCAGCCCGCGCGCACCTATCGGCCAGAACGTAGAGCCCGACCACATCCTTAACCTTGTTCATCGCCAGCTCCTCGCGCATCTTGCGATTGCGCACGTTCTGGTGGAACGCGCTAATCACAGCGGCGGGATGAACGTCGGGGATGTTGTACTGCACCCGGCTAAACCTCTGGATATACTTGTGCAGGGTTTCCCCTTCTTTCTGGGGAATGATGTGCAGATCACTGGCCTGGCCATGAGCTTGGTGGCCTCCTATGAAGGCGCCAACGAACTCATGGCACAGATCCGACCAAGAAGAAATGGAATCCACCGGCAAGTGCATCAACCAAGACATCACATTGGGCTTGAGCGCCAGCGGGAAATAGTTGGCAAGCACCTTGTCATCGCGAGCCCCAGCAGCCTCCATCGCGATGGTGTAGATGCTGAGGAACTCGGACGGATGGGTCTTGCCAGTGTACTTCTTGCAGACGTCGGGCTTGAACGTGCGGTGGGACGGCCACTGGAACTGCCGCAGCTCACGGGTAACGGCCGGGCAGCCCACCTCGTAAGGTAGGCCGCCGGAGCCCCCCGGTGCCGGGTGGTCGTCCGACTGGCGGCGCGTTTCGCGCCGGCGCTCAACGGTAGTTCGAGCGTCTTCGTGAGCTCGTTCCCGAAGGACCTGGCGCTGGTCGCGGAGGGTCCACGGGTCGGATGACACTATGGAGATGTTATCACAAGCGTCGTCACGACGGGCCGACACCCGCGGCGGCTGGTGAGGAGGAGGAGAGTGCACCATGCCCGCAACTTCCCCGGTCCTCCCAGCGCCAGCATGCGGTGGCTCGGTGGAGCGCCAACCCGAGCGTCCCGCCGGTCGCGGATCATCTTTGTTGGCGACGGCGACGAGGCTCCGGATGGTGGCCCTCCACTCGTCCAGCTTCTCCGCAGCAGGAGGGAAGTCGAGGAGCAACTGCGCGCGCGCCAAAGCTTCTGCTGGCGTGGGCGGCGGCGACAGCTGCGTGGATCGCGGCGCGCTTCGACTTCTAACTACGTTAGAAGGAGCTCCATTACGACCCATCGGCTACGTGCCATTTTCGCCAGCGCTTTGGTGGGTGTGCTGAACCCCTTCATCCCGCGGACGACGCACAGGGCTCTTCCCACGGCGGTGCTCAAGGTCACCAACGTGGTGACGCTGCTCGGCGCGCACACCATGGGAAGAGCGCGCAGTGGTCGCCGGTGTGGGCATCCTGGAGGTCGCTGCGCCGCCAGGAGGTGGCACAACGACACCCCTGGAGGGCCCCACGCCGCCCGCGGGGGGCCCAGCTCCGTCTTTGGATCCGGCGACGTGTGGCCGATCGTTTGGTGCGTGAACGACGCTGCTCGCCAGGCTCTGACTACCAGGGCGATGCTGGTGCTCGCGGACCGCGGCCCGGGTCCTGTCTGCAACCGGTCCACTGCCCGCCCGCACCGGCACGGGCCGTTCGGCTCCCAACGAGCCGACCGCCGTGGCCGTCTTCTTCTTAGGAGCCATGGCGACGAAGAACTGCTAGGCTGATTACTAGACCAGATTCTCACAACTACGCACGCCCCTGCCTGGCGCGCCAAAGATGTCAGTGTGGAACGACACCTATGGGATCACGAGAATCCCTACTACGGTTGCCGGGGCGCGGGGTTGCGAGAAGAGCAGGGTTAGTAGCCAGCACAAGGATCGTTTACCCAGGTTCGGGCCACGAGGATGCGTAAAACCCTAGTCCTGCTTTGGTGGGTTTATTTCAGAGAGTTCTTGAGCTCTCGAACTAGCTGTGGTCAGTGCGTGGTTCGAAAGAGCCGAATCCTTATCCAGTATGCCATGGGCCTCCTTTTATAGTCGAAAGGGGCTGCCACAGTGGCACACAGGAGGTGGAAAGGCATACAGTGCCCTAAGCTTATCGCTCGTATTACAGGACAAGACGCATTTAATGCGTAGCTTAGGTGTCCCCTTGCTTTATTGGGGACGGGGGCGAGGCCCGTCCCGTCCGTCGCCGCTCCTCCTCGCTTCGACACGCGCCCTGGCCAGTGAGGCGTGCGGTGCCATGTAGGCAGGCAGGCAGCTGAGGTGGCGCAGTGGCGGAGCCTTCACGAAGATCTGCATGCCGCCACGCTGGTGCTCGATGAGTTGGCCTGGGAGCTGCATGTTGCCACACAGGTTCCCGCCCAGCTGGTTGGGCTGGCAGCTGCATGTGAACGGCGGTGGAAGCTTGGTTGGTGTGGGCCTGGCGGTGGCCCTGCTGGCGTCCTTGGTGAGGGCCTTGCCGGGTGGCCCGGCAAGGGTCTTGCCGTGTGGCCCGGCAAGGGTCTTGCCGTGGCGCGCTGTCGTCCCCGGCAAGGGCCTTGCCGGGGGTCTGGTGGTCTTCCTCGGCAAGGATCTTGCCGATGATCGTCGTCTTCTAATCCTCATCTGATCTTGAATATGTCTTCACAAAGATCTGCATGCCACCATGGAGGTGCCTCCCGAGCCCTGGCCCAACGTGGATGATGGCGTCGGGGACCATGGGCTCAAGGGTGGCTCGCTTTGTTGGTGTGGGGCGAGCGGCCCCGGCAAGGGTCTTGCCGAGGCTGCTGAAGCTGCCTCGGCAATGGTCTTGCCGGGGGAACCTGCTTCATCCCTCTGCTCATTGTGGTCTTGGCCTTGGCGTTGCTCTTATTATCTTGGGCTTTGGTCTTACCTTGGCTCACCTCCCCTGTTCTGCTTGGCGTGACCGTAGGCGCGGCTCCGACTGCCCGTGCACAGGTATAGGGGTACAAAAACGCACCCCTCTTTTTGTACACCGACACTAGATGCATGCTGGATAGCGGTCGATGTTTGGAGTAATAGTAGTAGATGCAGGCAGGAGTCAGTATACTTGATACGGACGTGATGCCTATATTCATGATCATTGCCTTAGATATCATCATAACTTGCGCTTTTCTATCAATTGCTCGGCAGTAATTTGTTCACCCACCATAATAATTTTTATCTTGAGAGAAGCCTCTAGTGAAACCTATGGCCCCGGGGTCTATTTTCCATCATATTAGCTTTCCGTCAACTTGCCAATTTCCGTTGTCATTCCTTTATTTTGCAATCTTTACTTTCCATTCCATAAACCAAAAATACCAAAAATATTACTTTATTTATCCATCTCTATCAGATCTCACTTTGCGAATAATCATGAAGGGATTGACAACCCCTTTGTCGCGTTGGTTGCAAGTTGGTGTTTGTTTGTGCAAGTATTCGGTGGCTTGTTGCGTTGTCTCCTACAAGATTGATACCTTGGTTCTCAAAACTGAGGGAAATACTTACGCTACTTTGCTGCATCACCCTTTCCTCTTCAAGGGAAAAACTAATGCATGCTCAAGAGGTAGCACATGCCAAATTAGAGCGAAGACCTCAGGGGGTAAATAGGAGTGGCCTTCTCCTTCTGAATCCCCCTCAGAATAGTTATCTTCCTCTTGATTACAATCCAAAATGGGTGGAGGGGGGCTGCCTTTGCGCCTACCCTGGAGCGACGTCTGCATGAAATTTTATTGCCGGAGAAGGCTCGTCTCTTTTGCTCTACATGTTCAGTTCCATTGTGTACAATAACTGACATGCATAGGAATAAAACATAGTGAGATTATGTAAGGAGTGCATGCAAAAATCCAGAGTGATTGTAGCAACCTGTGGATAGACCCAAAACCAATGATAGCAGGCAGATAATGGCTTCAATTAAAAAATACAGATAATGGCTTCTTTACTGTTTGTTTCCGACCCAACATGAAACTCATAGTAGACACCAGAGATTAACCAGATAGTAGATAGATACTATTGATTGTGGCCCCGATATGTACCCCATTTAAAAACTCAAGTTTGACCATTAGTTTGGAGCTGACTCAGAGTCTAATCGATGAACAGGACGATAAAGTAGCATGTAATATTAAGCGATGCATAACATAAGCAGACACGAAAGGGTGCGACCTCTCTTGCGGACCCGTGTAGTCCTTGAGGTCATCTGCTCGGTTGATGATGGTAATGCAGTTGTCGTGGCTGGCGACAGCGGGGAAGAAGATCTGAGGCGGTGAAAGACAGTCTGGAGGCCAGATCCCTGCTGTGCTGGACCCTTCTGTCGTTGGAGCAACTGAGCTGGGGTGGACGACGGCGCAGCAGGAGCGGGACAAACCACACAAGGTTTTCTTTGACAACTATCTGTAAGTGAAGTAATACTGTAAGGGCTCGTTTGAATTGGAGGATTCTAACAACGCAGGGATAGGAAATACACAGTAATAGGATAGGAATGCATGTGCAAAACAGAGAATTTAAAAACACAGGATTTCTGCCAATCTGGGTGTGTGGTTCACAAGAATTGGAAGATCACGGGATGCAAAGAAGCATGGTGAGATTAAGTCAAACCACAAGAAAATGTACGGTTATAATGCTATTATGCTACTATCTCTTAGTCTTGTGCTTCATGAATAGGAATTTGAAAAGGAGGACAAGTGGATATTAAAATTCCTATGTTTTTTTCTTTCAAGGAGACACTAAAGGAACAAATCCTACAGTTTTCCTTTGCTCCATTCCTTTGAACCAAATGCTTGAATAGTAGTACCATAGGAAACTTTCCAATTCCTATGTTTTTCCTTCAGTTTTCCTTTCAAGCACTGGCGATTCTAGTAGGCAGGCATGAGCAGGGAAAAGCCTACACTCAAAAAATGTTTTTGTGCTACTTCTACTACTTTGGACCCAGGCCACTGCCCTACTAGCTCAACTCCTAGGCCCATCTACAAATGCACAGCTCAAACGCGCAGAGATAAATAATGATGGCATTCAAGAGAGTCCATCACGGATAGCTAAGTTTCTTGGTACATCACTGCTTGTCATATAGTAGGAGAAACTAATCGTATTTCACGTTACTACGTGTGCTCAGTGGACAATATATATATAACATTTAGAGTAAAAAAGTGATGCAACAAGTGTACAACCTTTTTGGCGAAGCCATGTCGATCTCAGCGTGATTGGGTTGGTCGGTGAGGATGCTCCGGCTAATTTGGTTGTCGGAGGAGGGGAAGAAGATCTTAGGCGTCTGGAGATGGAGCCCGGGGTACTGCTCCGCTGTGATGGAGGGTTTCATCGTTGGAGCTGCTCCAGTGAGTTGAACGATGGCGAGGCTGAAGCAGGACAAGAGAGACAATGTTAACCTGAGTGGAATTCTAATATCATCTCCAATAGATGATGTAAAATACATAACCACAAAGTGCTAGATGTAAAATACATCAGCCACTCATCTCTGAACTTGACTGTCAAAACTAAATTTAACTGTCGAAACTGAATTTAACTGTCGAAACTGAATTTAACTGTCAAAACTGAATTTTACTATCAAAACTGAACGCACTAGTAGCAGAAAAGAAGTAGCAGCAACAGCGCGTGCGAGAGCCGGGGTAGCTGGTCGTGTCGCAGCATCTCGGGTAGCAGCTGCAGGGGCTCGAGGGAGATCAGGATCTACTGCTCGTGCAGCAGCAACATGCGCAAGAGTAGAGCAGTAGCAGCGCGCGCAAGAGTAGAGCAGCAGCGCAAGCAAGAGCAAGAGCGAGAGCAGCGGCGCAAGTAAGAGCAAGAGCAAGAGCAGCCGCGCGAGCAAGAGCAAGAGCAAGAGCAGGCCAGGCAGGGGACTGAGAGCAAGATCAGAGCAGCAGTGCGAGCGAGAGCCAGAGCAGCAGCAGCTCCTACTGATGTGGACATCACCGTCGAGGGAGCGACGCCATGGAGGAAGTGGCCGGCGATGCCACCGTGGATGGAGCCGCGCCATGTCGGCTCGGGACCGAGCGCCGGCAGCACCGTGAGATCCAATCAAGAAGAAAATGCGGCGATTAGTGTACAACCTCTTTGGTGGCGCCGATTAGTCCTCAGCTTCATCCGAGGAAACGGTGATGCTGCTCTTCCGGTGCTGCATGTGAAGACGGCAGTGTAGGAATGTAGGTGGCACGAAAGACGAGGGGAACGTCGGGGCAGCTCCTTGGAGGTTGAGGACGGGGTGGCTGAACGGGCGGGACGACGAGATCGATGATGGATCCTCATCCGCTATGGTGGATGAGGGATGTCGAGGTGTTGCTGTGGATGACGTCGTCGGGGAAGAGGCTCCGGCTGGGTGGCGGACGGATGAGGGTGTCGGGCTTCGCGGGTTTTCGCGGCCTCGGTGTACGAATGGGTAGGCGGATGTGATGGGAGGGGGAACCATGGCTTAGGGACGCGCTTGTTCGAAATGTGGGGTAAGTTATGAAAGTACCCCCACCGATTTGATCTAGGCGGTTCTTTTGGTTCAGGGGTATCACAGGCATTTCTCGTGTCGGGATTTCGCAGGAGTGGGAGTTTTCGCGCGCGTTGTAATTTTGGAATAGCAAGGCGTGGGTTGAGATGGAGGGAGTTTTCGGAGCACAATGAGACAAAGATATATCTTAAATATTTCGGGGTAACAAGGCGCGGGTTGAAATTTTCGGACAAGCTTAACGTGTACTGTACCAAATCAATTCGCACTTCCGTCGACGAAAAAACAAAAAGAAATCAATTCACACCACACAAGAGAGTCTAGTCCCGTGTACTGTACCAAATCAATTCGCACTACAAGCCATTCAAAACTTTGAATTCATGTTATGTTCAATTAAAATATTTCGCTACGTGTATAATGCATGCAACCTGCTACTCAAATGAACGTTTTAGTGCATTCCAAACCTATATACTACCGCTTCAATATGAACTAAATTTGAATTCATTTTATCTATTTGAATAAGATCTACAATCATGATTGTTGTGAAGTTAAACTATTTGAATTTGTTTCTCTATTTTAATAAGATCTACAATCATCATTATTGTCAAGTTAAACCATCGTTTGTGTATTATCTTCACAGCACACCACATGATTACTGTCGAGTTAGATATGAACTATGTGTACTATATGGACTCGAACTCGATTTTTTGAATCCACTTTATGTTGATTTCAAATCACAGTACATTTCAAGCTCTAGCTAGATCTTCATAATCTAAACCAGGTCTCATATGTTTAATGTGTTTATCACATAATGTATGGTGCCCCGCCCCCTACGCCTACAAGTATTTAGATGTGAGTTGCAAACGCCACACATTACCACAAATTCAAATAAAATGTGAGATTGTTCGATATATAGTATGGTTTAGATTGTTCAATATTTAGTTGTGAGCTACAAATGCCACACATTATCACAAATTCAAATAAAATGTGAGATTGTTCAATGTATAGTATGGTTTAGATTGTTCGGTATTTAGCTGTGAGTTGCAAACACCACACATTATCTCATTATGGTATAACATGTCCAAAACCACTCACCACGCGTATCACCGCTATATTCATGCATGCATATGTTCATAACACTATGATCTCCTATTCAAATATATGAATCCACTTTCATATCGAATTATGATCTTTGTTAGTCTCTTACACCCACACAATCCTCTAACCTTTGTAGTTAGCACTAACTTTCTCTCGTGCATGCACACTCCCTCCTCGCCCTCCCCCTCCCTCAGCATTCTATCCATCGTGTACATTCATTTTTTTCTTTAGGTCATTCTCCCACGGTATCCACAACTCCTTTCCGACACACACCGATTGATAAACCTCTCCAGCGATGTCTAGCTACAACATACACATGCACCTTCCATCTCCTCCTTTCTGTGTCCAGCCTCGTGTCTCCCATATGGTCCCACACACGTGTAAACTCTCGCCCCTCTTTTCATCGATCTCACAATGGCACACTCCCCCCTATCTAGCTAGTAGGCCTCTCGCACCACCTCCTAGCTTCATTCTCTCTGTCTATCCGTCTCGCTGGGCCTTATTTGCATCTAACAAATGGATGTACACCGCCTAATCTCCTGCTATACATATAGCTAGCTAGGTCGTTATAACTCGTTTTCCCCACGCGTCAATCGATCTACCTCATTAGTTATGTCTCTCCCTTCCTCCGACAAACAACAATTGATCTACCGATCTAGTTAGGTCTGCTTACCAAACACATGGTCCCCCTTCATCATCCATGCATGCGTCCCGACACATCTATCACGCACATGCACACACATAAACACATCCCCACTCTTATTGATAATATTCCAGTTCTACCCTCAGTTTGTCTAGTAGGCCTCTCCCACCATCTTCGAGAAGCAACTCCATCACCCATCCAGCACTCTACCCCTCTCCCTCCCTCTCCCTCCCTCCCTCCCTCCCTCTCTCTCTCCTATCTCTCTCTCTCTCTGTCCCAACCTATTTCCCATCCTTCACTTATGTATGGATGTGACCGATCTCCCTCAAGACATAGCTGGGTCTCCCCTTCTCAACACATATACGAGTCGATCTACCTCTCAAGTTAGGTCTCTGCCTCCCCCCCCCACACACACGGATACATCGAGCGCTCTAGTCATGCCTCCCTGCCACACACAAACTTGCCATGTGCCCTCTGACGTTCCGATAGGTCAGTCGCCCTATATCTTTGACTTGCACACACACAATTTCAATGGCTCTCTTCATCGATCTCGCACCCACCCACTTGATCCTCTCTTCCACTCTATCGATATCTATGACCCCTCCCTCTCTTCTCGTGGATCGGCCCCGCTATATATGATATAGATAGGCCTCTATTTCACACACATTGCATGTGTCAAATTTTTGTCTGAGATATCACCAACACATATTCCCACAAATACACACGAAATCACACCCCCACACCCCCAACAAAAAACACTCACGAACGCACACGCCATCTGTCTAGGTTTGTATCTCTCTCACACACCCACATAGATGGGGGACGTGCACGAGAGAAGAGGTGCACGCACGGCGCACGCACTCCCGTCTCTTTCCCGAATCCTCTTTCCCAACCACACCCACGCGGGTACACGGTGGAGCTCATTTTTGTGCGAAAAGGCAGCCCACATGGTAATTTGACACTTGTACTGGTTGTCCACTTGATGGAGGCTCGTGTACCACGGGTGAACAAACAAATTGCGACTTGACGCATTATGTTAAAAAAGAGGCAAACCATGTGTGACCTACCTTAGAGGCAAGGCTGTATATGTATTACTTTTGATGTGTCCTATCAACTCACAGAACAAGGAGACGCTTGCTTAGTACGCCGTCTCCCCCGCCCACAGGCGCAGTGGCTCACAGGACGAGGTGAAGCTTGCTTACTACACCTTACGCCCACTCCCTCGCCCACGCGCGCAGTAGCTCGCGGGACGAGGAGAAAATTTTACTACTCCCTCCGTTTACTCCGCGCCCCTACCTTGGTTAGAGAGATGTCATATTGTTTGAAATATATGTCTTTTAGTAGATTTCAATACGAACTACTAGTACATACTCCAAACACTGATGTATATAGACGTATTTTAGAGTGTAGATGCGCTCATTTTGTTCCATATGTAGTCCATATTGAAACGAACATAATACTAGTACGCACTCTCCCTCGCCCCTCACCCCTCGACCCTCGCTCGACCCTCGCCCACGTGGTGGACGTGCAGCAATTCATTCGGTCTCAAATAGCCAGAACGATATATACTGCAGTACCATTATTGCTCGACTTCCCGAAGAGGCGAAGAGCCAAGCACAAGGTTAATATTTTAGAGATGCCAAACGCAAGGTTTATAGGGGAACGAGTAGTAGTACTAGTAGTATGTACCAGTGGTACGTATTGTATGAGGAAGAAGGCAACAAGATGTATGTTTTGCGTGATAGTCTCTTCTGACAGGACGTGCTAGACCTAGTGGACCTCATTTTTGCAATGGGAGTACTCCCTATCATAGATGGCACGATTCAGAGTGGTGGGTAGCACGCATAATTCGGAGTTGCTTAGTCTTAAACCCCATGAAGAAGTCCCATCAAAACGAATAGCCATCCTCTACATGTGCTCCTATGTAAAATGAGTAAATGAGACAAAAAGAGAAAGAGACAAAGTAAAAAAAATCACTAGCCTTAGATCCAGCCCTATTGTATCAGTGAATGATATTTTTATGTCGTGATTGACATGGCTATACTATTAACCATGCTACGGAGGTAGAAGCGGATTTTTATTTATTTGCGGAGGTAGCAGCGGATGGATATTCAACGAGGAGTGAAATGATGGCTGCTTCCTCGGTCAAACATAGAGAAAAGTGGGCCTCATGATTTGACGGCTTATTAGTCATTATTACAGCCTATATTATATGAACAAAAAGAGACAATTTTTGAATAGTTTGTGGCCATTTTGCATGATAAAAATAAATTTGGCC
The DNA here is from genome assembly GCF_002575655.3 of Aegilops tauschii subsp. strangulata. Taxonomy (NCBI): domain Eukaryota; kingdom Viridiplantae; phylum Streptophyta; class Magnoliopsida; order Poales; family Poaceae; genus Aegilops; species Aegilops tauschii. The sequence goes on along the minus strand of NC_053037.3, from coordinate 387,546,545 downwards.
CTTATAAATTTGGTCATTTTGCATTTGTGTAGAACAAAAAGAACTAAATTTTCTATGCAATGTCAATTGTTGTGTAATTTCAAACGATGCAAAAAACAGAGCCAGCACATTCACAAAAAACAAAGCAAACGATGCAAAAAACGACGCAATTCGACGGCCCAACCAGAGCTTGGTTTCCTTTTGGGCCCAATAAGAAAGTTTTTTCCCCGGAGTTAGTGGTGGGCGAGCAGCCGAGCACAACCAACAGGATCGCCTCTCGCGGATCGCCCCATGATCCAACACTGCGGAGCCGTCCTTGTGATCCAACGGCGCGGAGCCTGCCCACCGAATTCCATCTAGAAGACCACATTTGAGGGCTGTCGCTTGGCGCCAGGGTATGATCAGACGGCTGACGTTCGGAGCTATGGTTAGGCGAAACCTGATACGTCTCCAACGTATCTATAATTTTTTATTGTTCCATGCTATTATATTATCCCTCTAGTATGTTTTATATGCTATTTTATATGATTTCGGGGACTAACCTATTAACCTAGAGCCCAGTGCCAGTTTCTATTTTTTCCTTGTTTTTAAATTTTACAGAAAAGGAATACCAAACGGAGTCCAATTGACGTGCGAATTTTTTATGATTTTTTATGGACCAAAAGAAGCCCCCGGAGTAAAAGAGTTGGGCCAGAAGAGTCCTGGGCCATCCACGAAGGTGGGGGGTGCGCCCTACCCCCTAGGCACGTCCCCCTATCTCGTGGATGACTCGGAGACCCCCCTGATATGAGACCTACGCCAAAAATTCCTATAAACACAGAAACCTCCAGAAAATAACCTAGGTCGGGAGTTCCGCCGCCACAAGCCTCTATAGCCACCAAAAACCAATCAGGACCCTGTTCTGGCACCCTGCCAGAGGGGGGGTCCCTCACCGGTGGCCATCTTCATCATCCCGTCGCTCTCCATGACGAGGAGGGAGTATTTCACCCTCAGGGCTGAGGGTATATATGTACCAGTAGCTATGTGTTTGATCTCCCTCTCTCTCGTGTTCTTGATTTGGCACGATCTTGATGTATTGCGAGCTTTGCTATTATAGTTGGATCTTATGATGTTTCTCCCCCTCTACTCTCTTGTAATGGATTGAGTTTTCCCTTCGAAGTTATCTTAACGGATTGAGTCTTTAAGGATTTGAGAACACTTGATGTATGTCTTGCATGTGCTTATCTGTGGTGACAATGGGATATTCACGTGATCTACTTGATGTATGTTTTGGTGATCAACTTGCGAGTTCAGTGACCTTGTGAACTTATGCATAGGGGTTGGCACACGTTTTCGTCTTGACTCTCCGGTAGAAACTTTGGGGCACTCTTTGAAGTTCTTTGTGTTGGTTGAATAGATGAATCTGAGATTGTGTGATGCATATCGTATAATCATACCCACGGATACTTGAGGTGACATTGGAGTATCTAGGTGACATTAGGGTTTAGGTTGATTTGTATCTTAAGGTGTTATTCTGGGAACTCTATGATAGATCGAACGGAAAGAATAGCTTCATGTTATTTTACTACGGACTCTTGAATAGATCGATCAGAAAGGATAACTTTGAGGTGGTTTCATACCCTACAATAATCACTTCGTTTGTTCTCCGCTATTAGTGACTTTGGAGTGACTCTTTGTTGCATGTTGAGGGATAGTTATATGATCCAGTTATGTTATTATTGTTGAGAGAACTTGCACTAGTGAAAGTATGAACCCTAGGCCTTGTTTCCTAGCATTGCAATACCGTTTACACTCACTTTTATCGCTTGATACCTTGCTGTTTTTATAATTTCAGATTAAAAAACCTATATCTACCGTCCATATTGCACTTGTATCACCATCTCTTTCGCCGAACTCGTGCACCTATACAATTTACCATTGTATTGGGTGTGTTGGGGACACAAGAGACTCTTTGTTATTTGGTTGCAGGGTTGTTTGAGAGAGATCATCTTCAACCTACGCCTCTCACGGATTGATAAACCTTAGGTCATCCACTTGAGGAAAATTTGCTACTGTCCTACAAACCACTGCACTTGGAGACCCAACAACGTCTACAAGAAGAAGGTTGTGTAGTAGACATCAAAGCCCCACGGGGTTTGGAGGGGTTTTGAGCTGGTCAACGGGGTTTCGAAGGCTTTGACCGAGCATAACTAATTTTAAAAAAATCAAAAAAATATGAAACATTCGCCGTTCGTCGTTTTATAAGACACACTAACGAGGAAAAATACTAAACTTGGTCTGTGGCCATTTTCATGAAAAAACCCTAGCTGGCACGATCGAGGTCAAATGAGCACCATTAATTTAAAAAAGTCAGAAAAATATATAACATGCGCACAATGTTATCTTATGTGACATGTTACCAACCAAAAATCATAAACTTGATCTATGGTCATTTTCATGAGAAAACCTTCACACATATGAGCTATCACGTACAAGATTTCATAGAGTTCAAGGAGAGGAAGCAAGGTTACCTTATGTTTTTAAAAAAATTAAAAAATCAAAAAAACACCAAAGCTTTATTTCAAAGTGAATAAGAAGGATCTGAACTTTGTTTCCCATTTTCATATTTTAAATGTGTTTTAAATAGTTTTTATATTAAAGCATATTTTTCAAAAGAAAGTGTAAAAATATGAAGATTAATTCAAAAAATAGTGAGACTTCGAATCTACACTATATAGATTGAATAGGTGTTAATAAAAACATTGGGAAAACTTTGTTTTTGCCACTCTAGTTTTTGCCAACTTTGCTTATGCCACTCTAGAATTTGACATTTCATTTTTGCCACTCTTAGTTTTTGACAACACATCACAATTGACATTCTATGGCAAAAGCAATAATTTTAGAGTGGCAATTGTGATACATTGGCAAAATCTAACAGTGGCAAAAGTGAAATGAAAAGTTCTTGCTTTTGCCACGGAATGGCATTTATGATGTATTGTCAAAAACTAAGAGTGGCAAAAGTGATATGTCAAATTCTAGAGTGGCATAAGCAAAGTAGGCAAAAACTAGAGTGGCAAAAACAAAGTTTTCCCAAAAAAATTTGGCTCAGTTAGAGTAGGTCCAAAAAAACTTGATTACAAATGGGCTGTTTACCCTAGCCTGGGAGCACATTTCTTAAATTCAAATTTCTTTGACCTCCTCTAAATCACCTCAAATTTTGCACACATGATCCCCTACACAAACATAGATAGTTTGCCAAGGTTTTATTTTTTGCATTTTCTTGAATTTATACTATCTTGTCGAATGTCAGTTCAAAACATCGGATAATGAAACATGCATTTGATTTCATTAATAAACATGAGACAAATATTTTGGATAATACTCCTTTATGATCAGTGAAAAAGCCGCATGTCTGATCAGTGAAGCAACACTAAAACAACATGATCATTGCAACACCTAAACTGGTGAGAAAAAGCAGCATGTCTGATCAGTGAAGCGACACTGAAACAACATGTGTGATCACTGCAGCACCTAAACTCATAGTTCACAACATCTAAACAGAACTAACCATACACCATAGGAAAACTTAAGGACACACAAATATAGATAGCATAATACATCACTACCATCACCATAGATTCAATTCATCACACCATAAACAACCACATTCAGTTTACCAAAAGTAACCCAAAAGATAAAGATAAAGATTCAGTTCATCACATCATCACATCATGCCGGAGTCAGGGCCTTCGCGTGGGCAGCATGCTGCCCCTGATCATGTAGTCCTCCCCGCGAATCGCTACATCCTCTGCATGAGACACAAGGTGATCGAAGCGGCCATCCTTTGGCTTTGGCTTGGTGGTGCAGTAGGGGCAGTGCCACTTCTTGATCTTGCAGTTGTAGAAGGAAGCAACTCCCTTGGCCTTGATCTTCTCCACTTCCTTCGCTGTGAAGGACGTGACGTTGCCCTTGTACACATCTTCTAGAATCATACTACACACATGAATGAATTACATTGATACATTATAGATTCATATACACCATGTCAAAGGAACTAAATGAACAATCCAAATTTCAAGTAGGCTTACCTCATATTCTTCGTCCTCACTAAACTTTGCATCGTACGGGTCGTACTGGGCCAGCTTCCTCTTCCACCCCCCAACCATCATCCTTCTGAATATACAATTACATCCATCACTAGTAACTACAGAAGCCAATTGAAAATTTAGGTATGCAAACATGACACATTGATCATAGGGCTAATATACTCCCAATATACTATGATCCTATTTGCATTTTCCATTGTCATGCACACACATTGAACAACAGAGCTAATATAACTACATATTATGGGCAAATTTATATACTAATGAATCAAATAACTTCTTAATCAATGGATTCCATTTGGGCATATGACATTCAAAACCCCAATCTGAGTAGCATTCAAAAACAAATCTAATAGGGACCCAATCTAATAAGCATATATGTATGTAGCATTAAAAACCCTAATCTGTGAGCATTAAAGACAAATCTAATAAGCATACATCTGTGTAGCCTTGAAGCACAGAGATCCCTATCTCTCATACAGATCTATCTAGCATTTTGCAACGAAATTATCCAACAAACCCTAGTACAAAACCCCCCATCCCCCCAATACAGAAAACCCCGGCCCATCCGTCAAACCAACTACTCTAACTATCTGTACTACCGTATAAATCACTATCTAACCAATGCAACTAACTCTACAAGCTAATATCCTAAATATTGCAACTAACAAGCAAGTGCAAATACCTCCTGCTCCTTGCCAGGCAGCGCATCAGGGGTATCGGGATGGACTACGCCGCTCGACGCCGTCACCTTCTGCTCCGGCTGGGCTGAGGCGGAGCCCGCCACCTCCTTCTCCACATCCACAGCGGTTGCGAGTTTCCCCGCACCGCCATGGACACCACCAACATCCGCGGTCATCGCGCTCTGCAGCTCCACCACATCTCCGGCCGCTGCGCCGGCGTCGCCACGAGCTTCCGCCATCGGACAGATGGAGGCGATGAAGGTGAGGAAGAGGATGCGATGGGGGAGAGCGAGACGACGCCGGTGGGGGAGAGAAAGATGATGCGGCAGGGAGTGGATTTGGGGGAAAACCCTGGGGGCAAATGGTAGGGGCGATGCGCCGGGAGGTGGTTCCCCGTCTTTATACGATGGGACGTTTCGGGCATGTCCCATGGACATGTGCTACCCCACGACCGCGGTCAGTTGCATGCGCCCACGTATACGAATACCACTATACGGTCAGCATACAAATCCACTATACAGGTAAATGGTTAAAGGTGGACTCGGCCCTACAAGGCCCCACTCGTCAGAGTTAACGGTCAAAGGCATTGACCCGACGGCAATGTCCGTTGTACCTTTTGTGAGGGTTTTGGTCAAGGGGGTGGGGAAAAGTGAGCAAAAGTTAACAGAGTGGGGATGAATGAGTACAACTAATGAACCAAGGGCACAGAAATAAAAATCCCTTGTTTATTTATTCACACATGTATCTAAGTTTCCGGTGTCGGGGGTTGGGTGCGACATATGCTAATGGATGGCTTATCATGGTGGGAGCGAGTAGAACATCGTCGGTGCCTGGAAGCGGGATGAGGTGTAGACACAAACGCCGACGCACTTTACCCAGGTTCGGGGCTCTCCTTGGAGATAACACCCCTAGTCCTGCTCTGCGGGGTCTCCGCATGATCACTAATGCACTAGTGGGTACAGATGTGCTCCTCGAGCTGTATGCTAGAGGTAGAAGAAGGCAAGGCTTGCTCTCTTCTCCCCCTATGTGTAAATCTAATTCTAACAGGTTGGAACCCTTTGCATGGGTGCCCTGGGGGGTTTATATAGGCCTACCCCCCAGGGGTACAATGGTAATCTAGCCGGGTGTAGGACCCGACTGTCAATCTCTCTGGTTGCCGGCTTCTCCGCCGGCTGCTGGGGCCCACCGCCTGGTGGGTCCCGCCGTCTGGTCTGGTACGGAGCCGACAGGCCGCTCCCGCTGCTCGCGGGTCTTGCCGGCTGCAGATTACTGTAGCCGTGATGCTAATGACGTTTCCTTGGTCAGGGGAGCGTGGCTACAGTCCCCCCACCTGGCAGGAGATCACTGTAGCCACTCCGGGTCTTATCTGGTTAATGGTGCATGGGCCCCGAGGAAGGAACGGGCCGCCTGCTAGGAGCCGGCCTCCCTCGGGTCCGACTGGTGAGGCTTCCACCGTCTCCCGGGCTCTTGCTGCCTAGTAGGGCCCGCTGTCTTCACGCCGTATCGACAGGCGGTCGTGGGAGCAGGGCTCCGCTTGACAGGAGTGACGTCAGGGGCGGAGTGGCAACAGTGCCGCGCCGGGCGGAGATCTCCGCCAGTACGGAGCACTGTGGCCACGCCCAGCCCTGGATACGGGGGTGATGGGCTACACTGTAGCCTTGCCCTGTCTTGTCTTCTTAATGGGGCGCAGACTTTGAGGGCGCCGTGGGCTGACTGCGAGGAGCCGGCCTCTCTGGAGGCCGCCTGCTAGGAGTCGGCCCGTCTTGGTGCCGCCTTCCTGAGCTTGGCCATCTTCTGGCAGCGGCCATTCAGCCAGCCGGCCACCAGAAGGCGGCGCTTCATCTTGACGTCTTGAGGGGCGCAGCCAGCCCCGATGTCTTGAAAGGTTCGGGGACTCGGGTTAGGCTACCTGTGGCCCATTACTCCGACAGTAGTCCCTGAAGCTAGTGAGGTGCCGCGGCCGAGGGGCTGAGGAGCCTCAACAGTTTCTTTCCCCGAGTGCTCTGGATGGAAGCTTCATCCGACTCCCAGCGAGCCGCCTCGTAGGAGTCGGCTACGTCCGGTCGGATTTGTCTGAAACTTCGAACGCAACGGCGGGAACTAGGTGGCGTCAGCCAGCCGGGCCAGCCTGCCAGCGCACACGTGTGATGGGACGCGACTGCAGGCTGGGCCCGCCACCACCGAGCCTCAGCACGCGAGCGGATCCGCTGCGGCCGAGGCAGGCGGTTGAGGTTCCCCGCGGAGTTACTGCGCGCAGTAACTCGCATGATAAAGGTGGGAACATAGGGTCATGGGTGTTGGGGAACGTAGTAATTCAAAAAAAATCCTACGCACACGCAAGATCATGGTGATGCATAGCAACGAGAGGGGAGAGTGTTGTCCACGTACCCTCGTAGACCGAAAGCGGAAGCGTTAACACAACGCGGTTGATGTAGTCGTACGTCTTCACGATCCGACCGATCAAGTACCGAACGTACGACACCTCCGAGTTCAGCACACGTTCAGCTCGATGACGTCCCTCGAACTCCGATCCAGCCGAGTGTTGAGGGAGAGTTTCGTCAGCATGACGGCGTGGTGACAATGATGATGTTCTACCGACGCAGGGCTTCGCCTAAGCACTGCTACGATATTATCGAGGTGTAATATGGTGGAGGGGGCACCGCACACGGCTAAAAGATCGTTGATCAATTGTGTGTCTAGAGGTGCCCCCCTGCCCCCGTATATAAAGGAGCAAGGGGGGTTCGGCCGGCCAAGGGGAGAGGCGCGCCAGGAGGAGTCCTACTCCTACCGGGAGTAGGACTCCCCCCTTTTCCATGTTGGACTAGGAGAGAGAGGGGGAAGAGGTGGAGGGGAGGAAGGAAAGGGGGGCGCTGCCCCCCTCTCCTTGCCCTATTCGGACTGGGGGGAGGGGCTCGCGGCCCTGCCCTGGCCTCCTCTCCTCTCTTCGACCTAGGCCCACTAAGGCCCATTAAGTTACCGAGAAGGTTCCGGTAACCTCCCGGTACTCCGGAAAAATCCCGATTTCACCCGGAACACTTCCGATATCCAAACATAGGCTTCCAATATATCAATCTTTATGTCTCGACCATTTCGAGACTCCTCGTCATGTCCGTGATCACATCCGGGACTCCGAACAACCTTCGGTACATCAAAACATATAAACTCATAATATAACTGTCATCGTAACGTTAAGCGTGCGGACCCTACGGGTTCGAGAACTATGTAGACATGACCGAGACACCTCTCCGGTCAATAACCAATAGCGGAACCTGGATGCTCATATTGGTTCCCACATATTCTACGAAGATCTTTATCGGTCAGACCGCATAACAACATGCGTTGTTCCCTTTGTCATCGGTATGTTACTTGCCCGAGATTCAATCGTCGGTATCTCGATACCTAGTTCAATCTCGTTACCGGCAAGTCTCTTTACTCGTTCCGTAATACATCATCCCGCAACTAACTCATTAGTCACAATGCTTGCAAGGCTTATAGTGATGTGTATTACTGAGTGGGCCCAGAGATACCTCTCCGACAATCGGAGTGACAAATCCTAATCTCGAAATACGCCAACCCAACAAGTACCTTTGGAGACACCTGTAGAGCACCTTTATAATCACCCAGTTACGTTGTGATGTTTGGTAGCACACAAAGTGTTCCTCCGGTAAACGGGAGTTGCATAATCTCATAGTCATAGGAACATGTATAAGTCATGAAGAAAGCAATAGCAACATACTAAACGATCGAGTGCTAAGCTAACGGAATGGGTCAAGTCAATCACATCATTCTCCTAATGATGTGATCCCGTTAATCAAATGACAAGTCATGAATATGGCTAGGAAACATAACCATCTTTGATCAACGAGCTAGTCAAGTAGAGGCATACTAGTGACACTCTGTTTGTCTATGTATTCACACATGTATTATGTTTCCGGTTAATACAATTCTAGCATGAATAATAAACATTTATCATGATATAAGGAAATAAATAATAACTTTATTATTGCCTCTAGGGCATATTTCCTTCAGTCTCCCACTTGCACTAGAGTCAATAATCTAGATTACACAGTAATGATTCTTACACCCATGGAGTCTTGGTGCTGATCATGTTTTGCTCGTGGAAGAGGCTTAGTCAACGGGTCTGCAACATTCAGATCCGTATGTATCTTGCAAATTTCTATGTCTCCCACCTGGACTAAATCCCGGATGGAATTGAAGCATCTTTTGATGTGCTTGGTTCTCTTGTGAAATCTGGATTCCTTTGCTAAGGCAATTGCACCAGTATTGTCACAAAAGATTTTCATTGGTCCCGATGCACTAGGTATGACACCTAGATCGGATATGAACTCCTTCATCCAGACTCCTTCATTTGCTGCTTCCGAAGCAGCTATGTACTCCGCTTCACACGTAGATCCCGCCACGACACTTTGCTTAGAACTGCACCAACTGACAGCTCCACCGTTCAATGTAAACACATATCCGGTTTGCGATTTAGAATCGTCCGGATCAGTGTCAAAGCTTGCATCAACGTAACCATTTACGATGAGCTCTTTGTCACCTCCATAAACGAGAAACATATCCTTAGTCCTTTTCAGGTATTTCAGGATGTTCTTGACCGCTGTCCAGTGATCCACTCCTGGATTACTTTGGTACCTCCCTGCTAAACTTATAGCAAGGCACACATCAGGTCTGGTACACAGCATTGCATACATGATAGAGCCTATGGCTGAAGCATAGGGAACATCTTTCATCTTCTCTCTATCTTCTGCAGTGGTCGGGCATTGAGTCTTACTCAATCTCACACCTTGTAGTACAGGAAAGAACCCTTTCTTTGCTTGATCCATTTTGAACTTCTTCAAAACTTTGTCAAGGTATGTGCTTTGTGAAAGTCCAATTAAGCGTCTTGATCTATCTCTATAGATCTTGATGCCTAATATATATGCAGCTTCACCGAGGTCTTTCATTGAAAAACTCTTATTCAAGTATCCCTTTATGCTATCCAAAAATTCTATATCATTTCCAATTAGCAATATGTCATCCACATATAATATCAGAAATGCTACTGAGCTCCCACTCACTTTCTTGTAAATACAGGCTTCTCCAAAAGTCTGTATAAAACCAAATGCTTTGATCACACTATCAAAGCTTTTATTCCAACTCCGAGAGGCTTGCACCAGTCCATAAATGGATCGCTGGAGCTTGCACACTTTGTTAGCTCCCTTTGGATCAACAAAACCTTCCGGTTGCATCATATACAACTCTTCTTCCAGAAATCCATGCAGGAATGCAGTTTTTACATCCATTTGCCAAATTTCATAATCATAAAATGCAGCAATTGCTAACATGATTCGGACAGACTTAAGCATCGCTACGGGTGAGAAGGTCTCATCGTAGTCAATCCCTTGAACTTGTCGAAAACCTTTCGCAACAAGTCGAGCTTTATAGACAGTAACATTACCGTCAGCGTCAGTCTTCTTCTTGAAGATCCATTTATTTTCAATGGCTTGCCGATCATCGGGCAAGTCAACCAAATCCATACTTTGTTCTCATACATGGATCCCATCTCGGATTTCATGGCCTCAAGCCATTTTGTAGAATCTGGGCTCACCATCGCTTCTTCATAGTTCGTAGGTTCGTCATGGTCTAGTAACATAACCTCCAGAACAGGATTACCGTACCACTCTGGTGCGGATCTTAATCTGGTTGACCTACGAGGTTCAGTAATAACTTGATCTGAAGTTTCATGATCATTATCATTAACTTCCTCATTAATTGGTGTAGGTGTCGCAGAAACTGGTTTCTGTTATGATCTACTTTCCAATAAAGGAGCAGGTATAGTTACCTCATCAAGTTCTACTTTCCTCCCACTCACTTCTTTCGAGAGAAACTCCTTCTCTAGAAAGGATCCATTCTTAGCAACGAATGTCTTGCCTTCGGATATGTGATAGAAGGTGTACCCAACAGTCTCCTTTGGGTATTCTATGAATACACATTTCTTCGATTTAGGTTTGAGCTTATCAGGTTGAAGTTTCTTCACATAAGCATCGCAACCCCAAACTTTAAGAAACGACAACTTTGGTTTCTTGCCAAACCATAGTTCATAAGGCGTCGTCTCAATGGATTTCGATGGTGCCTTATTTAGAGTGAATGCAGCCATCTCTAAAGCATAACCCCAAAACGATAGCGGTAAATCAGTAAGAGACATCATAGATCGCACCATATCTAGTAAAGTACGATTACGACGTTTGGACACACCATTACGTTGTGGTGTTCCGGGTGGCGTGAGTTGTGAAACTATTCTGCATTGTTTCAAATGTAGGCCAAACTCGTAACTCAAATATTCTCCTCCACGATCTGATCGTAGAAACTTTATTTTCTTGTTATGATGATTTTCAACTTCGCTCTGAAATTCTTTGAACTTTTCAAATGTTTCAGACTTATGTTTCATTAAGTAGATATACCCATATCTGCTCAAATCATCTGTGAAGGTGAGAAAATAACGATATCCGCCACGAGCCTCAATATTCATCGGACCACATACATCTGTATGTATGATTTCCAACAAATTTGTTGCTCTCTCCATAGTACCGGAGAACGGTGTTTTAGTCATCTTGCCCATGAGACATGGTTCGCAAGTACCAAGTGATTCATAATCAAGTGATTCCAAAAGTCCATCATTATGGAGTTTCTTCATGCGCTTTACACCAATATGACCTAAACGGCAGTGCCACAAATAAGTTGCACTATCATTATCAACTCTGCATCTTTTGGCTTCAATATTATGAATATGTGTATCACTACTATCAAGATTCAACAAAAATAGACCACTCTTCAAGGGTGCATGACCATAAAAGATATTACTCATATAAATAGAACAACCATTATTCTCTCATTTAAATGAATAACCGTCTTGCATCAAACAAGATCCAGATATAATGTTCATGCTTAACGCTGGCACCAAATAACAATTATTTAGGTCTAAAACTAATCCCGAAGGTAGATGTAGAGGTAGCGTGCCGACCGCGATCACATCGACTTTGGAACCATTTCCCACGCGCATCGTCACCTCGTCCTTAGCCAATCTTTCCTTAATCCGTAGCCCCTGTTTCGAGTTGCAAATATTAGCAACAGAACCAGTATCAAATACTCAGGTGCTACTGCGAGCATTAGTAAGGTACACATCAATAACATGTATATCACATATACCTTTGTTAACCTTGCCATCCTTCTTATCCGCCAAATACTTGGGGCAGTTCCGCTTCCAGTGACCAGTCTGCTTGCAGTAGAAGCACTCAGTCTCAGGCTTAGGTCCAGACTTGGGTTTCTTCTCCTGAACAACAACTTGCTTGCTGTTCTTCTTGAAGTTCCCCTTCTTCCTCCCTTTGCCCTTTTTCTTGAAACTAGTGGTCTTATTGACCATCAACACTTGATGCTCCTTTTTGATATCTACCTCCGCTGCCTTTAGCATTGCGAACAGCTCGGGAATTGTCTTATTCATCCCTTGCATGTTATAGTTCATCACGAAGCTCTTGTAGCTTGGTGGCAGTGATTGAAGAATTCTGTCAATGACGCTATCATCGGGAAGATTAACTCCCAGTTGAATCAAGTGATTATTATACCCAGACATTTTGAGTATATGCTCACTGACAGAACTATTCTCTTCCATCTTGTAGCTGTAGAACTTATTGGAGACTTCATATCTCTCAATCCGGGCATTTGCTTGAAATATTAACTTCAACTCCTGGAACATCTCATATGCTCCATGACGTTCAAAACGTCGTTGAAGACCCGGTTCTAAGCCGTAAAGCATGGCACACTGAACTATCGAGTAGTCATCAGCTTTGCTCTGCCAGACGTTCATAACTTCTGGTGTTGCTCTTGCAGCAGGCCTAGCACCCAGCGGTGCTTCCAAGACGTAATTCTTCTGTGCAGCAATGAGGATAATCCTCAAGTTACGGACCCAGTCCGTGTAATTGCTACCATCATCTTTCAACTTTGCTTTCTCAAGGAACGCATTAAAATTCAACGGAACAACAACACGGGCCATCTATCTACAATTAACATAGACAAGCAAGATACTATCAGGTACTAAGTTCATGATAAATTCAAGTTCAATTAATCATATTACTTAAGAACTCCCACTTAGATAGACATCCCTCTAATCCTCTAAGTGATCACGTGATCCATATCAACTAAACCATGTCCGATCATCACGTGAGATGGAGTAGTTTCCATGGTGAACATCACTATGTTGATCATATCTACTATATGATTCACGCTCGACCTTTCGGTCTCCGTGTTCCGAGGCCATATCTGCATATGGTAGGCTTATCAAGTTTAACCTGAGTATTCCGCGTGTGCAACTGTTTTGCACCCGTTGTATTTGAACGTAGAGCCTATCACACCCGATCATCACGTGGTGTCTCAGCACGAAGAACTTTCGCAACGGTGCATACTCAGGGAGAACACTTTTATCTTGAAATTTTAGTGAGAGATCATCTTATAATACTACCGTCAATCAAAGCAAGATAAGATGCATAAAAGATAAACATCACATGCAATCAATATAAGTGATATGATATGGCCATCATCATCTTGTTCTTGTGATCTCCATCGTAGCATCGTTATCGTCTCGCCAACTATTGCTTTTACGACTATCGCTACCGCTTAGTGATAAAGTAAAACAATTACATGGCAATTGCATTTCATACAATAAAGCGACAACTATATGGCTCCTGCCAGTTGCCGATAACTCGGTTACAAAACATGATCATCTCATACAATAAAATATAGCATCATGTCTTGACCATATCACATCACAACATGCCCTGCAAAAACAAGTTAGACGTCCTCTTCTTTGTTGTTGCTAGTTTTACGTGGCTGCTACGGGCTTAGCAAGAACCGTTCTTACCTACGCATCAAAACCACAATGATAGTTTGTCAAGTTGGTGATGTTTTAACCTTCGCAAGGACCAGGCGTAGCCACACTCGGTTCAACTAAAGTGAGAGAGACAGACACCCGCCAGTCACCTTTAAGCATCGAGTGCTCGCAACGGTGAAACCAGTCTCGCATATGCGTACGCGTAATGTCGGTCCGAGCCGCTTCATCTCACAATACCGCCGAACCAAAGTATGACATGCTGGTAAGCAGTATGACTTATATCGCCCACAACTCACTTGTGTTCTACTCGTGCATATAACATCAACACATAAAACCAGGCTCGGATGCCACTGTTGGGGAACGTAGTAATTTCAAAAAAATTCCTACGCACACGCAAGATCATGGTGATGCATAGCAACGAGAGGGGAGAGTGTTGTCCACGTACCCTCGTAGACCGAAAGCGGAAGCGTTAACACAACGCGGTTGATGTAGTCGTACGTCTTCACGATCCGACCGATCAAGTACCGAACGTACGACACCTCCGAGTTTAGCACACGTTCAGCTCGATGACGTCCCTCGAACTCCGATCCAGCCGAGTGTTGAGGGAGAGTTTCGTCAGCACGACGGCGTGGTGACAATGATGATGTTCTACCGACGCAGGTCTTCGCCTAAGCACCGCTACGATATTATCGAGGTGTAATATGGTGGAGGGGGGCACCGCACACGGCTAAAAGATCGTTGATCAATTGTGTGTCTAGAGGTGCCCCCCTGCCCCCGTATATAAAGGAGCAAGGGGGGTTCGGCCGGCCAAGGGGAGAGGCGCGCCAGGAGGAGTCCTACTCCTACCGGGATTAGGACTCCCCCCTTTTCCATGTTGGACTAGGAGAGAGAGGGGGAAGAGGTGTAGGGGAGGAAGGAAAGGGGGGCGCCGCCCCCCTCTCCTTGTCCTATTCGGACTGCGGGGAGGGGCGCGTTACCCTGCCCTGGTCTCCTCTCCTCTCTTCCACCTATGCCCACTAAGGCCCATTAAGTTACCGGGAAGTTTCCGGTAACCTCCCGGTACTCCGGAAAAATCCCGATTTCACCCGGAACACTTCCGATATCCAAACATAGGCTTCCAATATATCAATCTTTATGTCTCGACCATTTCGAGACTCCTCGTCATGTCCGTGATCACATCCGGGACTCCGAACAACCTTCGGTACATCAAAACATATAAACTCATAATATAACTGTCATCGTAACATTAAGCGTGCGGACCCTACGGGTTCGAGAACTATGTAGACATGACCAAGACACCTCTCCGGTCAATAACCAATAGCGGAACCTGGATGCTCATATTGGTTCCCACATATTCTATGAAGATCTTTATCGGTCAGACCGCATAACAACATATGTTGTTCCCTTTGTCATCGGTATGTTACTTGCCCGAGATTCGATCGTCGGTATCTCGATACCTAGTTCAATCTCGTTACCGGCAAGTCTCTTTACTCGTTTCGTAATACATCATCCCACAACTAACTCATTAGTCACAATGCTTGCAAGGCTTATAGTGATGTGTATTACTGAGTGGGCCCAGAGATACCTCTCCGACAATCGGAGTGACAAATCCTAATCTCGAAATACGCCAACCCAACAAGTACCTTTGGAGACACCTGTAGAGCACCTTTATAATCACCCAGTTACGTTGTGACATTTGGTAGCACACAAAGTGTTCCTCCGGTAAACGGGAGTTGCATAATCTCATAGTCATAGGAACATGTATAAGTCATGAAGAAAGCAATACTAAACGATCGAGTGCTAAGCTAACGGAATGGGTCAAGTCAATCACATCATTCTCCTAATGATGTGATCCCGTTAATCAAATGACAACTCATGTCTATGGCTAGGAAACATAACTATCTTTGATCAACGAGCTAGTCAAGTAGAGGCATACTAGTGACACTCTGTTTGTCTATGTATTCACACATGTATTATGTTTCCGGTTAATACAATTCTAGCATGAATAATAAACATTTATCATGATATAAGGAAATAAATAATAACTTTATTATTGCCTCTAGGGCATATTTCCTTCAATGGGCACAGTTAATCCCATGATCCCACGCCCGCCCCCTCGGCTTCATAGCCCGTAGGCTATAAGTAGGGGGGGAGAGGGAGCGGCGGAGCATGCGCGCCCCTCCACCCCGTTCTTGCCTCCTTCTTCTTCTTCTTGCCGCAGTGCCCTCGAGCCACGCCGGAACGCTGCCGCTGTTCGTCTCCGTTGAATTCGTCCGCCCCGAGCCCTCTTGGCCCCGCACCATTCCTAGCTCCCCCGCCGCGCCATTTTCTTCGTCGAGCTCTCCATATCGCGCGAGTGGGGAGGAGACTGGGACGGGTCAAATGTCAATGAGGATCACATCACTTTCCTCCACGAGACGTGGCGTCTTCCCGGCGCGGGCTACATGAAGGCGCGCATGCCGCCGGCGGGGAGATCCCGCCGGCGCCGGGGGAGGGCGAGTGGGTCGTCTTTCGCTCGCACTTCATCCACGGTTTCGGCCTGCTGGCGAGCAGCTTTCTCCGCTCGTTCCTCGATTTTTATCACCTCCAGCCTCATCACATCACGCCCAACACCATGATGCTCCTGTCCGCCTTCGTCATGATGTGCGAAGGCTATCTCGGCATCCTCCCCACCATCAAGTTGTGGGGAGCGTTCTTCTACACCAAACTGGGCACCTCCGTCCGGGAGGTGGCTGCCCAGTGTGGTGCCTTCATCGCGGTGCCCCGGCCGTCGCCGAAGAATGCCTTCCCCACCATCAAGCTGCCACAATCGGTCAAGATGTGGCAGCAATCTTACTTCTATGTGGAGAACGTGGACCCGGCCGTCGACTTCATCAACTTGCCGGCTTATGAAGCCGGTCCGCCGACTGAGCCTTGGGCCAGCTGGGGCTACAAGCCGAAGCCGGTATCAGCAGACAGCGCCACCGCCATCCAACGACACCGGGAGCTGACCGACGCCGAAGGCCTCAAGGCGTCTGACTTGTTGGTTGCCTTCGTCGCGCGCCGGGTTCTCCCACTCCAAGGCCGGCCTCACTTGATCAGCCGGATGATCAGGCATCGCGACCCGTGCCGACTGAGTACCAAGGAGATGCCGGCTGCCGAGGTTGCAAACTTGGTGAACGAGATCTCCGGCCTCAAGCTGGAGGGGTCTTGGCGCTTCGGCAAGCGGCCATACTCCCGCGCCGACCCGCCGCCTGCTGTAAGTTTCTCAATTATTTCTTTTTGATACTCGTCTTAGTCTTGATCTTGGTCTTGATCAGCCGGCCTCTCACCATTTGAAATGGATCTACATGTCGGAAGCGACGGCCGCCATCGTAGGGGCGGGTGGCCACTACGAACCGGACCGGGCGGTGAGCGACGTGGACGACCCCAACTTGGGGGCGGCCGCCTTGGAGGACACCGCGACAGGCGGAATCTACGAAGCCGGCGGCTCCGAAGAAGGCGGCACCGAGACTTGGCCTAATGATGATGAGGAGGAAGACGAGCCGCGCCCTGCGCGGGGTGCCGGCAGGGAGGACGCGGGCTCCTCCGTCGAGCCGACTACTCAAGGCGGCACGCGTAAGCGTAAATAAGGCACCGTCTTGTTTCGCAGCGCGCCGAAGAAAACCAAGAACCCGACCGTTGTGACCATGCGGAAGGAGGCCGCAGCAAAGGCGGCCAAGTTTCAGAAGCTCCCGAAGGCGCCTCCCATGGTGTCGGCGTAAGTATCTTTTTCTTCCGCTCTTCTTTCTTGTTGATTCTTTCTGAGCTTCCCCTCTTCGTCTTTCTTGACTTAGGGCCCCGCTCTCTCTTGAGAAGTTGGCCGCCGCCTCCATCGTTGGGTCGGCGGAGACTTCCACCACCACCCGGCGAATCGATCCGGCCGCCGACCTCCGGGAGGCGCGGGAGCGAAACACACGGGAGGTGCGCGAGGAGCAGGAAGCCGCCCGCCTGGAGAAGGCAGAGGCGGACAAAGCTGAAGCTGCCGCCTTGAAGAAGCTGGCGGAGGCCGAGGCCGCTACCGCGGCGAAGGAGCAGGCCGAAGAGGCCGCGCGCCGTCAGTCGGCGTTATTCGTCATCCCCCTGAACTCCGCGCCGCCACCACCAGAGTTTGTGCCGCCGACTAGGGGAGCCGGCGACGAGCACCCGATCATGGAGAGAGACGGCGGCGATGTCGTCATGTCGGTCGTGGTCATGCCTCCGCCACCACCATCTGGAGGGGCACGAGACAAACAGCCAGCGGACCCGCCGGTGCCGCCAGCCGGAGACGAGATGGTGACGGGCCCGACTCCTGAGGTCCGCACACCATCACGCCGCCGGTTTGCAAAGGCGGCTTCGGCGCCACGCCCGCTGGAGGCCGGAGCCACGAGCTCTTCGATCCCGAACGCCGAGGCGACCAGCGCCGCTCCCGCTGATTGGGTGCGGGGAGGCGGGACGGGCCCTTTGGATCAGGTGATCCTGGACGTCCAAGGCAAACTCCGGGCCGAGGCCGACGCCCTGAAGTGGTGCAACCAAGCGTTCTTGGAGTCGCGAGCCGCAGTCCGGGTATGCTTCTTCATCTTTAATTCTTCTATTTCTCTATGGGGGCGCGCCAGCGCACCCACTGGGTGTAGTCCCCGAGTTTCGGGCCGGCTGCTGAGCAGGCGGCTCGGAACTTTAATTGGCGAGCTCCAAGTACTAACATTGTCTGATATCTTCACTGCAGGATTATCATAACCTCTGCGCGGCCGCCTTCAACTCCAAAGTCCAGGAGCTGAATCAACAGACCGCCGACTTGTCGGAAAGCCGGAGTAAGTCTTTGTTTTCTTTCTCTGCGGGGGCGCACTGGCGCACCCGCGGGCTGTAGTCCCCGAGATTCGGGCCGACTGCTGAGCAGTCGGGCCGGATCTCCCCAGCGACTGTACGTCTTCTTAGTGCTGGCGCACCCGCGGGCTGTAGTCCCCGAGATTCGGGCCGCTGCTGAGCAATCGGGCCGGATCTCCCCGGCAACTATATTTCTCCTTGTTGATTGTTGATGTCTTTTTCTTCTTCTACTTTTGCAGAGGCCAACGCCGCCCTGCAGCAGCAGCTGGGCGAAGCCAACACCGCGCTGCGTGCCAAGGAGGCGGACTGCAGCAAGCTGGTCGAAGAGCGTGACCGGTTGGTCACGCAACTGGCGGAGCAGGCGGAGCTTCTCAAGGAGACCTAGAAGGAGGCGGAGGACAAGGAGGCCGGTCTCCTTGCTGAGTTCTAGAACGAGCGCTCTGCCTGGACCGATAAGGAGGCAATGCTGACTGCCGGCTTCGGCGAGATTGAAGACATGGTTGACGGTAAGCTGCCTTCTTTACTCTTTCTTCGAGCCGCCGGCTTCTGATCAAGCCGACTTCTAGTTTCTAATTTTGGCTTTTTTGCTTTCTGTTTGAGCAGACTTCTTCCCTGGTCACTCCGGCGCTACCAATCAGGCCATCGAGGCCGATCGCGAAGGGCGGAGGGCGGCAGGTACGGAAATCGCGCCGACGCCCACCGGACCCTTAGCGAGTAGCTTCTCAGCATCCAGGCCCGTCTTCGGCCGGCTCATTGGATGCTACGCCGTCTTCAGCGTGTCGGCGCCCAGGTGATCGCCGCCTTGTGGCCAGACATGCCGGCTCCACGTATGCCCAGCCGGACTGCCGACTGGCTGCAGGTGGCGGTCGGCCGTCTTGAGGC
The DNA here is from genome assembly GCF_002575655.3 of Aegilops tauschii subsp. strangulata. Lineage (NCBI taxonomy): Eukaryota > Viridiplantae > Streptophyta > Magnoliopsida > Poales > Poaceae > Aegilops > Aegilops tauschii. The sequence continues at coordinate 387,527,214 of NC_053037.3, read as the reverse complement.
CTGGAAGGGCTCCTCGGCCCGGGCTGGAGCACGCCGGGCCTTGGAGTTCATCAAGGCGTGGTATCCTGGGCTAAATCTAGCCCAGTTGGCCACGCTTCGACTGGAAGACCAAGAGGAGCTGGTGGCGGTGGAGCGTGAACTTGTCCAGCGAGCCGCCGCAATCACCGAGTACACCAACACCAGCGTCTTCGTTCCTGAGATGGCTGAGAACGGTACCGAGGCGCCGCAGGATTGGTTTGGGCTGAACCCAGAGGATGGCGAGGACTCGGCCAAAGTGATCGACTCCAGCGACGAGGGAGAAGGCGGGGAGGAGGAGGAAAGTGAAGAGGACGAGCCATAAGTTGGAGCAGACGGCCAGCCTCAGCTCGATCGTGCCTCTAGCAACGAGCCACGCCCGAGCGAGTCGGCTGCTGCTGAAGGCGACCAAGCGGAGACCGACTAGCCGGCGACTCCACCAACCGGCACCACCGACTCCACCGTTCCGCCAAACCCGTCTGCTGCTCCCTAGGCTGCCCATTTACCTTTTTTTTGTTTTTACCTGCTTATCAGTCTCGACAAACTTTGTTAACTTTGCACAATTCCACCCGCGGGTTGTACAGCCCGCGGGCTGTATTTCAAACTTTTGTTGAATGTCGGCCAAGGGCCTTTTGATGTGTAAATATTTTTGCCGAGTTCTATCTTTCCTTGCTTTCTACTCTTTGGCCTTTTTCCTTTGCCGCCTTCCCTCGGTTGCCGTCTTGCCAGCCGAACAGCCGCTCTGCGGACTGTGGCTGGGTCAAGTACTTAGCCACTTTCGGGGAGGCAAGTACTTAGCCGATTAGAGTTTTCTAGCAAGTTAAGTAGAAGCCGGCCGACCGGATGCTCAGCAGCCAGTCGGCGAAGCAGGAAGCCGGCTTGAACTATGTGCATGCTTTGCGTCCTTAGCCGTTTTTCATGCGAACACTCTTTCTTCCTTAACTCCTGCCCACCGGACAGTCACTCTGCGAGCTGTGGCTTCTGGCAGGAGAAGGCTTAAGTGCCAACACATTACTTGTCTAGCTGTAGAAAGCATTACATAGTACAAGGCGGCAAGTCCCGGGTCGACTGGTCGAACCCGGTGCCAGGCAGACTAATGAAATAACACATTGATAGGCATAATACTTATCATATAGATGAAAGAGGGCAGTCCCCGAGCTCTTCTCGGGGGACCCGGAGTCTTCGTACTTAATACAAAAGCTGGCGTGGTACATACTGCATCAATTATAAAACCTTCAGAGGAGGTTTGCATTCCATGGTCGCTCCGTCTCCTTGCCGGAGTCATCTCTTTTGCGTGCTCGAGGCTTCTGAGCATCGATCAGGTAGTAGGAGTCATTGCCCAACACCTTGTTGATGATGAAGGGGCCTTCCCACAGAGCCGAGAGCTTGTGTTGGCCGGCCGTTCGCTGGATCAGCCGGAGCACAAGGTCTCCTTCTTGGAAGGATCTTGGCTTGACCTTCTGGTTGTAGTATCAGTGCAGGCTCTGCTGGTAGATGGTGGACTGGCTGTGCCAACAGCCGGCCCTCTTCCAGCAGATCGACGCCGTCTTCTCGTGCTTCTTTTGCCTCCTCTTCGGTGTACATGGTGACTCGAGGGGATTCGAATTCTATGTCCGTCGGGATGACGGCTTCGGCACCGTAGACGAGGAAGAAAGGTGTGAAGCCGGTTGACTTGTTCGGAGTTGTGCGCAGACTCCAGAGGACGGCCGGCTGATACGTCCATTTTGCATCATGCTTTTATATCGATATTTATTGCATTATGGGCTGTTATGACACATTATGTCACAATACTTATGCTTATTCTCTCTTATTTTACAAGGTTTACATAAGGAGGGAGAATACCGGCAGCTGGAATTCTGGGCTGGAAAAGGAGCAAATATTAGAGACCTATTCTGCACAACTCCAAAAGTCTTGAAACTCCACGAAAGTTATTTTTGGAAATAATAAAAAATATTGAGCGGAAGAAGTACGTCAGAGGGGGGCCCACCTGGCCACGAGGGTGGGGGCGCGCCCTACCCCCCTGGGCGCGCCCCCTGCCTCGTGGGCCCCCTGTTGGCTCTCCGGTGGCCATCTTCTACTATATGAAGTCTTTCGTCCAGGAAAAAAATCATAAGCAACCTTTCGGGATGAGACTCCGCCGCCACGAGGCGGAACCTTGGCGGAACCAATCTAGGGCTCCGGCAGAGCTGTTCTGCCAGGGACACTTCCCTCCAGGGGGGGGGGAATCATCGCCATCATCATCACCAACGCTCCTCTCATCGGGAGAGGGCAATCTCCATCAACATCTTCACCAGCACCATCTCCTCTCAAAACCCTAGTTCATCTCTTGTATCCAATTCTTGTCTCCAAGTCCGGGATTGGTACTAGTAGGTTGCTAGTAGTGTTGATTACTCCTTGTAGTTAATGCTAGTTGGTTTATTTGGTGGAAGATCATATGTTCAGATCCTTTATGCATATTAATACCCCTCTGATTATGAACATGAATATGCTTTGTGAGTAGTTACGTTTGTTCCTGAGGACATGGGAGAAGTCTTGCTATTAGTAGGCATGTGAATTTGGTATTCGTTCGATATTTTGATGAGATGTATGTTGTCTATCCTCTAGTGGTGTCATGTGAACGTCGACTACATAACACTTCACCATTATTTGGGCCTAGAGGAAGGAATTGGGAAGTAATAATTAGATGATGGGTTGCTAAAGTGACAGAAGCTTAAACCCTAGTTTATGTGTTGCTTCGTAAGGGGCTGATTTGGATCCATATGTTTCATGCTATGGTTAGGTTTACCTTAATACTTTTGTTGTAGTTGCGGATGCTTGCAATAGAGGTTAATCATAAGTGGGATGCTTGTTCAAGTAAGAACAGCACCCAAGCACCGTTCCACCCACATATCAAATTATCAAAGTACCGAACGCGAATCATACGAACGTGATGAAAACTAGCTCGACGATAATTCCGATGTGTCCTCGGGAGCGTTTTTCTCCATATAAGAGTTTGTCCAGGCTTGTCCTTTGCTACAAAAAGGATTGGGCCACCTTGCTGCACTTTGTTTACTTGTTGCTCGTTACAAATTATCCTATCACAAAACTATCTGTTACCTATTATTTCAGTACTTGCAGAGAATACCTTGCTGAAAACCGCTTATCATTTCCTTCTGCTCCTCGTTGGGTTCAACACTCTTACTTATCGAAAGGACTACGATAGATCCCCTATACTTGTGGGTCATCAAGACTCTTTTCTGGCGCCGTTGCCGGGGAGTGAAGCGCCTTTGGTAGGTGGAATTTGGTAAGGAAAAATTTATATAGTGTGCTGAAATTTACTGTCACTTGTTACTATGGAAAGTAATCCTCTGAGGGGCTTGTTTGGGGTATCTTCACCCCGACCAGTATAGCAAAGAGTTGCTCCTCAACCTACTGAACCTATTGCAAATGAAAATGAAAATGAAAATGTCCACTTTGAGATTCCTTCGGGTATGTTAGAAAAACTGTTAGCTAATCCTTTTGCAGGAGATGGAACAAAGCACCCTGATGAGCACCTAATATATGTGGATGAAGTTTGTGGATTATTTAAGCTTGCAGGTATACCCGGTGATGTTGTTAAGAGGAAGGTATTCCCTTTATCTTTGAAGGGAGATGCATCAACATGGTATATGCTATGTGATGATACGGGGTCATGGAACTACAAACGATTGAAATTGGAATTTCATCAGAAGTTTTATCCTATCCATCTTGTTCATCGTGATCACAATTATATATATAATTTTTGGCCTCGCGAAGGAGAAAGCATCGCTCAAGCTTGGGGGAGGCTTAAATCAATGTTATATTCATGCCCCAATCATGAGCTCTGAAGAGAAATTATTCTTCAAAGTTTTTATGCTCGGCTTTCTGATAACAATCGCACCATGCTCGATACTTCTTGTGCTGGCTCTTTTATGATGAAGACTATTGAATTCAAATGGAACTTATTGGATAGAATTAAACGCAACTCTGAAGATTGGGATCTCGACGAAGGTAAGGAGTCAGGTATGACACCTAAGTTTGATTGTGTTAAATCTTTTATGGATACTGATGTTTTCCGTAAGTTTAGCACTAAATATGGACTTGACTCTGAGATAGTAGCTTCTTTCTGTGAATCTTTTGCTACTTATGTTGATCTCCCCAAGGAGAAGTGGTTTAAATATCATCCTCCCATAGAAGTAAAAGTAGCTGCACCTATTAAAGTTGAAGAAAAGACTGTCACTTATAATGATCCTATTGTTCCTACTTCTTATGTTGAGAAACCACCTTTCCCTGTTAGAATAAAGGATCATGCTAAAGCTTCAACTGTGGTTCGTAAAAGCAATATTAGAACTTATACCCCTCCTGAGCAAGTTAAAGTTGAACCTAATATTGCTATTGTTAAAGATCTCTTGGCTGATAATATTGAGGGGCATGTTATTTATTTCTGCGGTGAAACTGCTAGAATTGCCAAACCTTGTGCTAAAGATAAACATAGACCTGTGGTAGGCATGCCTGTTATTTCTGTTAAAATAGGAGATCATTGTTATCATGGCTTGTGTGATATGGGTGCTAGTGTAAGTGCAATACCTTATGACTTATACAAAGAAATTATGCATGATATTGCACCTGCTGAGATAGAAGATACTGATGTCACAATTAAACTTGCCAATAGAGATACTATTTCACCAATGGGGATTGTTAGAGATGTTGAAGTCTTGTGTGGGAAAACTAAATATCCCGCTGATTTTCTTGTTCTTGGTTCCCCACAAGATAGCTTTTGTCCCATTATATTTGGTAGACCCTTCTTGAACACTGTTAATGCCAGGATAGATTGCAAAAAGGATGTTGTTACTATTGGTTTGGGTGATATGTCTCATGAGTTCTACTTTTCTAAATTTAGTAGACAACACCGTGAAGAAGAATTGCCTAGTAAGGATGAAATCATTGGTCTTGCTTCTATTGCCGTACCTCCTAGTGATCCTTTAGAACAATATTTGCTAGACCATGAAAATGATATGTTTATGAATGAAAGAAGGGAAATAGATGAAGTATTCTTTAAACAAGAACCTATTCTGAAACACAATTTGCCTGTTGAAATCCTAGGGGATCCTCCTCCACCCAATGGTGATCCTGTGTTTGAGCTCAAACCTTTGCCTGATACTCTTAAATATGCTTATCTCGATGAGAAAAAGATATATCCTGTTATTATTAGTGCTAACCTTTCAGAGCATGAAGAAGAAAGATTATTGAGAACTCTGAAGAAGCACCGTGCTGCTATTGGATATACTCTTGATGATCTTAAGGACATTAGTCCCACTCTATGTCAACATAAAATAAATTTGGAAGAAGATGCCAAACCAGTTCGTGATCATCAACGACGGCTGAATGCTAAGATGAAGGAAGTGGTAAGAAAAGAAATACTAAAGCTCCTTGAGGCAGGTATAATTTATCCCGTTGCTGATAGTCAGTGGGTAAGTCCTGTCCATTGTGTCCCTAAGAAGGGAGGTATTACCGTCGTTCCTAATGATAAAGATGAGTTGATCCTGCAAAGAATTATTATAGGTTATAGGATGGTAATTGATTTCTGCAAATTAAATAAGGCTACTAAAAAGGATCATTACCCCTTACCTTTTATCGATCAAATGCTAGAAAGATTATCTAAACATACACATTTTTGCTTTCTAGATGGTTATTCTGGTTTCTCTCAAATACCTGTGTCAGCCAATGATCAATCAAAGACTACTTTTACTTGCCCTTTTGGTACTTTTGCTTATAGACATATGCCTTTTGGTTTATGTAATGAACCTACTACCTTTCAAAGATGCATGATGGCTATATTCTCTGACTTTTGTGAAAGATTTGTGAGGTTTTCATGGACGACTTCTCCGTCTATGGATCCTCTTTTGATGATTGCTTGAGCAACCTTGATCGAGTTTTGCAGAGATGTGAAGAAACTAATCTTGACTTGAATTGGGAAAAGTGCCACTTTATGGTTAATGAAGGTATTGTCTTGGAGCATAAAGTTTCTGAAAGAGGTATTGAAGTTTATAAAGCCAAGGTTGATGCTATTGAAAAGATGCCATGTCCCAAGGACATCAAAGGTATAAGAAGTTTCCTTGGTCACGCCGGTTTTTATAGGAGGCTCATTAAGGACTTCTCCAAAATTTCTCGGCCTCTGACTAATTTATACAAAAAGATATACCATTTGTCTTTGATGATGATTGTGTAGAAGCATTTGAAATACTTAAGAAAGCATTGATCTCTGCACCTATTGTTCAGCCACCTGATTGGAATTTACCCTTTGAAATTATGTGTGATGCTAGTGACTATGCTGTAGGTGCTGTTCTAGGGCAAAGGGTTGATAAGAAATTAAATGTTATTCAATATGCTAGTAAGACTCTAGACAATGCTCAAAGAAATTATGCTACTACTGAAAAAGAATTCTTAGCAGTTGTATTTGCTTGTGATATGTTCAGACCTTATATTGTTGATTCTAAAGTAACTATTCACACGGATCATGCTACTATTAAATACCCTATGGAAAAGAAAGATGCTAAACCTAGACTTATTAGATGGGTTCTCTTGCTACAAGAATTTGATTTGCATATTGTTGATAGAAAGGGAGCTGAGAACCCCGTTGCAGACAACTTGTCTAGGTTAGAAAATGTTCTTGATGACCCACTACCTATTGATGATAGCTTTCCTGATGAGCAATTAAATGTCATAAATGCCTCTTGTAGTACTCCGTGGTATGCTGATTATGCTAATTATATCGTGGCTAAATTTATACCACCTAGTTTCACATACCAGCAAAAGAAAAAGTTTTTCTATGATTTGAGACATTACTTTTGGGATGACCCACATCTTTATAAAGAAGGAGTAGATGGTGTTATTAGACGTTGTGTACCTGAGCATGAACAGGAACAGATCCTATGCAAGTGTCACTCCGAAGCATATGGATAACACCACGCTGGAGACAGAACTGCACATAAGGTATTGCAATCCGGTTTTTATTGGCCTACTCTCTTCAAGGATACCCGTAAGTTTGTCTTATCATGTGATGAATGCCAAAGAATTGGTAACATTAGTAGACGTCAAGAAATGCCTATGAATTATTCACTTGTTATTGAACCATTTGATGTTTGGGGTTTTGATTATATGGGACCTTTTCCTGCCTCTAATGGTTACACACATATTTTAGTTGCTGTTGATTACGTTACTAAGTGGGTAGAAGCTATTCCAACTAGTAGTGCTGATCATAACACTTCTATTAAGATGCTCAAAGAAGTTATTTTTCCAAGGTTTGGAGTCCCTAGATATTTAATGACTGATGGTGGTTCACATTTTATTCATGGTGCTTTTCGTAAAATGCTTGCTAAGTATGATGTTAACCATAGAATTGCATCTCCTTATCACCCACAGTCTAGTGGTCAAGTAGAATTGAGTAATAGAGAACTCAAATTAATTTTGCAGAAGACTGTTAATAGATCTACAAAGAATTGGTCCAAGAAACTTGATGATGCATTATGGGCCTATAGAACTGCATATAAAAATCCTATGGGTATGTCCCCGTATAAAATGGTTTATGGTAAAGCATGTCACTTACCTCTCGATATAGAACATAAGGCTTATTGGGATATTAAAGAGCTCAACTATGATTTCAAACTTGCCGGTGAGAAGAGGTTATTTGATATTAGCTCACTTGATGAATGGAGAACCCAAGCCTATGAAAATGCCAAGTTGTTTAAAGAAAAAGTTAAAAGATGGCATGACAAAAGGATACAAAAGCGTGAGTTTAATGTAGGTGATTATGTATTGCTATACAACTCTCGTTTAAGATGTTTTGAAGGAAAACTTCTCTCTAAATGGGAAGGTCCTTACATTATCGAGGAGGTCTATCGTTCCGGTGCCATAAAAATCAACAACTTCGAAGGCACAAATCCGAAGGCGGTGAACGGTAAAAGAATTAAACATTATATCTCAGGTAATCCTATAAATGTTGAAACCAATTTGTTGAAACCGTAACCCCGGAGGAATACATAAGGAACACCTTCCAGAACGTTTCAGACTCCGAAAAGGAATAGGTATGTGGTATGGTAAGTAAACCGACTCCAAAATAATTTATATGGCAATATTTCTCCGTTTTGGAATATTTAGAAAAATAGAAAAATAAGAAGCAGTCCGGGAAGGACACGAGGGCTCCACGAGGGTGGAGGGCGCGCCCTACCCCCCTAGGCGCGCCCCCTACCTCATGGGCACCTCGTGTGCTCTCCGGACTCCGTTTTCTTGCACGATACGTATTTTGGTCGGTAAAAATTCATTATATAATCTCCCGAAGGTTTTGACTCCCGTATCACGCAATTATCCTCTGTTCTTGTTTCGAGCTATCCTTCTGCAGATTAGAGCAACATGTCGTCCCAGGATTCGAAAGGAGAAAGCTATGTGGATGGTTACCTTGCTGATCCTAAGGTCTATGGAGATGTGGAGCATTGTGGTTGGACTACGGAGGAAGAAGAGGACTATGAACCCAAGAGGAAGGAGGAGACGAGCTCAGATGAAGAAGAAGCCCCATTACCTCAACCTGGGGACATGCATGTGGAGTTCAAAAAGTCAAGCCTCCCGGATAGAGCAAAGAAAATTAAGATCGAGTTTATCCCTTTTCGTCTTTTGCAGGAAAACAAGCAGGAACTATGCAAAAAGGTATTAATCCTGGAGCAGGAGATTGACGACTTGAGGGATCAAAATTCTGTCCTCAAGCGCAAATTAAGGAAGAAGCCTGCATCATCAACAACACCTCCACCTTATTCACCAGCAAAGGAGATATAATCACATGGGTATGGGCACTCTCCTTGGCAACTGCCAAGCTTGGGGGAGATGCCCCGGTATCGTATCACCATCACACTCCTATCTTTACCGTTTTTCTTAGTTCGATCCTATTAGTAGTATCTTAATCTAGTAGAATAAAGTTTTGGTATGATCTAGTTTTGAGTTTTTCTTTATGATCTCTCTATGTAATCGAGTCCGTGAGCTATATAATAAAGATTAGTGTTGAGTCAAGGGATTGGTTATCTTGCTATGATCTTGAGTGAATAAAAGAAAGAGAAAAGAATAAAAAGGAATAAAAATATCATATTGATCTTATTGAGAGTAATGACTTCACATAGAAAGAGTATGGTGATTAAAAGTTGTTGAGGGATGACAAACATAGCTTTGGTCATCGTTGCAATTAATAGGAAGTAATAAACAAAGAGAGGTTTCACATATAAATATATTATCATGGACATCTTTTATGATTGGGAGCACTCATTAAAATATGACATGCTAAAGAGTTGATGTTGGACAAGGAAGACAATGTAATGGGTTATGTTTTCTTATATCTGAGATAAAGTATATTGTCATGGATCATCCAACATGTTGAGCTTGCCTTTCCCCCTCATGCTAGCCGAATTCTTTGCACCAAGTAGAGATACTACTTGTGCTTCCGAATATCCTTAAACCAGTTTTGCCATGAGAGTCCACCATACCTACCTATGGATTGAGTAAGATCCTTCAAGTAAGTTGTCATCGGTGCAAGCAATAAAAATTGCTCTCTAAATATGTATGATTGATTGGTGTGGAGGAAATAAGCTTTATACAATCTTGTGATGTGGAAGAAATAAAAGCGACGGACTGCATAATAAAGGTTCATATCACAAGGGGCAATATAAAGTGACGTTCTTTCGCATTAAGATTTTGTGCATCCAACCATAAAAGCGCATGGCAACCTCTTCTTCCCTCTGCGAAGGGCCTATCTTTTACTATCATCTACTACCTTATGCAAGAGTCATGGTGATCTTCACCTTTCCTTTTTACATTTTATCCTTTGGCAAGCACAGGGTGTTGGAAAGATCCTGATAGATATATCTAATTGGATGTAAGTCAGCATGAGTTATTATTTTTGACATTACCCTTGAGGTAAAAGGTTGGGAGGCGAAACTATAAGCCCCTATCTTTCTCTGTGTCCGATTAAAACTCCGTAACCACAAGTATTGCGTGAGTGTTAGCAATTATGAAAGACTAAATGATAGTTGAGTATGTGAACTTGCTAGAAAGCTTTGACATAGACTCTCTCTGATGTTATGATAAATTGCAATTGCTTCAATGACTGAGTTTATAGTTTGTTAGTTCTCAATAAAGTTTCTGATTCGTACTTTTGCATTGTGAATGGATTATTACTTGAGCATAAGAAATCATATGACAATATCCATCTATGTTGCTGTTATGAGAATAATCATGATGCCCTCATGTCCGTATTTTATTTTATCGACACCTCTACCTCTAAACATGTGGACATATTTATCGTTATCGGATTCCGCTTGAGGACAAGCGAGGTCTAAGCTTGGGGCTGTTATTACACGTTATGTCACAATACTTATGCCTATTCTCTCTTATTTTACAAGGTTTAAATAAGGAGGGAGAATGCCGGCAGCGGGAATTCTGGGCTGGAAAAGGAGCAAATATTAGAGACCTATTCTGCACAACTCCAAAATTCCTGAAACTCCACGAAAGTAATTTTTGGAAATAATAAAAAATATTGAGCAGAAGAAGTACGCCAGAGGGGGACCCACCTAGCCACGAGGGTGGGGGCGCGCCCTACCCCCCAAGGCGCGCCCCCCTGCCTCGTGGGCCCCCTGTTGGCTCTCTGATGGCCATCTTCTGCTATATGAGGTCTTTCGTCGAGGAAAAAATCATAAGCAACCTTTCGGGACGAGACTCCGCCGCCACGAGGCGGAACCTTGGCGGAATCAATCTAGGGCTCCGGCAGAGCTGTTCTGCCGGGGACACTTCCCTCCGGGAGGGGGAAATCATCGCCATCGTCATCACCAACGCTCCTCTCATCGGGAAAGGGAAATCTCCATCAACATCTTCACCAGCACCATCTCCTCTCAAAACCCTAGTTCATCTCTTGTATCCAATTCTTGTCTCCAAGTCCGGGATTGGTACTAGTAGGTTGCTAGTTGTGTTGATTACTCCTTGTAGTTGATGCTAGTTGGTTTATTTGGTGGAAGATCCTATATGCATATTAATACCCCTCTGATTATGAACATGAATATGCTTTGTGAGTCGTTACGTTTGTTCCTGAGGACATGGGAGAAGTCTTGCTATTAGTAGTCATGTGAATTTGGTATTCGCTCGATATTTTGATGAGATGTATGTTGTCTAGCCTCTAGTGGTGTTATGTGAACGTCGACTACATAGCACTTCACCATTATTTGGGCCTAGAGGAAGGCATTGGGAAGTAATAAGTCGATGATGGGTTGCTAGAGTGACAGAAGCTTAAACCCTAGTTTATGCATTGCTTCGTAAGGAGCTGATTTGGATCCATATGTTTCATGCTATGGTTAGGTTTACCTTAATACTTTTGTTGTAGTTGCGGATGCTTTCAATAGAGGTTAATCATAAGTGGGATGCTTGTTCAAGTAAGAACAGCACCGAAGCACCGGTCCACCCACATATCAAATTATCAAAGTACCGAACGCGAATCATATGAACGTGATGAAAACTAGCTTGACGATAATTCCCATGTGTCCTCGGGAGCGCTTTCCTTTATATAAGAGTTTGTCCAGGCTTGTCCTTTGCTACAAAAAGGATTGGGCCACCTTGCTGCACTTTATTTACTTTTGTTACTTCTTGCTCGTTACAAATTATCCTATCACAAAACTATCTGTTACCACTTATTTCAGTACTTGCAGAGAATACCTTGCTGAAAACCGCTTATCATTTCCTTCTGCTCCTCGTTGGGTTCGACACTCTTACTTATCGAAAGGACTAAGATAGATGCCCTATACTTGTGGGTCATCACTCCGCCGCATCTACCCTCTCTCCCCATCTAGGATTAGGAAGCGATGTCGGGGGAGCACCCCGTCCGGCCCATCGACCGTGGAGATGATTGGGTCGAATCAGAGGTGGATAATTCATGGATTCCACATGGGTAAGCATCGTTTTCCTCTCAAATTGATTAGGAGATCCGTAAATTAGGCTGTATTTGACCACTGTTGGCGTGAATCAGTGCAATTTATCTGAAAAGTTTCGGCCTAACTGCGCCCTTTATTTCAATCGAATAGGGTTGATCCTGCACTTGCTTTTCGGCTGGCGGTTAGAACGGAAACTAGCGAGCTACGTGGAACTAAACCGTGTCTGATTTTTGGATTTTTCTATCCGAAAGTGGTAGAAACCAGCATTTCGTTCACAAATTTCCGCGAGGCACTCTGTTGTGAGTATCCGTGGAGCCATGCCGATGTCGTTCCACTGAGATATTTCGCCAATACCGAGCAGAGATTTGTCCCATTAACTTGTGATGAGCATCTGGGATTGCTATTTTGTTTTAATCCTGACTGCCGTTTTGGTAAAATCCGTATTGGTGTGCTTCAGGCATGCAAACAACGTATCCTGAAGGGGAAGAGATTTCAGACATCATCTGTCTCTGCTAATAGCGAGCGTCCTCTCACTCCTTGTAGGTCGAGACCAAGTAAACCTAGTGGTTCTGAAAGCCACAACATGTCGGTTGGCGCTAATTCTTCCACTTCTCCTCTCCCTTCTGCACCTGATGTAGAAGTAGATGCAGAGCTTGGTGAGGAAGTGCCTCGACATGATGATAAGGATGAGATTCTATTCCTTGAACTGGTAGATAGAGTCAGTCAATAGGCAGTGGAAGATGAATATCCAGTGGAGCCTAGCAACCGTGCTAGATTTGATGACACCGACGATGAAGAGAGGGAGGAGAACATCGACTCCTTAGTTTTATAAGAATATGATGGCGAGGACATGCCAACAATTGAGTGGAACAGGAAGAATCCAGAGCTTACTCTAGGAACCGTATTTGAATTGATGGTGGACTGTCGTAATGCAGTGACTACATATTGCATTCTCACTGAAAACTCCTATGAGGTTGATAGGAGTGAGCCAGAAAGATTCACAGTTCATTGCCCTTATGATAGGTGTAGGTGGAGGTTGCATGCATCCGCTATATGCTAAAGAGCAAATTGATTCAGGTATTACAGCTAAATCTTTTATCCATTCTATATTCAGATCATGTGTACTGTCTCTTAATTGTATTTGACATCATTTTCATTTTGTTTCAGATAAAAAACAACCCACACGGGCACACTTGCCCACCTGGAGGGGTAGGGGAATGGACAAATCTAAGCTTGCAAAGACTAGGTGGGTGGCAGATGCAATCTTGGATTGGGTGAGGGAAACACCAACAATTGGTCTAACAGCACTCCATGGGAAGCTATTTGAGAAGTACAAGATTAATATACCTTACATGAGGATTTTCTATGTTAAGGAAAGGGCTCTTGATAGGATTAATGGTGCACGGAATGAGAGTTTTCAGTTGCTTTACACCTTCAAAGCTGAAGTGGAGACGACTAGTCCAGGGAGTGTTGTAGAGATTGACAAGCATACAGTTAAGTACAAATTAAAAGGGAAGGCAGTGGAGAAGGAGTGCTTTAGGAGGGATTTTGTTTGTTTCAAGGCTTGCTGGAAGGGGTTTCTGAATGGTTGTAGGCCCTATTTGGCTGTCGATGCAACTGATTTGAATGGAAGATGGAGAGGCTAGCTAGCAATAGCTTCTGCAGTTGATGGACACAACTAGCTATTCCCAGTTGCATTTGGTGTGTTGGAGGTAGAGTCCGAGGAGAGTTGGGTCTGGTTTCTACAGCAGTTGCGCAGCATTATAGGTACACCCTCCCTCGGGTTTAGTTATACACACAGATGCTTGCAAGGGTTTAGAGACTGCAGTAGAAATTGTATTCCCTGGAGTGGAAGATAGGGAATGTCTGTGACACCTAGCGCAGAATTTTAAAAATAAATTCAAAGGCAAAGTTTATGATGAGAATCTATGCCCAGCATCATACACATGCAGCTTGAGGAAGCATGAACACCATTTGAGAGTGTTGTATGCTCACAAGCCTTTGGTGAAGGAGTACACGGATAAACATCATGGAAATGTGTGGTCAAGAAGCAAATTCAATGAAATCCGCAAAGTAGACTATGTGACCAATAACCTCGCCGAGTGTTTCAATGCAAAGTTCAAGTCAGTGAAAGGGCTTTTGTTGTGGCAAGCATTTGATAAGATCAGGCAGATGATCATGATAAAGATGGATCTTCACAAAAGAATTGCAGAAACACAATATATTGACCATCTTATGCTCCCATCTCTGATTAAGGAATTGCATGCCAAGGCAAGAGGACTAAGGATGAAATGCATTCGACCGTCGACATACAAGGCTGAGGTGACATACACTGACAATAAAAATAGGGAATGGAGATATCCAGTGAACCTTGCAACTAAGGAATGCAGTTGTAGGCAATGGCAGATCCGCAGGAAGCCGGGCATACATGCCCTACATCTCATGATTGTTATTGGAGGTGAAGATGGTGATTTGATCAGTATTGCTCTGAATATTCTCTGTTGCCAAATTTAGGGCTGCTTATGCTGAAAATATGCCTGCACTCTTGGGAAAATACCAATGGAACATAGTAGACCTAGGGTTCAAACTCTATTCTCCTGTACTGACTAGACCACCAGGAAGACCAAGGAAAAACAGGATAAGAGTTGGTGAAGAGGGCCGTGTAAAAAATAACGTAAGTGCAAAAGATGTGGTATTCTAGGGCATATTGCTAGGCTTTGTACCAATCCAGTTGATGCATCATTTGGAGAAGAGGAACAATGGGCAACAGCAAATATAGAGGAGAATGCAGCAGCAGAGGAGAATGCAGCAAGTTTAGAGGAGAATGCAGCAGCAGAGGAGAATGCAGCAAGTTTAGAGGAGAATGCAACAGCAGAGGAGAATGCAGCTTGGTATGTCTGCAACCTTTCCCTTTTTTGCATTTGTTCTCTTTTTTATCTATGGCTAAGCTTATTTCTATTTGACCCAGCTCTAGTATAATTAGAGGCACAGGACAGAAAAGACCCAGAGAGGAAGAAACTTCGCTTGAACCATCATCTGATGCAGAATTTGAAACCATGGCTTATGAAGGTTTTGAAGCTATAAGAGAGGAGGAAGTTATTTTGTCTGAAGTCCCTTTAAGGATTAGTGAACCCACAGATGACCGTCAACTGGTCATCACTTGCTCGGTCAGTCAAAGCTCAACAAAACCGCCACCACCAGAAGTGAACATCAGAAGCAACAAGACAATGCCTTCAAAAGCACAAAATATCCCAGCTAGGGAAACCAAGAGCAAGATGGTTAACCCATCCCGGAACACAAGGAGCAAGGCAAAGATTTGAATTTGAACTTGAATGCAAGTCATAAACTTTGAACTTTAAGGATTTGTAATAAGGATTCTGTCGTCAATTTGAACTACTGTGAAAACTTGTAAGGTGTAATAATTCTATGTAGCGACCCGACCTCAGACGGTCAAGTCTCTGTGCTTAAGTGTCATCCCTGGATCAGTATTGCTGACACACAGTACTCAAGGATTTATAACAGAGTTTCAATCACACACTTATTACATCGAGAGTCTCAAAAGAGAAACCTTTTACAATAATATGGCTGAAGGCCATCTAAATAAGATTACAGCGGAAGCTGCGAAGGTAGAAGAGTCCATCCAACTCCACGGCAAAACTGAGTGCATGACAACGACCTAGCGCACCTACTCTTCATCTGAAAACTCTACAACATAATACGTTGCAGCCCGTGTAGGTCAGAACATGGAATATGCTGGCAAGATAACACTATAGACCAATGAACAAATAACAGCTATCACTACATGCATATATGGCTGGTGGAGGCTCTATGGTTATCATTTGCGTAAAGCTAATTTTTCCCTACAACAAAGGAATATGTTTTATTTAACTACAAAGTTTGTTGAAAACATTGAGAAGGTAACCCCAACTCAATCCCAATTAAAAGTTAACAACCCAACAAATTAATTAAGTAAAGTGATGAGATCAACATAATAATTCAAATACCAGATACTCAACATGTCCATAACCGGGGACACGGCTAATCATGATTACTTTGTACACTCTGTAGAGGTTTGCGCACTTTTCCCCACAAGACTCGATCTCCTCTGTTGTATTTCTCGCACTTACATGATGTTTGAGAAATGGATGACTGAGACACGGTCTTTCCGAAGAGGCCCCCTTAACCGATAGATAGGCCGGTACACCTACAATCCCCTACATCTGCTAGCCCATCATGGAAAGGATTCCCACAACTTACTCAACTATGCCAGAGCCCATAATGGCTTGTGGTTGCACACGGAAGTTTCTAGCATGAATAATCTTATGATCCCTTTGAGCCTGGGTGGCGAACCATAGGATGATCACACGGATACCCCGGGATCTCCTTGGACAACACTGGAATTCCCTAGGTGCCCACAAACAATCCACCCAGATGTGTATTAGAGTAGCCACGTTAAGTTAAACCTTAGTTAACAATAACTGTCACATCTTTCATGAGTTCTCTCAAACCATTCCACGTCTACGAGCATAGCATAGCAGTATAAGCATAACGTAGTAAATACCCAGGGTTTGATATAAGACAGTAGGTTCTACCTCATCAACTACTTCCCAAAACCCACATGTTAATCAAAACCTACTCATGCAATGTTTGAGGGTTGAAACTAATACATAAAAACTGGGTAATAAAGGGATATGATCAAAGTGTTACCTGCCTTGCTGACGATCGGAAAACCCTAGTGATTCGTAGTAGCAAGCCTCGCACTCCGGAAACTCTGTCATGAACAAACAATAGCATACATAAGCACTCAAGCATAAGATTCAAAGGTAAAACCAATAGAAAATATCTGAATATAAAGTACAAGAGAAAAGCTTTGATTTGCAAAAAGAATCAATCAGATAGGAGCTACGAAACTCAAACTACGATCAAAAGAAATTCAAAATCAAATCTGCTTGAAACCAAACTTTAAATTTTTAAAATTTTGTTCAAGTTGATTATCTGGACAGAGGGGAACAAAACAAAGATTTTGGCGTTGGTTTCACTGGATTTGGACAAATGAGCAAAAAGTAGTGAAGGTTTGAAGATCAGGGACTAATATGCGGTAAAAGTAATGACGGATAGGTCCCTGGACGAAAAATAAACAGAATAAGAAAAATCTACGGAATGAACGTTCGCTAACAGAGGCAAACGAACAAAAACTGTTCGTTAAAACAATCTAACCAGTGAATGTTTACTAATTAGACTAAAACAAAAACGAAAAACCGATCTAAAAACTAAACCGACAAAACCAAAAGAACCGACCGGTTCTTACCGGTCAACGGCGTCGGCGGCGGGATCGGATCGCACCGCGGCGACCGCGAGGCAGTCAGTGCGACGCGGGGTGGCAGCGAACGGCAGCGGCGGTGCGGCGGTGGTGCGGGCGATGAGGAGAAGAGGACGGGTGACGCGGCTTATAAGGAGGCCTCGAGGGGGTCCTCGGCTTGCGTGAGGGGGCGCGGGGAGGCCGACCCGGACTCCTCCTCGCCGGAGTCCGGCGTCCGCATGGGAGGAAGGTGGCGGCGGCTCGATTGAGCCGGCTGGGCTTCGGCCCAGTTCGGTCCGGAGTTTTTTTTAAATAATTTCACCCGAACGGAAAAGTCCAAAATAAAATAAATTAAAATCCTAAAATCCGAAAAACAATTTTCATGGTCCTCTCCTAATATTTAGGACAACATGAACATTTTTCTGGGCTAAAATGCAATTTTTAAAAATGCAAATTTCCCTAATTTACTCGAATAAAATCTCAAATAAAATTCGAACAAAAAAATATTTTTATCTAAAATTAGATTTCCATTATTTCCTCTATTTTGAGGAAGTCATATTATCTTCTCTCATTATTTTATTTATTTTTGAAATAATCAAAAAAATAATTTCAAATAAAAATCACTTTGATCCAATTTACCAATTTTGAAACTGTTCAAACAAAACCAAATAAAATGCAAAGAGCATGGATGCATATGATGACCTAATGATTAACATCCAAATTGAAAATGAATTGAGTGGTGTGAAATGAATGTGTTTGTCTCATGTGCATATGGGTAGTGAATTTTCTCTTTAGACCTCACTCTATTCTGTTCTCACCCCTCTAAACCTATCAGATGCCTCCGAGACGTGATCCCGGATTTGTCTTCCCATCGGAGCTCACTCAGTTGATCCAATAGCAGAATGCCTTGATGCAGTTGCTAGTCCAGAACCAAGGCAACAACAACAATAACAACAACAACCCACCGCCACCACCTCTAGTGGACAACTTAGCTCGTTTTCTAAGGTTGAATCCGCCGGTGTTCTGTAGTAGCACCGAGCCGATTGTTGCAGATGACTGGCTCCGCAAGATTGGAAGGGAGCTGACCACTGCAGGTTGCACAGATGCTGAGAAGGTGCGCTTTGCCGCACATCAACTGGATGGACCCGCAGCCTCATGGTGGGAGAACTACACTGCCACTTTCCCCGTGGCCAATGTCACTTGGGATCAGTTTCAGCAAGCTTCCCGCACTGCATATGTCTCGGCTGGAGCTATGAGTATGAAGAAGCGTGAGTTTTGCAACTTACACCAGGGAAATCATACTGTGGCGCAATACGTGGATGAGTTTAGCAAGTTAGCTCGCTACACCCCAGATGATGTGGCCACAGATGCCACAAGCAGGAGAAGTTTATGGAAGGACTGAATGATGAGCTGAGTATGCAGTTGATGGTGGCAACATTCACTAACTACCAGGAGTTGGTAGACAGGGCTCTTATGATTGAAGGCAAGCAGCAACAGATAGAGAGCCGCAAAAGGAAGTATGGACAGGGGAAGTAGAACTCTAGAGCTCAGCAAAAGCCTCGTTTTACCCCGAACTCGGGAGGACATACCCATCATAACCATGGAGGCCATACTCACAATGGAGGAAGTTCACATAACCACAGTGGCCCTAAGAATGGAAATCGAAATGGAGGAGACAACAACTAGAACCGTTCCAACCCAACAACACCCGCTAAGAAGGATCTAAGCCATGTCACTTGTTACAAGTGCAGAAAGACTAGGCACTGCGCCAATGATTGTTCTGAGTTGAAGAATGGTAACAGAAACGGAAGTTCTGGGAAGAAGACCAACCCTTTCACCAGAGGACAGGTGAACCACGTTAACGTGGAGGAAGTTGAAGAGTAGCCGAATGCAGTTATCGGTATGTTTTTGATTAAGTCATTTACTGCTATTGTTGTTTTTGACACTGGTGCATCGCATTCATACATATCAAGGGGATTTGTGGATAGGTTTAAGTTGCCCACCGTAGCCCTTAGGACACCTATGTTAGTAAGCTCACCTGGAGCGGAGTATATGGCAAGCAGAGGATGTTTTCAGATGCCATTGACCATAGGTAGGCAGGTTTTCCCCTCAGACCTAATAATTTTGGAGTCACAAGGATTGGATGTGATACTAAGCATGGATTGGCTATCAAAGTATGGTGGAAATATCGATTGTGCTAGTAAGTCAATTCTTCTTACCACCCCAGAGGGAAAAAGGATCAAGTATGTGTCTAGGCATGCGCCAAGGAGGACTCAAGTAAATTCAGTCTCAGGAGTTATTCAGGAAGAAGTGCCTATGGTGAAGGATTATCCCGATGTGTTCCCAGAGGAATTACCAGGCATGCCACCAGATCGAGATATAGAATTTTTGATAGAGTTGTTACCTGGCACCAGACAAATATCGAAAAGACCGTATCGGATGCCCGCGAATGATTCGGAGGAAATTCAGAAGCAGATTAAGGAGTTATTGGAGAAAGGTTATATTCGACCCAGTTCATCACCGTGGGGAGCCCCAGTGCTCTTAGTTGAGAAGAAGGATGGATCTCTAAGAGGAGTATGAACCCAAGAGGAAGGAGGAGACGAGCTCAGATGAAGATGAAGCCCCATTACCTCAACCTGGGGACATGCATGTGGAGTTCAAAAAGTCAAGCCTCCCGGATAGAGCAAAGAAACTTAAGATCGAGTTTATCCCTTTTCGTCTTTTGCAGGAAAACAAGCAGGAACTATGCAAAAAGATATTAATCCTGGAGCAGGAGATTGACGACTTGAGGGATCAAAATTCTGTCCTCAAGCGCAAATTAAGGAAGAAGCCTGCATCATCAACAACACCTCCACCTTCTTCACCAGCAAAGGAGATATAATCACATGGGTATGGGCACTCCCCTTGGCAACTGCCAAGCTTGGGGGAGATGCCCCGGTATCGTATCACCATCACACTCCTATCTTTACTTTTTTTCTTAGTTCGATCCTATTAGTAGTATCTTAATCTAGTAGAATAAAGTTTTGGTATGATCTAGTTTTGAGTTTTGCTTTATGATCTCTCAATGTAATCGAGTCCGTGAGCTATATAATAAAGATTAGTGTTGAGTCAAGGGCTTGGTTATCTTGCTATGATCTTGAGTGAATAAAAGAAAAGAGAAAAGAATAAAAATATCATATTGATCTTATTGAGAGTATTGACTTCACATAGAAATAGTATGGTGATTAAAAGTTGTTGAGGGATGACAAACATAGCTTTGGTCATCGTTGCAATTAATAGGAAGTAATAAACAAAGAGAGATTTCACATATAAATATATTATCATGGACATCTTTTATGATTGGGAGCACTCATTAAAATATGACATGCTAAAGAGTTGATGTTGGACAAGGAAGACAAGGTAATGGGTTATGTTTTCTTATATCTGAGATAAAGTATATTGTCATGGATCATCCAACATGTTGAGCTTGCCTTTCCCCCTCATGCTAGCCAAATTCTTTGCACCAAGTAGAGATACTACTTGTGCTTCCGAATATCCTTAAACCAGTTTTGCCATGAGAGTCCACCATACCTACCTATGGATTGAGTAAGATCCTTCAAGTAAGTTGTCATCGGTGCAAGCAATAAAAATTGCTCTCTAAATATGTATGATTGATTGGTGTGGAGGAAATAAGCTTTATACAATCTTGTGATGTGGAAGAAATAAAAGCGACGGACTGCATAATAAAGGTTCATATCACAAGGGGCAATATAAAGTGACGTTCTTTCGCATTAAGATTTTGTGCATCCAACCCTGAAAGCGCATGGCAACCTCTGCTTCCCTCTGTGAAGGGCCTATCTTTTACTATTATCTTCTACTTTATGCAAGAGTCATGGCGATCTTCACCTTTCCCTTTTTACATTTTATCCTTTGGCAACCACAGGGTGTTGGAAAGATCCTGATAGATATTTCTAATTGGATGTGGGATAGCATGAGTTATTATTGTTGACATTACCCTTGAGGTAAAAGGTTGGGAGGCGAAACTATAAGCCCCTATCTTTCTCTGTGTCCGATTAAAACTCCGTAACCACAAGTATTGCGTGAGTGTTAGAAATTATGAAAGACTAAATGATAGTTGAGTATGTGAACTTGCTAGAAAGCTCTGACATAGACTCTCTCTGATGTTATGATAAATTGCAATTGCTTCAATGACTGAGTTTATAGTTTGTTAGTTCTCAATAAAGTTTCTGATTCGTACTTTTGCATTGTGAATGGATTATTACTTGAGCATAAGAAATCATATGACAATATCCATCTATGTTGCTGTTATGAGAATAATCATGATGCCCTCATGTCCGTATTTTATTTTATCGACACCTCTACCTCTAAACATGTGGACATATTTATCGTTATCGGATTCCGCTTGAGGACAAGCGAGGTCTAAGCTGGGGGGAGTTGATACGTCCATTTTGCATCATGCTTTTATATCGATATTTATTGCATTATGGGCTGTTATGACAGATTATGTCACAATACTTATGCCTATTCTCTCTTATTTTACAAGGTTTAAATAAGGAGGGAGAATGCCGGCAGCGGGAATTCTGGGCTGGAAAAGGAGCAAATATTAGAGACCTATTCTGCACAACTCCAAAAGTCCTGAAACTCCACGAAAGTTATTTTTGGAAATAATAAAAAATATTGAGCGGAAGAAGTATGCCAGAGGGGGACCCACCTGGCCACGAGGGTGGGGGCGCGCCCTACCCCCCAGGGCGTGCCCCCTGCCTCGTGGGCCCCCTGTTGGCTCTCTGATGTCCATCTTCTGCTATATGAGGTCTTTCGTCGAGGAAAAAATCATAAGCAACCTTTCGGGACGAGACTCCGCCGCCACGAGGCGGAACCTTGGCGGAATCAATCTAGGGCTCCGGCAGAGGTGTTCTGCCGGGGACACTTCCCTCCGGGAGGGGGAAATCATCGCCATCGTCATCACCAACGCTCCTCTCATCGGGAAAGGGCAATCTCCATCAACATCTTCACCAGCACCATCTCCTCTCAAAACCCTAATTCATCTCTTGTATCCAATTCTTGTCTCCAAGTCCGGGATTGGTACTAGTAGGTTGCTAGTTGTGTTGATTACTCCTTGTAGTTGATGCTAGTTGGTTTATTTGGTGGAAGATCCTATATGCATATTAATACCCCTCTGATTATGAACATGAATATGCTTTGTGAGTCGTTACGTTTGTTCCTGAGGACATGGGAGAAGTCTTGCTATTAGTAGTCATGTGAATTTGGTATTCGCTCGATATTTTGATGAGATGTATGTTGTCTAGCCTCTAGTGGTGTTATGTGAACGTCGACTACATAACACTTCACCATTATTTGGGCCTAGAGGAAGGCATTGGGAAGTAATAAGTAGATGATGGGTTGCTAGAGTGACAAATGCTTAAACCCTAGTTTATGCTTTGCTTCGTAAGGGGCTGATTTGGATCCATATGTTTCATGCTATGGTTAGGTTTACCTTAATACTTTTGTAGTAGTTGTGGATGCTTGCAATAGAGGTTAATCATAAATGGGATGCTTGTTCAAGTAAGAACAGCACCCAAGCACCGGTCCACCCACACATCAAATTATCAAAGTACCGAACGCGAATCATACGAACGTGATGAAAACTAGCTTGACGATAATTCCCATGTGTCCTCGGGAGCGTTTTTCTCTATATAAGAGTTTGTCCAGGCTTGACCTTTGCTACAAAAAGTATTGGGCCACCTTGCTGCACTTTGTTTACTTTTGTTACTTGTTGCTCGTTACAAATTATCCTATCACAAAACTATCTGTTACCTATTATTTCAGTACTTGCAGAGAATACCTTGCTGAAAACCGCTTATCATTTCCTTCTGCTCCTCATTGGGTTCGACACTCTTACTTATCAAAAGGACTACGTTAGATCCCCTATACTTGTGGGTCATCACCAGCAGCTCGTCGAGCCAACAGCCGGTCGACCGCTCCAAAGGCTCGACCAGTCGAGGCTTGATGCCGGACAAAATGAGGCCGTTTGCTCGCTCCACTTGGCCGTTTGACTGCAGATGGGCAACGGATGCTAGGTCCAGTCGGATGCCCTGCGTTACGCAGAAATGGGCCAAGGCGCCTTTGGCAAAGTTTGCGCCGTTGTTGGTGATGATGCTATGTGGTATGCCATACCGGATGGTGATGTCGGAGATGAATGTCACAGCAGTCGGACCATTCAACTTCTTGATTGATTTTCCTTCTATCCACTTGGTGAACTTGTCCACCGCGACAAGCAGTTGAGTCAAGCCACCGTGTGCTGTTTTGAATGGTCCCACCATATCCAGCCCCCAAACAGCAAAGGGCCAGGCAATGGGGATAGTCTTGAGTGCAGAAGCTGGCTGATGTGGCTTGGAGTGGAACTTCTGGCACCCTTTGCATTTCTGGACCAAGTCTTCGGCGTCTTCTAGAGCAGTCGGCCAGAAAAAACCGTGGCGGAAAGCTTTGGCGACGAGTGCTCGTGAAGCCGCGTGGTGACCACACTCGCCTTGGTGGATATCTTTGAGGATTGCTTGGCCTTGCTCCGGCTCCACGCAGCGCTGGTAAACACCAGTGACGCTGCGCCTCACAAGTTCTCTGTTGACGATGGTATATGCTGCTACCTGACGTTGCACTTGTCGGACCGAGATCTCGTCGGTCGGCAGCTCTTTGTTCACCAGAAAGTTGAGGATGGGCTGAGCCCAGGAAGGTGCTGCAATTTCTTCGACTGCTAGGACTGCTACTTGCACGAGGGCGGTTGGGCCGGGAGGCGGCGGGTTGGAGTCGGCTACCGCTTGCTGAGTCGATGAAGTCCCTGGGCCGACTGCTGCAGTCCCCGGGCCGGGTTCTGAAGTCCCCGGGCCGGGTGCGACTGCTGCAGTCCCCGAGCTGCCTGCCGAAGTTCCCGCGCCGGCTGCTGGGGTCCTCAAGTCCGATCTGACTGCTTCAGAAGGGGCCGGCACGAAGATGGAGTCTGATTCTGGTGACGGCTTGACAGACGGCTTGAGGAGGCGTTGCAGGGCGACGCCGGCTGGTATTGCTTGCCGGGTGGAGCTGATCCGCGCCAAGGCATCTACTTGCTCGTTGTCATTTCTTGGCACATGGAGGAACTCGCACCCCTCGAAGTATCCACTAAGTTGCTGGACGAGGAAGCGGTAGCTTGCCATGTTTGCATCCTTGGCGTCCTAGTCGCCAGACGACTGCTGGACCACCAAGTCGGAATCGCCATAGCATAGGATCCGGCGAATGCCGAGTTCCTTGGCAAGCCGGAGCCCGTGAATGAGTGCCTCGTATTAAGCAACGTTGTTGGAGGCGGCAAAGTGGATTTGCATCACATATTTGAGCTTGTCGCCTTTGGGAGAGGTGAGGACGATGCCGGCTCCCAAACCGGTGCGCATCTTGGAACCATCAAAGTGCATCCGCTAATGAGTGGAGTCTGGCGCTGGCGGCAGGTACTGGGTCTCGGCCCTGTCGACGAGGAAGTCGGCCAGTGCTTGTGACTTGATGGCAGTGCGAGGCTGGTAGTAGATGGTGTAGGGGGCCAAATCTATGGCCCACTTGGCCACTCGGCTTGAAGCATCCCGGCTTCCAATGATCTCGGCAAGTGGGGCAGTGCAGACCATAGTGATTGGGTGCTCTTGAAAGTATGGCTTCAGCTTCTTGGCGGCAAAGTGCACGCCGTAGCACATCTTCTGATAGTGGGGGTAGTTCTGCTTGGAGGCTGACAGCACTTCGCTCAGGTAATACACCGGCCGCTGGACTGGTAGTGCTTTGCCTTCTTCCTTGCGTTCCACAACTATGACTGTGCTGACCACCCGGCTGGTGGCGGCGATGTAGAGGAGCATGGGCTCCTTAGGAGTCGGAGCCGCCAGGACAGGCGGAGTGGTCAACATCTTCTTCAGCTGGAGAAAAGCCTCATCCGCCTTGTCGTTCCACTCGAAAAAAGTGGTCTTCTTCATGAGCTGGAGAAAAGCCTCATCCGCCTTGTCGTTCCACTCGAAAAAAGTGCCCAGCCGACTGATGACACGGCTGATGGATGGACTTCAGCCGGTGAATTTTTGCACATCCAGTAGTCGGGTGGGCACCTCCATCCTCTCGATGGCCTTGATCTTCACAGGGTTGCATTCTATGCCGCACTTTGAGACCAGGAAGCCAAGAAGTTGTCCGGCTGGTACTCCAAAGACGCATTTCTCTGGGTTGAGCTTGATTTGAAATCGGCGCAAGTTTTCAAAGGTCTCCTTGAGGTCTTCTAGCAGCGTTCCACGCTTTTCCGTCTTCACCACCACATCATCCACATAGACGTGGGCGTTTCTGCCGAGTTGCTTGAGGAGGCACTTCTGCATGCAATGCTGGAACGTGGCACCGGCATTTCTCAAGCCGAACGTCATGGTCAGGTAGCAGAGGGCTCCGAATGGCGTGATGAAGGCGGTCTTCAGCCTGTCGGCCGGGTTCAACTTGATCTGGTGATACCCCGAGTATGCATCCAAAAAGCTCAACAGCTCGCATCCGGCTGTGGAGTCTATCACTTGGTCGATTCTTGGCAAATCAAACGGGTCTTTGGGGCAAGCTTTGTTGAGGCTGGTATAGTCAATACACATGCGCCACTGTTTATTCTTCTTCAGCACAAGGATCAGGTTGGCTAACCACTCTGGAAAGAACACTTCCATGATGAAGCCGGCTGCTAGAAGCCGGGCTATCTCTTCTCCAACAACTCTTCTCTTCTCTTCTGACAGGCGGCGCAAGGGCTTCCTGACTAGCTTTTCATCAGACCGGACATGTAGCTTGTGCTCAGCGAAATCCGTCGGAACACCCGGCATGTCCTTGGGAGACCATGCAAAGATGTCCCGATTCTCACAGAGGAAATCGACGAGCTCGCTTTCCTATTTGTTGTCAAGGCTTGCACCTATGACAGTGTGCCTCTCTGGGTGCTTCGGGTCCAAGGGTATCTTCTTTGTTTCTTTCGCCGGCTTGAACGAGCCCTCGGCTTCCGACTCCTTGGGGTTGGGCGACATCTCTGGCTGCTTGCCTGCCATTGCCACAACCCGGTCCAGGAGCCTCTTCTCGGCCACGATCACGAGGGACTCGGCTAGCCGGCTGCTGTCTGCTGCACAAGCGAACGACTTCTTGTAGTCCCCTGCTATGGTTAGGATTCCCTTGGTGCTTGGCATCTTCATCTTGAGGTAGGCATAGTAGGGTACCGCCATGAACTTGGCCAGAGCAGGCCGGCCAAGTAGCGCATGGTAGGGGCTCTCAAGGTCCACCACCACAAACCAGACTGGCTCTCAGCGAAAGTGTTCTTTGTCTCCGAAGAGGACGTCGATCTGTGTCTTGCCGATTGGTGAGCAGGAAAGGCCAGGAACTATGCCATGGAATATAGTCCGGCTGCGCTGAAGATGTCTCTGCTTGATTCCCAATTTCTCCATAGTATCTTTGTAGAGGATGTTCATGCTGCTGCCGCCATCTATTAGAACTCGGGAGAAGCGAGCAGCCCGCCTCTCTGTGGCAAAGGTGGCATCCAACACCAGAGCATAAGAACCGGGATTGGGCATCACCTCTGGGTGGTCGGCTCTGCTCCAGCTGATTGGCTTCTCAGACCAATGCATGAACTCGGGGGTCTCTGATGCTACTGCATTTACTTCCTGTTGCCGCTGCCGTCTGCTGTGCCTGTCGTCGGCCACGCTGGTGAACACGACATAAGCTCCATGCTCTTCAGGGTATTCATCTTGTATTGCGCCAACTGGCCAAACCACCGGCTGCTGAGAAGGAGGAGGCGGCGGGCCAGCAGGCGGAGGGGGCTGGAGTCCATCACCCTTGGCGATCCTGGTGAGCCAGTGGCATTTCCGAGTGGTGTGGTTGGACGGCTTTGCGCCGCTGTGGAACTTGCAGGGTGCATCAAGAGTCTGCTCCTATGAGAAGGCAGGCAACCAATTGGGCTTGCTGCCCTTCTGGCGTTTGGGAGGAGGCTGCCCTTCCGGCTGTTGGTCTTCGACTGTCGCCACCTGCCGGCTCGTGGAAGCCGGCTGCATGGCCTTGCGCTTGTTGTCGTTTGGTTGCTGTCGCCAACTGGTGTCACCAGCCGGGGTACGAGGAGCTTGAGGGGCCACCTTACCCGATGCATTAACTTGGATCTCCGCCTTCATGGAAGAGTCGGCCGTGGCGTACTTGTCTGCTATGATCAGCAGTTCGTCAAGGGTCGCCGGCTCATCGCAGAGAAGGTTGTGCTTGAGGAGGGTGCCCTCTTGGCACCCGGCAGTGAAGTACTCGATGGCCTACACCTCGTGCACGCCCTCGCAAGAGTTGCGCAGCTCGGCCCAACACGTGAGGTAGTTGCGAGTCGACTCGTTGGGGCCTTGGACGCACAAGGAGAGCTGGCGAGGCTTGGGCGGCCGCTTGTAGGTGCTGGTGAAGTTGCGGATGAATGCTTCAGTGAAATCGACCCAACTGTTGATGCTGCGGGGCTTCAGGCTGTTCAGCCATGTTGGGCCGTGCCCTGGAGCATGAGCGGAACATACTTCACGGCAACGCGCTTGTTGCCGTTGGCGATGCTGACGGCTGTAGAGTAGTCGACTAGCCAGTCCTCCGGCTTCACGGAGCTGGTGTACTTGGGCGTATCTCTCGGGAGAGTGAACCCTTTAGGGAAGGGCTCATCTCGGATGCGGGGGCCAAAACATGGCGGACCCAGCTCGTCTTCTTCTTCTAGCGCCAGGGATCGGTTGAGGCGGTCGATCCAGTGGCGGGCGTCGTTCTCTCCGATTCCTTCTCGACGACCAAGGCGATCGCCGAGTGACGGGTGGTCAACAGGCGGTGGGGAAAGGCACCTGTCCCTGCGGGGAGGGGGAGGCGGACAGTCGTCTCGTCGCTGCATTGCTCTTGGGCGGCCATCTTGGTCGCGCTCGATGGTGATGTGAGTCCGGCTGCGGCTGGCAGCCGGCTCCTTGTCTCTTCTATCGCGGACGCCACCAGTCGGCGTCCGAGATGTCGCGCCTTGGTCTCGGCGAGGAGGCAGGTCGTCGTTTCGCCAGTTGGGCGCTTCAGTGCGGCACCCGGCCTCTTGCTGCTCAGCAGCCGCGTCAAGGAGCTGCTGAACGCGCTCCGTCATGTGGCGACGCTCATCGCCCTCGAGCTTTTCTAGCTCGTCTGCTGCCGCTTGGGCAGCTCATATGTTCTCTGCAGGCGTGGCGTAGACGGGACGATCTGTCCCGAACATGCTGGCGATAGTCGCGCCACGCTGCCAGACCAGGCCAATGCAGATAGGCCCACCAGGAGCTGGCGTGCCACCGACGGCATGGTCCATCTCCCGCTAGTAGGCCTCCGAAAGGCGTCTCATGCTGGCCAGCCGGTTGGCGCTTTCGACGAGCTGGACACGGCGTGCCTCCAGCGTCTCGGCGTCCGCGTCTTCCGGGATGGGCGCAGTCAGGTCTTCCATCACCGCTTGCAGCGAATCCTGGCCACCTCCACCAGAGTGCTCGCCATGGCTGATGACGAGCACTTCTGTGACGGTGCTGCCGCCACTGTCCGCGCGAGGGAGCGGCTCGTCGTAGACCACCACGTTGGTGGGGAATGTGTCAAACGACACCGTATCGGAGTCGACCAACATTGGGTCGGTGGAGCCAACCGACTCCAAGTCAGCAGCAGGCTCGCTGCGACGTGGAGCTGATCGAGGAGGCTCGCGAGGCGGCTCTCGGGGCCATCGGTGCCCGCATCAGACGCGGGCTCGTCGGAGAGGCGAATCTCACCAGCAAGATCGGCGAGGCAGCTCGCCGCGCAGGCGACCTCCACGCCGTGTAGCGCGTCGGCGTAGACGCTGTCTGGCATGCCGGGCTGGCTGCGCTCTCCGGGAAGGAACAAGGTTCCCGTCCAGAACAGGCCTCCAGAAGATGGTGCACCTCACCCACGGTGGGCGCCAAATGTCGGGGGTTGGGTGCGACATATGCCAATGGATGGCTTATCATGGTGGGAGCGAGTAGAACGTCGCTGGTGCCTGAAAGCGGGATGAGGCGTAGACATGAACGCCGGCGCACTTTACCCAGGTTTGGGGCTCTCGTTGGAGATAACACCCCTAGTCCTGCTCTGCGGGGTCTCGGCATGATCACTAAGGCACTAGTGGGTACAGATGTGCTCCTCGAGCTGTATGCTAGAGGTAGAAGAAGGCAAGGCTTGCTCTCTTCTCCCCCTATGTGTAAATCTAATTCTAACAGGTTGGAACCCTTTGCATGGGTGCCCTGCGGGGTTTATATAGGCCTACCCCCCAGGGGTACAATGGTAATCTAGCCGGGTGTAGGACCCGGCTGTCAGTCTCTCTGGTTGTCGGCTTCTCCGCCGGCTGCTGGGGCCCGCCGCCTAGTGGGTCCCGCCGTCTGGTCTGGTACGGTGCCGACAGGCCGCTCCCGCTGCTCACGGGTCTTGTCGGCTGCAGATTACTGTAGCCGTGATGCTAATGACGTTCGCTTGGTCAGGGGAGAGTGGCTACAGTCCCGCCGCCTGGCGGGAGATCACTGTAGCCACTCCGGGTCTTATCTGGTTAATGGTGCACGGGCCCCAAGGAAGGAACGGGCCACCTGCTAGGAGCTGGCCTCCCTTGGTTCCGACTGGTGAGGCTTCCACCGTCTTCCGGGCTCTTGCTGCCTGGTAGGGCCCGCTGTCTTCAGGCCGTACCGACAGGCGGTCGTGGGAGCAGGGCTCCGCCTGACAGGAGTGACGTCAGGGGCGGAGTGGCAACAGTGCCGCGCCGGGCGGAGATCTCCGCCTGTACGGAGCACTGTGGCCACGCCCGGCCCTAGATACGGGGGTGATGGGCTACACTGTAGCCTTGCACTGTCTTGTCTTCTTAATGGTGGCGCAGACTTTGAGGGCGCCGTGGGCTGACTGCTAGGAGCCGGCCTCTCTGGAGGCCGCCTGCTAGGAGTCGGCCCGTCTTGGTGCCGCCTTCCTGAACTTGGCCGTCTTCTGGCAGCCGGCCACCAGAAGGCGGCGCTTCATCTTGACGTCTTGAGGGGCGCAGCCAGCCCCGATGTCTTGAAAGGTTCGGGGACTCAGGTTAGGCTACCGGTGGCCCATTACTCCGGCATCCGGTCAATACAATTCTAGCATGAATAATAAACCTTTATCATGAATAAGGAAATGTAATAATAACAACTTTATTATTGCATCTTGGGCATATTTCCATCACTTGTGTAGTGCCAAAGTTTCTGAAATTCCATCTTTTGTTCCTCAAATTTTGTTTGATCATTTTCCAATTGGTTCATATGAACATCTTGGCCCCCTTAGTTTCTTGACCCTTTACTATGTTGTTATGTTCTTCTATCTTGTCTATAGCATCTAAGAATATTTCCAGAGTTCGAATGCCAAATAGTATCAGTACATAGCCTGACTTTTTTTAGTCTATTTTCTGAACAATAGTTTTAGTGTGAACTTCTTTGTATTCTCAGTTAAACTTCACAGTAATTTGAACTTCCAAGTCACAGGAATTTTTCACAGTGCCCAAGTTTCTGGAATACAGTTTTTCGTTTCCTAGACGTTTTGTTTGAGCATTTTCACGGTTGATTCATAGCTTCTTAAGCATGTGCTAGCCTGTGACTATAGTTGTTGTTCCTAGACTTGTTCCTAGAAACTTAATTACATTTTATTCTTG
Organism: Aegilops tauschii subsp. strangulata; assembly: GCF_002575655.3. NCBI lineage: Eukaryota > Viridiplantae > Streptophyta > Magnoliopsida > Poales > Poaceae > Aegilops > Aegilops tauschii. The sequence goes on along the minus strand of NC_053037.3, from coordinate 387,496,301 downwards.
TGACCATAGACTTGTTGTACCTAGACTTTCAGCCTTTGTTTCCTGCAACTAGAATTCTGAATCTTTCAACTAGATTGTGCTGTCTATGTAATGACCCACAGAGGTCTTTGTTTCTTGCATGTGTTGACTGACAAGAGAGGGATCTGTTCACATGCAAAGTTTAGGGTGAATGCAAAGTATAGGGGATTACATGTGGATCATGTGCTTTTTCAGCCATGATTTTCTTCTGGTTTTCTGTCCCGATCATAGTGGAATCTCCCTCATGGTTGGTTCTTCTTGCAGCTTATATGGATGGTTCTCCTTTTTGTTGCTTTTCTGTCCGGGTCGAGAAAGAGGGGATGTAAACTCGTTAGTCTTTTTGATTTTTGTTGTGGGCATGTTGATAAGTGGTACAGATAGAAACTAATAGTGGACAGGAACATACGGGGGACAGGGGACACTTGTCCTGTTCTAGTTGGTTGAGAAATCTGACTGAAACCCAATTAGATTTCATCCGGATGTCAATTAGACAGTCCCAACTTTTTTAAAGCCATAGTTATCCTCTTTCTATAGATGGTTAAATCTCTATTGTTAAAGCAGAATCGAACGTCGTGATGGTTGGACCTCCCTCTTGTCGCTAGGCTATCGATACGTCCTCCCACCCTCCTATGATCCAACGCTGAAAAAAATTGTCATAAGACAACCGCGCACGATGCACGTCCTCCACCTTCGACCTCCATCCCTCCCCACAATCGCCCACGATGCTCGCAGCTCGCTCATCCTCACGGCCCCTATCCACACTCAACTCTAATCCTTGTTGCGATTCGGAGCCACCATGGCGTCGGCGCCCATCGTGTACAAGCAGGCTCCTCAAGCGATTGCCTCGCCAAGTCCGCAGCCTCCAGCACCAGCAGACTCGAGGGGGAGGGAGCGGGAGCACGGAAAGGGTTCCATGGAGCCTCTAGCCAGGAGTGGTTACTGAGGGGGTCACCGGGCAGGGCGGGGCGGGCCGACAGTCCTCGGCTATCACGATGCGTAGCAAGGGTGCTCAAGGGCTCGAGAGACCGCGGCAGTCCACCATGGAGCAGGTGATGTTAGATCGATGATTATGTCCTATGTAATCACCACAAATACAAAGGGACCAACGTGGTAATGATGCAATTAGCAACCTTCTCCGCTCTCCATATACAACAAGATGCGAAATTGAAGCTACCACGACGTACCCAATCCCCTCTCACGTGCACTATGATGGACACCCACAAGGCTGATAAGTCATCGCAGCAGCAGCTTCTGCAGGCGGACACCAATCTGTATTCAAGAGTAGATGCTTTGTACATTCTCATCTTATTTGTGTGAGTATTAATTCTCTGATGCCAGCCATAGTAGGGGCTGCGGCCAACATTGTCCATGCTCCTAGCAGTGTACGTGTGAGGAACAGAACAGATCCATTGTGGGGGAGGGGTGGGTTTCTCACACTTCCTCTATTCCTGGTATGTCTTCTGTCTGATCCATGTTCTTCTCATCCTCTTTTGTTTCTGATTAGCATGATATCTTTTTGTCTGTTAAAATTATTTCAAGAAAAGATCGAGGATAACCACCAGGTATAGCATTTGGTTGGATTGATGTTTCGTCTGCATAGCCGCTTCATTATTTCCTGTACGGTCCACCTTCACACTCTTGTAAGCTCATGCAAAGATTTTTGACTAAGTTCTCTTGACTTACCAATATAGAAAATATTAAATTTTGCAGTGTAAATAACTGTGTTTCTTTTGTATGGGTCACCAGGGATAGGAAACTAAAAGTCACCAGTGATGAACAACAAGTGCAGATTTTAAGTCTTTCAGGTGATTGATCACTGTGGTAATTCATTCTCTACTGTTAAAGTAGAATCAAACATAGTGATGGTTGGACCTGCCTCGTGTCGCTAGGCTATCGATACGTCCTCCCACCCTCCTATGATCCAACGCAAAAAAATCACATAAGACAACCGCGCACGACGCACGTCCTCCACCTTCGACCTCCATCCCTCGCCACAAGCGCCCACGACGCTCGCAGCTCACTCATCTTGGCGGCCCCTATCCACCCACTGTTGGAGATATGCCCTAGAGGCAATCATGTATGATGATATTTCCTATGTGTTTATGAATAAAGATAGTCCTTGGACATTATCAATGATGTGTATCAGCAAGTACGTGATTTGTTTGTGGGACTATGCATTGTATGATGACTGTCCAAAAAGGTCCCTAGTCGAAAGGGCTGTGTGGACGCGCAGCCAACTAGACTAGCATATGACACGGTCGATGGCTTGGTCTCACTAGCCATGAAGAATTGGATGCTAACCGGATAATATGGACTTGGAAAGGTCTGGTCGGATTCGACATAGTCGGAGCCGGGTCGAGATAAGGTCCTAGTCGGACAGACCCAACTATGAGACGCAGCGATATGTCATCTGTGAGTCTCTAGTACAACATACGTTCTATGTCCTAAAACCTGAGCTGACACATGTACTCGGGATGGTGAAAGACTTGCTTTGGGCCGACCAAACGCTAATCCGTAACTAGGTAGTTACAAAGGTAGGTTTCGGGTTTGTCTAGACCCATAATGTGAGACATGGTCGAGCAAGATGGGATTTGCCCCTCCGATCAGGAGAGAAATACTCTGGGCCCCTCGTGAGATCCGACCAAGATAAGCATGGCCATGCGACATGGATTATGAGATAATCCGATTTGTGGTTGGCATCACTGGAACGAGAAAGAGGTCGGGCTAGCACAAGGATGACAGACTCGCCTTGAGCCCGACAACATATATCGTGTGGCAAAAGGAATGGAAATGTGATGTATAGGTTCGTCTAACCAACTTCATAGTCTGCTTGGTGTTTGGTATGCCTTGCTAGAGGCCTCTACCAACCGTGCAGTTTGGAGGTGATCCGAACTGCGACCAAGACGGCTTGAACGTAAGGGGTCGCGCGCTTAAGGGAAGGAACCTACGAGGTCGGATCAGAGTACACTGGTCGGATGTGATCCGAGCTGTATTCGGATTGTGGCCGAGTAGACTTGTGGGCTTTAGGATCTGTGCGAGGCCCAAGAGTTGAGCCCGCAACAGATGCCTATATATAGTGTAGGTGCGGCACACTCATGCGGTTGATCGCTCGGCGTTGTCACTAGGGTTTGCATTTGTTGCGAATAGACACCTCCACTCGCTGCCAGCTGTGTGCTCGGACCTAGCAGTCCGCCACACGACGTTCCTCCTGCATGCGCGGATACCGATAGAGGCGGTGCACCTGCGCTGCTCCTGCGAACCTATACGAGGGATCCGACGACCGGTTGTTCGTGGGAGATCGGACGAGGAGGAGACGAACCACGCGGACGCGCTACCCCAACTCTTCTTCCGCTGCACGGCACTGCGCGTCTAGTGGTAACAAACTGTGATCCATCTCCCGTAGCATGTTCCTGGTTGTTCTGCGCGTAGGAAAATTTTAATTTGCAGTCGACGGACCCTACCGTAGAACCCAACAGTGGTATCAGAGCCTCTGCTATAGGATTGGGATTCAGATCATATGCATATTAGATATGTGGAGGTGGCAGATGAGATATGTCGTCGTTTAAGAGATCGGCTGTGTGCACGGTTGATGAGATCAACTACACATGGGGATTGATGAGGATATGTTTTCTAATGATCGGGATCGATGAGGTCGTGACACGATATACCCCTACCAGTCGGTTATCCGCCATCAGGGTTAACAGTGAAATATAAATCCGAATCGGATTCGCGATGATCGATAGGATCGGTCAGATCAGAAAAATCAATGGGACCGCGGTGTGCGTAGCGCCTTGTATTTCGTACCCGACACTCAAACCGGTAGAATGCGATTCTATGCATAACTTTATTTTGCAGGGTTTGATGTGAATAGTTTGGCTCATATGTATGTGATGCATGTGTGTAAATTATACATGGCCTGCGTGTCATGTTTTTAGCCGGCAGGAGCCAAAGTCCTGTCATTATATTGTATAACGACCTACGTGTCGAGCTGTGACTCTATGTAAAATTCATTACTAGTTGTAGTAGTTGGATAATAGAGATCAGGTTGGTGGCTTGGCGTCCCGACATGACAAACATGATGGAGTTCCTAGTTGGTCATCTGAGTCGGAGCCGACCTGGAAGAACATCCATGAAGGAGCCATACTATTTCACAATATATGTTTATTTGTGATTGTTATGCTTCTTGTTTTCTATGCATGTTAGAATGGTAGAAATATCCCTCGTTAATATCAAGAAACTTTCCATTCCCGATGCTGCACCTTCGCACGTCAAGTACGTCTGGTAGTGGGCTCATAAAATTGGGGTGCTGCTGGGTGTCCTTGAACTGAAGGGTTCGTGTCGGACACAGACATGGAGTGCATCAGGTTAACTTGACAAAGCTATCAAAACGGTTTTGGGCCTTGTGGCAAAGAAGGTTGGGGGCCGGGGTATGAGATACCTTCCCGACCAATAGGAGTCGTATAGAGATACGATTAGCAAGGAGTTGCTTACTGGATAGGCATGTTGTCTGGCAGTGATGCTAAAGCTCACTAGTTGCGTGTGCTAGTCGGATCCTGAATCATTGAGAGTTTGCGGAGGGATGCCAACTTCAGTGGCAGTATTCATATTTAAGGCTTGAATTACTCTACATAAACACATTGCTTAGTGATTGCATATTTTCCGTTGTAGATCAATGGCACCACCTACTCAACCCAACTTTGCATTGAAATCAATTCTGGAAAAGGATAAACTGAATGGAACAAACTTTACCACCTGGTATAGAAATCTGAGAATTGTTCTCAAGCATGATAAAAGGGAACATGTTCTAGAGGATCCACTTCCAGAGGAACCTGCCGATAATGCTAGTGCCACAACTAAGAATGCCTACCAGAAGGTCGTTGATGAATCAACAGAGATCAGTTGTCTGATGCTAGCTTGTATGGAGCCCGATTTGCAACAGCATTTCGAAAATGTTGAGGCTTATGATATGATCGAAAGTCTCTAGAGCATGTTTCAGACACAGGCTAGGACCGAAAGGTTCAACGTCTAGCGATCCTTGATGGATTGCAAGCTGAAGGAAGGTGATCCACTAAGCCCACATGTGATCAAGATGATCGGATATGTGCAAGCTTTGGATCGGTTGGGCTTCTCGCTCTTGGATGAGCCGGCTACTGGTGCAGTTCTGGGTTCTCTTCCGCCCAGCTATGGGACGTTCATCTCGAACTATCATATGCATGGCATGGATAAGAAGCTCACTGAATTGCATGGGATGCTCAAAGTGGCAGAGCAGGATATTAAGAAAGGCACGCATCAAGTGTTGATGGTGCAGAAATCGGCTAAGTTCAAGAAGAGTTGGTCCAAGAAGAATGCTATGGCAAAGGGCGCGGAGACAGTAACCTCCGCCGCTGCGCCAAAGTATGGACCGGACTCGAAGACCATTTGGTATCATTGCAAGGAGACCGTTCATTGGAAGAGGAACTGTAGCAAGTGGCTTGCAGAGCATGGCAAGAATGCCGGAAATGCTTCTTCAGGCAAAGGTACACTTGTTGCATATGTTATAGACATTTACCTTGCTGACATACCTAGTAGCTCTTGGGTATTTGATACCGGATCGGTTGTTCATATTTGCAACTCGATGCAGGGGCTGGTTAGAACTAGGCGTGTGGCACAAGGGGAGATTGACATCAGGGTCGGCAACAAAGCAAGAGTTGTTGCGTTGGAGGTCGGCACGATGCAACTCTAGCTTCCTTCTGGATTTATTTTGGAATTGAATAATTGTTATTACATTCCTGCACTTAGTCGGAACATTATTTCTGCCTCATGTTTGATGAGTCAGGGTTATGAATTCAATTTAAAGGACAATGGTTGTTCGTTTTATTTGAATGGTATGTTCCATGGCTATGCACCCATTGTGTTTATATTGAATCTGGAATAGGAACCGGTCTATAACGTGAATGTCAAGAGGCATATGCCTAATGAGATAAATCCGACATACTTCTGGCATTGCTGGCTTGGACACATTAGTCTGAAACGCATGAAGAAGCTCCATGATGATGGGCTCCTAACTTCGTCCGACTTTGGGTTGTTCGAGACATGCGAATCATGCTTGCTCGGCAAGATGACTAACTCTCCTTTCACAAAAGAGTTGCGAGAGGGCGTCCGAGCTATTGGAACTTATACATAGTGATGTGTGTGGTCCAATCAACACAACTGCCAGAGGTGGCTATCGGTACTTCGTGAATTTTACCGACGAGTTGAGTAGATATGGATATATCTATTTGATGAGGCACAAGTCGGAAACTTTTGAAAAGTTCAAAGAGTTTCAAAATGAGGTTGAGAATCAGCTCGGCAAGACTATAAAGCTTCTACGATCTGATCATGGAGGTGAGTAAATGAGCCAGGAGTTTGATGATCATCTGAAAAGCCGAGGTATAGTACCTCAGCTCACACCTCCGGGTACGCCACAGAGAAATGGCATCTCGGAACGGAGGAATAGGACCTTGTTGGACATGGTTCGGTCAATGATGAGCAAATCAGATTTACCCTTGTCATTCTGGGGATACGCTCTAGAAACTGTAGCTTTCACACTTAACAGGGTACCATCAAAATCCATAGACAAGACACCACATGAGATGTGGACTGGGAAGAGTCCCAGTTTGTCTTTTCTAAAGATTTGGGGTTGTGAAGCATTTTTCAAGCGACTTATGTCAGACAAGCTTACACCCAAGTCAGATAAGTGCATATTCGTGGGATATCCGAGGGAAACCTTAGGATATAGCTTCTACAACCGGGAAGAGAACAAAGTGTTTGTTGCTTGGAACGGGGTTTTCCTTGAGAAAGAGTTTCTCAGTCGGGAGGCCAGTGGGAGGACGGTCCGACTTGAAGAAATTCGAGGACCACACGGGGACGGCTCGGCTGGTGATGAGATCATACCGGAGTCAATCAGGGAACCCGTAGTGGAAGCGGCACCAGAACCACGGAGGTCCGAGAGATTGTGCAAAAGCGATGGTGAGCCCAGATTCTGAGGCATGGCTGGAGGCCATAAGATCCGAGTTAAAGTCCATGGATGAGAATCAAGTCTGGGACTCGGTTGATCCGCCGCCTGGTGTAACAGCCATTGGTTGCAAATGGGTCTTTAAGAAGAAAACCAATGTGGATGGAAATGTTCAGAACCACAAAGCTTGGCTTGTCTCTAAGGGTTATGGACAAGTTCAAGGAATTGACTACGGCGAGACTTACTCGCCGGTAGCGATGCTGAAGTCGGTGAGGATCGTACTAGCTATAGCTACATATTTCGATTATGAGATATGGCAGATGGATGTCAAGACGGCTTTCCTTCACGGAAATTTAACTAAGGACGTGTATATGATACAACCCAAGGGTTTTGTCGATCCGACTAGCACTAGTAAGGTATGCAAGCTCAAGAGATCATTTATGGGTTGAGGCAAGCATCTCGGAGCTGGAATATTCGTTTTGATGAGGTCGTCACTGGTCTCGGTTTCATCAAAAGCGAAGAGGACGCTTGTTTATACAAGAAGTTAAGTGGGAGCTCGATAGTGTTTTTGATATTGTATGTGGATGACATATTGTTGATCGGGAATGATGTTTCGATGCTGAACTCGGTCAAGGAGTCATTGAATGGCAAGTTTTCGATGAAGGACCTTGGTGAGGCAGTGTATATTTTAGGCATTAAGATCTATAGAGATAGATCGAGGAGGCTTCTCGGCTTAAGCCAGAGCACGTACATAGATAAAGTGTTGAAGCGGTTCAACATGAGTGAGGCGAAGAAAGGGTTCTTGCCACTCTCACATGGTATAAGGCTAAGCGAGACTCAGAGTCCTTCGACATCTGATGAGCGAAGCAGGATGAGTAGGATTCTGTATGCCTCGACAATCGGATCCATCATGTATGCCATGATATGTACAAGGCCAGATGTTGCTTTTGCAATAAGCCTAACAAGCAGATACCAAGCCAACCCAGGTGAGAGTCACTGGGCAGCGGTATAGACTATTTTGAAGTACATGAAAAGGACTAAAGAGATGTTCCTAGTTTATGGAGGTGAGGAAGAGCTCGTCGTAAGGGGTTACGCCGATGATAGTTTCCAAACCGACAGAGATGATTGTCAATCACAGTCCGAATTCGTGTACGTAATGAACGGAGGAGTAGTGAGCTGGATGAGTTCCAAGCAAGATACGGTGGCCGATTCTACCACAGAAGCCGAATACATTGCGGCTTGTGAAGCTGCAAAGGAAGGTGTTTGGGTCCGGTTTTTTTGGATGATCTAGGTATTTTCCCAGCCTCGATAAACCGTTGGACCTTTATTGTGATAATTCTGGTACCATTGCACAAGCCAAGGAGCCGAGGAATCACCACAAGACCAGACACATAGATCGGAAATATCACCTGATACGAAAGATCGTAAAGAATGGTGATGTAGAGTTATGCAAAATTCACAGGGATGTAAATGTTGCAGATCCGTTGACTAAGCCGCTTCCACAACCCAAGCATGAGGGGCACGTTAGAGCTATGGGCATTCGATGTCTATTTGATTGACTCTAGTGCATGTAGGAGACTGTTGGAGATATGCCCTAGAGGCAATCATGTATGATGATATTTCCTATGTGTTTATGAATAAAGATAGTCCTTGGACATTATCAATGATGTGTATCAGCAAGTACGTGACTTGTTTGTGGTACTATGCATTGTATCATGACTGTCCTAAAAGGTCCCTAGTCGAAAGGGCTGTGTGGACACGCAGCCAACTAGACTAGCATATGACACGGTCGATGGATTGGTCTCACTAGCCATGAAGCATTGGAAGCTAACCGGATAATATGGACTTGGAAAGGTCTGGTCGGATTCGACGTAGTCGGATCCGAGTCGAGATAAGGTCCGAGTCGGACAAACCCAACTATGAGATGCAGCGATATGTCATATGTGAGTCTCTAGTACAACATACGTTCTATGGCCTAAGACCTGAGCTGACGCATGTACTCGGGATGGTGACAGACTTGCTTTGGGCCGACCAAACGCTACTCCGTAACTGGGTAGTTACAAAGGTAGGTTTCGGGTTTGTCTAGACCCATGCTGCGAGACGTGGTCGAGCAAGATGGGATTTGCCCCTCCGATCAGGAGAGATATACTCTGGGCCCCTCGTGTGATCCGACCAAGATAAGCATGGCCATGCTACATGGATTATGAGATAACCCGGTTTGTGGTCGGCATCACTGGAACGAGAAAGAGGTCGGGCTAGCACAAGGATGACAGACTCGCCTTGTGCCCGACAACATATATCGTGTGGCAAAAGGAATGGAAATGTGATGTACAGGTTCGCCTAACCAGCTTCATAGTCTGCTTGGTGTTCGGTATGCCTTGCTAGAGGCCGCTACCAACCGTGCAGTTTGGAGGTGATCCGAACTGCGACCAAGCCGGCTTGAACCTAAGGGGTCGCGCGCTTAAGGGAAGGAACCTATGAGGTCGGATCCAAGGACACTGGTCGGATGTGATCCGAGCTGTATTCGGATTGTGGCCGAGTAGACTTGTGGGCTTTAGGATCTGTGCGAGGCCCAAGAGTTTGTTGCGCAACAGATGCCTATATATAGTGGAGGTGTGGCACACGCATGCAGTTGATCCCTTTGGCGCTGTCACTAGGGTTTGCATGTGTTGCGAATAGACACCTCCACTCGCCGCCGGTTTTGTGGTCGGACCTAGCAGTCCGTCGCACGACGTTCCTCCTGCACGCGCGGATACCGTTAGAGGCGGTGCACCTGCGCCGCTCGGGCGAACCTGTACGAGGGGTCCGACGACCGGCTGTTCGAGGGAGATCGGACGAGGAGGAGACGAACCACGCGGACGCGCTGCCCCAACTCTTCTTCCGCTGGACGGCACTGCGCGTCTAGTGGTAGCGAACTGTGATCCATCTCCCGTAGCATGTTCCTGGTTGTTCTGCGCGTAGTAAAATTTTAATTTGCAGTCGATGCACCCTACCGTAGAACCCAACACCCTCAACTATAATCCTTGCTGCGATTTGGAGCCACCATGGCGTCCGCGCCCACCGCGTACAAGTACGCTCCTCCAACGATTGCCTCGCCAAGTCCGCAACCTCCAGCACCAGCAGACCTGAGGGGGAGGGGGCGGGGAGCGGGAGCACAGAAAGGGTTCCATGGAGCCGCTGGCCGGGAGTGGTTACTAAGGGGGCCACGGGGCGGGCCGACAGTCCTCGGCTGCCACAATACGCAACAAGGGTGCTCAAGGGCTCAGGAGACCTCAATAAGGCCGCCGCCTGCGGCAGTCCGCCATGGAGGAGGTGATGTGACATCGATAAGCTTGCGGCCTGTGGCAGTCCGCCATGGAGGAGGTGATGTGAGATTGATGATTATGTCCTACATAATCACCACAAATACAAATGGACCAACATGGTAACGGTGCAACTAGCAACCTTCTCCGCTCTCCAGATACAATAAGATGCCAAATTGAAGCTACCATGAGGAACCCAATCCCCTCTCATGTGCATTGTGATGGACACCCACAAGGCAGATGTTGGGGAACGTTGGATGGAAAACAAAAAAATTCTACGCACATGCAAGATCTATCCATGGAGATGCATAGCTACGAGAGGGGGAGAGCATCTATATACCCTTGTAGATCGCTAAGCGGAAGCGTTTATCAACAAGGTTGATGTAGTCGTACACCTTCACGACCCGTCCCGATCAAGTACCAAACGTACGGCACCTGCACGTTCAGCACACGCTCAGCTCGATGACATCCTTGCCTTCTCGATCCAGCAAGAGAGGCGAAGTAGTAGATGAGTTCTGGTAGCACGACGATGTGGTGACGGTGGTGGTGAAGAACAATCTCAGCGGGGCTTCGCCAAGCACAATGAAAACCATGATGGAGGATAAACTAGAGGGGCCGGGGTTGCCGGCACACGTCTTGGTGAATCTTGATGTGTTTCGGGTGCTAGCCCTGCCCCTCTATTTATATGTTGAGCCCTGGGGTCGTTTCTTGGAGAAAGAGCCTCCTCAAAGTTGGTTTGGCACGTAAGGCAAGAGTCCTTCTCAAACTCTAGGACCAGACACCAGGGTCCTCGGCGTCTAGCCCAGACGCTAGGGTCCCTAGCGTCTGGCCCCTGGCCACCGCAAAACTTCCTTTTCCACCTTCCTTAAACTTCGTGGGCTTTACCCTTTGGCCCAAATAAAGTGTTCTCGCACCAGAACATTTCGGGAAACATCCGAAACCCCTTCCGGTAAATTCCGGAACCCTTCCGGAGACCAAACACTATTATTCCACATATCAATATTTGCCTTCGGACCATTCCGGGGCTCCTCGTCATGTCTGTGATCTCATCCGGGACTCCCAACAACATTCGGTCACCAACATACGTACATAACTCATATAATACTATATTGTCAACGAACGTTAAGCATGCGGACCCTACGTGTTCGAGAATGATGTAGACATGATCGAGATGCTTCTCAAGTCAATAACCAATAGTTGGACATGGATGCCCATATTGGTTCCTACATATTCTACAAAGATCTTTATTGGTCGAACCTTTATGAAAACATACTTAGTTCCCTTTGTCTGTCGGTGTGTTACTTGCCTGAGATACAATCGTTGGTATCTTCATACCTAGTTCAATCTCGTTACCGGCAAGTCTCTTTACTCGTTCCGTAATACATCATCTCGTAACTAACTCCTAAGTCACTTTGCTTGCAAGCTTCTTGTGATACTGTATTACCGAGAGGGCCCAGAGATACCTCTCCAATACACGGAGTGAAAAATCCCAATCTCGATCCATGCCAACTCAACAGACACCTTCGGAGATACCTGTAGAGCATCTTTATGATCACCCAGTTACATTGTGAAGTTTGATAGCACACACGGTATTCCGGTATTCGGGAGTAGCATGATCTCATGGTCGAAGGAATATGTATTTGACATTGAGAAGCAGTAGCAATAAACTGAATGATCATATGCTAAGCTAATGGATGGGTCTTGTCCATCACATCATTCTCCTAATGACGTCATCCCTTTATGAAGTGACAATACATGTCCAAGCATTACAAAAAAAAGACACATCCATGACATTTAGGGCCGAACGAAAAAAATTATGTCATACTTACGACACTTCTATGACGGTAATTGTGACAAAACCCGGTATCATCATAGATGTGGTGGGCTCCTACTTCTATGAAAAAAATCATGACAGAAAATGGGCTTTCGTCCTGGGCGGGCCGGAGATGCAACTGCATGACATTCTTTTGGCCGTCCATGACGGAAAAAACCGTGGTAGAAGCGAGGGCGAGGGAAATATCAGGGAGTTCCCGGTTACGGTGGGTGGTCGGGGACCGACTGATGCGCGTTTCTCTCGTACGTACGCGCGTGTGTGTGAGGTATTGCGCTCTAACTGAACCCGAGCGAGGCGTTTGGCTCTAACTGAACCCGAGCGATTGCATTGCAGGCTACGCGTTACTGAACCCGAGCGATCGATCGATCCTTTACTGTTAACTGCAGTTGAGTGATTCTTTGCTACTGCTGCTAACTGAAGCCAATCGATGCTGCCTCTGGATGAACAGTATGCGTTGTTGGGGGGGTTTGGATGAATAGATCCCGGTGGGGGGTTGGATGAACAGGACCCCTTGGTAGTAGAGGCCATTGCCGCTGGATGAACAAGACCTTGATCGATCGAGCTGGTTGGGGGGTGGATGGACAGGACCCCGTGGAGGGCTAGATGAATAGGACCCTGTGGAGGGCTGGTTGAACAGTAGCCGGTGGAGGGCTGGATGAATAGTAGCCCATGGAGGGGTGGTTGAACAGGACCCCGTGGAGAGGGCTGGTTGAACAGTAGTCGGTGGAGGAGCGCGCGGTGGAGGCTGGATGAATAGGAGCCCGTGGATGAACCGTCGCAGGTGGAGGCTGGAGGAGGTCGACGGTGGATGAACAGTAGCCCGTGGAGGCAGTCGACGGTGGATGAACAGTAGCCCGTGGAGGCAGTTGACGGTGGAGATGAACAGTATCCCATGGAGTCCCGTTTTGCGGTACGCCACACCCCTCCCGATGAACAGGACCCCCGTTTCGACCGTAGCGCTCCAACACAAGTACGTTTCCTCCGTTTTGCAGTACACCACACCCCTCATGATCAACAGGACCCCATTTCGACCGTTTTGCGGTATGCCAGACCCCTCCCGATGAATAGGCTCCCGTTTTGACTGTGGCCGGTCGAACACAAGGTCGTTTCCTCCGTTCTGCGGTACGCCAGGCCTCGTTTCCATCGGCTGCTCCGTCCAAGCCGGTTGGCTCCGGATAAAGAACACGCGTTCCGTTGCCTCCCGATGAACATGATGCATTCTGTTGCCTCCCCATGAACACGACGACGACGCGGTTTCTCCGTTCCGACCCGGCTATGTACACGAGCCCTGGCCGTACGTATGCGCGAGTAGGCGTTCGAGACCCCGCCCGTATGTACGTACGTGGCCATATTTACTTTCTTGCACCCTGGCCGCTGTACTTACGTGTACATGCTACGTGTGCGCCTCTACTACGACACGTGCACGCCTCTACTACGGCACGTGTCCTTCCTTACACGGCCACAGTTCATCGCTGCAGCCTGCAGACAGACCGATCGTATGTATGTACACGTTCGTGACCAGAATGACAACGCTACGTACGCTTCGACCATGTGGGTCCCGACTGTCAGATACTTCCTTGCGTGCGAAGATGTAGATGGTGGGTCCCAGCAGTCAGGGGGCGAATCATTTTTTTGCCCGTAATATGGACGCACTTCCTTGCGTGCGAAGATGTAGCTGCTGGGTCCCAGCAGTCAGGGGGGAAACCTTTTTTCGTGAAATACGGTGGCCCGTCCGGTGGGTCACTGCTGTCAGGTGGAGGAATAATTATTTTCCGTGTAATAAGGAGGCACTTCCTTGCTGCGCCCGTGGACCCAGCTGTTAGCCTCTCCACGTACAGTACTCTTCCGATGGAAGTCGGTCGTTGACCACATTGACCACACCGCGCCGAGAGCACCAAGGCGGTGGACGACGGCTAGGCCTAGGAAGGGGACGACGCGGAGCCGGGGAAGACGCGGCAGTGGATGCCCACGCGGAGAGGAGTACGAGGGTTCAGTAGTTCGGCTGCGATGTGAGGATGCCGTCGCCGCAGGGACTGGCCAGCGGTGGGAGTGGTAGGGGTGGTGAGGCCTCCACGGCAGCACAGCCGGCCAGAGGAGGCAGGAGCAGGCGGCATAACCGGCGCTGCTTTGGGCGGCAGGAGCAAGAAGACCAGAGGTTGAAGAATCACGACGGCCATTGGACGGACATCGTACGGTCACTGCAGCTAGAATCGTTTATATTGACTAAGTTGACAAATCCCTTGGTACGCGTCAACTTAGTAGGCCCACAGGTCAGCCTCCGAAACGGTGCGCCCCAGATGTCAGGGGGAGGAATCATTTTTTGGGCGGCTGAAGCTAGAATATTCGAGATTGAAGAAGAAGCACGACATCCGTTGGATGGACATCCAACGGACACTGCTGGTAGAACCGTGTGTCGACTATAAGTTGACAAAGCCTTGCATACACGTCAACTTAGTAGGCCCACAAGTGTGTGGCAGAGAACTTATAGCCCTTTTGTGATTTGTAAGAATGTACAGCCCATTTTTGAATTCTAATGGAATTTACTACAGCCCATTTACAGTTTGTTAAAAGTATAGCCCATTTTCTAGCTAGGACAACGACTAATAATTTCAACCAACCGTTCAAAACAGAATTCAATAAAATTTCCCACATTTTGATAGGATCCCAAATATTTTTGTCCCGAAATTTCTAGTCAGATTAAATACATTTTCAATATAAATTTGTATTACCTAAAAATCCAACGAAACATTGCGCGCACAACAATTAATGAAATTAAAATTTTCAAAATCCAAAAGTAATATTTTATAAACTAATTACGTGTTTGGTGCATTTTTTATAGCTACTGCCCAGTTTTTATAATTACATCCCATTTATTATTTCTTAAAGCCCATTTTCTTGTTAAGCCTAATACATCCCTCCTAGGAAAGATTGCAGCCCAGCAAGGAGGAGAATAAGAAGTTGACCCAGATTGTGTACAACTGTCGGCCCAGTTGCATTACTGATGTTGAAAAAAAGGCTTGTGTAGTACAGTACAACCTTACATGGCTACTCAACCCACATTCAGCGACGCCGGAAAGGCCCAAATAAGGCTTCTATACAACTTTTTGAAGTCACTGAGCTCAATTAATAACTTAAGAAAAAATTTAGAATACGGTGGAACCTAATTAAAAGCTATCACGAGCGAAGAAATATTTCAACGGGTCCCACTTGTGCGTGTGTGCGTGTGTGTGTGTTTGTATGTGTATGTGTGTGTTTGTGTGTGTGAGAGAGAGAAAGAGAGAAAGACCCATCGGTCGATGCTCGTAAATACATCTTTCAGCCATATGCATTGATGATGCTCAGTAAAAACTTATATAGTTGACACAATCATATAGAACATCATAGCACACAGAACTTGCATACAAAAATTTCACGCCGGCGGCACAACCAGGGTGGAAGCAGTGGATCGCTACGGGTAGGGCTATGTTGAAACGAACGAACTCGTACATAATGGTTCATTGTCTTTATCAATGACGGGGAAATATCTTGAATGGTGTGCAAAGAAAACAGACAGACAACACAATATATAAGTTCTCCTAGAACATTAAGTTGACGTACAACCCATTCTAAAAAAAGTTCAGGTAAAAAAATAGAACAGGTCACAATCAAATGTAATGGCACATCAGTGCTTCACACCCATAGCTCGGATTTAACTAGTACAGTATCTGACAAGATTCAGTTGTTACCTCAAATTAGAGCACATCCAGGTAGCCAGCCCTGCCTCTTCTCCCAAAGAAGCAGTGGCCTCCGCCGCGCGATGGAGTAGGCCCTGTGCCATCCATCGTTCCGAGCAATACGGGGAAAGTCTGACGTTGACTCCTGTAATGGACGTCGTCGACGGACTTGGGCACCAGCGGCGGCGGCAGGACTTTGATTGATGGATTGACCACTTCTTCGACATGCACGAACACTCGATACAGGTACATCCCTAACATGGTCCACGGCGGCCTTGGTGGCGACGAATAGTACAACCCCGGTTCCTGCACCAGTATATCAACACCAATCACCTTTGGTATGGTGGACGGCTTCTTCATCCATGCCATAACCGTCAGAGCCCAGCTGTCTAGAGGAACAAACATACTTACGAGCTCACCTCCAAGGTCGTTGAGAAGCTCATTCATGGACTCGCTGTTCCAAGCACGTCGAGGCATGCTATGGAAGGTAAGCTTTGTTAAAAACTCAAGCTCAGAGGGCACCGAGCCCCATCCTGGGTGCCACCGATCAAAGCTCACCAGTGCGCCATCGCAGAACAAACGCCGGGAAGATTCTTGTCCGGAACCTGACGAAGAAATTAGACGGTGGCGGACAGACTTCGACGAGCAAGTCACTTATTTGGATGTCGTGCGCAATGCCAAGAGCTTTGACAAGGTCGCCCGGCGAGACGGGAGGCCGGTCGCCGTTGATGGTTACCATCAGCACTTTGCCGGCAAACTGGTCGTCAAGCGCCGCCATGCCACTGTTGAGCGACAGCACGCAGCGCCCGAAGGCAGGACGGACCTCAGGATCTCCGTCTCGGAGATCCGCGTTGACCAGCGACATGATAGTGCGCTGAGTACAGGGAGTATAGGAGGGGGATTTGGGGGAACTGGAGTAGGAATCGAGATTCCAGAGGTGTGGGAGGGGCGGGAGATTGGGGATGAAAAGGTAGCATGAATTTCGAACACGCGCCAACATGCTCTCGGCGCGCAAGCGCACGAAAACCCCGGTGGCGCCCACATGTCGGCCTAAGAGTCCCTATTCTTTTTTTGAGAGCCCGGCCTTTTTTGTGAGGATCTTTTGAGAGCCCGGCCTGAGAGTCGTAATTGACCTATTTGGCATTGTGTTACTACTCGGCCCATATTCAATGACACCTCACTGGCCCAAACAAGTGTACATCATCAAAAAGACACTGAGCTCAAATTATAACATGAAAAAAGGAGATATACTCTGAACACTGGAGAACGGTGATGCCCTCATTTAGCCCACCAGCAGTTCAAGACAACAAACAGTTCGAAACAACGATATATACAACATTCAAACACTGACTAGTGACTACTACTGACATAAACAGCAAGACATGATAGTTCATAAGAAGTCTTGCTACACCACCAAAACGCACCCATCTGTAGCGCTCAAACTCTCGTGATCCAGACGAGAATGACATTCTAAATAGAGGCAACTATTACATAGTAAGAGTGACATAGACGAGGATGACCAAATGACAAGGAATATGCATAACAAAAGAGAGAACTACCCATCCATAACAAGCAGCAAAGACAACAAGTCATTCGAAGAGGTATGATCCAACACCATCATAATTTTCAGCCCCGGTTCAGCCACCGTTTATCCGGAGACACCAGTACTCCAACCTTTCGATGCAACACCCAATTACCTATCAACCTGAAGGCTTGAACCACATCACTGCCTGTCGGACTCGACACATCCAAGGATCAAAGTTAATCCAGATGCCTTTGTCATTCTCACCTTCTTTTGGCTGCAGGCTGTATCGTTGACAATCAGGGGAGTTTGCTCCCGAACTCCTAGGGCTCGCCGTGTAGACACAATTTTCCATAGCAAACAAAGCCTCTCTTCCATCAAGGTCCTTGCCAACGGTGATCTCCTGCTTAATCGGATAATTGAGTCCGAGAAACAGAGAGTGTGAACCAAGGCTGTTTACCCTCCTCCAACTCAAAAATCCTGAAGGCCACAACAAGCTGGTATCCTGCTCATAGATGTAACAGCCACAGTCCGGATACTCACGTATTTCACGGTGCTTGCATACAGTGGGTTTTTGCAATATAACTTTTCCGGCTCATGTGTCTGAATGATCATCAGTCTTTTGTCGTCCTCTGATTGAGCGAGGAACCAGTTGAACTTCCCTGTTTTTGGCAAAGGTGGTGTGATTACAAAGGGAAGTAACTGTAGGGACACTGCATCATATCAAAAAGGATAGACATTGTTAATGTAAGATCAACATTGTTCAGAGTATGAGTAGGATAATGCAAGAAACAGCATTGATATGTCCCTGTTGGAACTAGGAGGAAAATACAGGGAAATGTATACTGGGTTCGAAAATATAGAAGTGCCATGCATGGTTATACTCATGTTATCTCACAATCGATTCTTCAGAGGAAACTACCATGTCATGCATGTCATGCATGTTATGTAATCATGTTCTGTCCTCACAAATAAATTCTTCAAGGAAACTAACAGACCATGCATTGTTATATACTCATGTTCTGTGGGCAAAATTTTTGTGAGCATACTATTCTAGCCATTGATTGCTGAAGGGCGAACATAGGTATGTACACATGGTAAGCATTACAGGATTTCACTACTAACAAATATAGAGTTCTCCATATGCACATTTACTTCCCTAATGTATGGTTAGATGAAACCAATAGTGTGATGCATGTTTCTACATCATGAAAATGAGGAAACTAACATGGCCATTGATACACACTCATATTTAGTAGTATATAGATTACTATAAAATAAGGAGATATCAATATCTTCCTAACAGTTTGATTATTCAGGGGTACAAATTGGCTGTAATGACATGGTCACAATCGCATGAATTAACTCATTCCAAATATAGCTGATTTACGGCCTCTCTAATACATTGCATAGTTCTACTCAAATTTTGCTCAAACAGGGATATGTCAATCATCACAAAAAGTTCAAACAGTGTCATGGCTTCATCATTAACATCAGACGGAAACAACTTACACGCGTCGTGCCAGCAATACGTGGTGCCATCTGCTTTGTCGATCATGTAGATGATGCCATTGTATTCAATAGCATCACAGAAGTGTGTATCAGCTTTGATGATGATCCACTGCGAGCTGAACTGACTCCAGCTAAAGAAGGCATCAGCGGAAAGATAGGCGAGTCCCTTGTCGAACAAGGCAATTAGCTTGAAGTCTGTGTAATCCGCATGTCGTGTGGGCACTTGGCAGATTACAATCTTCTGCAAAACAAGGTGCGTCCAACTGACGACGTAATCTAGATGACTTGGACTGCGACGGTAAAACTCTATATCATCCAACGGAGGAAGGATAATCTGATGGGAGGTCTGGAAGTTCACGAGCACCAACTTTTTCCTGTCTTCTCTGACGGCAGGCATCCAGTGGGAGTTCATGCCGACCCAGTACATACCTGCAAGAAGTTTTAGGCAATGGTGATCGGATCGAAATCGAGGGAAATGATGTACGGCGACCCACTACATACCTGCAAAGAAGTTTCGGCTAATGGAGGTCGGATTGAAGTCGAGAGGCATCATGTACGCCTCCATATCATGGTGAGCAAATCTCGCAAGACCAAATGGCAGCAAGCAGTGTGTCTTGAAAAGCTTAGGCCTCGCTTCAATGATGGCCATGTGCATGCCCCTCGAGCATGCAGCTAGCCGTAGGGTGCTCAACATATCCATACACGAACAACAGAGGTCGAGGACGTCACTGGAGAGATTGCTCCAATCGCGGCTCATATGGATGCTACACGGTTCGCATTCGGCCAAGGTGGAATTTGGAAGGTGGGGCTTTGGGGGGGGGGCTTGATTTACGGGTAGAAGGCTCTCGGTGCTGGAGTGGATAGCGAGGGAATAGTGGTACTGGGGGAGGCGGGCGAGGCGAGGGTACGCGGGGGCACAGTGAGATGATGAAGAGTGACCTCAGGATCTCCGGCGAGACGGAGATGGAGATGGAGTGGTGCTAGGGGAGAGGGAGACGAGGCGAGGCATGATATACAGCACCAGTGACAGTGACTACACAGTGCACAAGGTGAGGCTGACTTTGGTAACCCGGACACGCCGCCTGGACTGGTGTCACCTCGGGCGCAGGGTCTTGTCACATCACTGTAAGGACCGGACGAATAATAGTATTTTGACCATCAAGTGTACCACAGTTGTACGAGTACTACTACTACTAGTAGGAGTAGTAGGAACATGAGTAGTACTCCCATGCTAGCATGCCTCTGGGTTCACTTCATCCTCCAGGTATCATCCATATTGCGAGAAGAACCAAATTCTCGTGCATGCGGAAGCGCGAAGAAGGACTTTTATTTTTTGAGGATAACCGCATATTCCCTAACTAGAGAATGTTGTGTCTCCCACGCACGCACCAACATCCATCCAAACCAGCTACGACACATTTTTTATCCATTTGCATAGGTCCCACCTGTCAGGAGGGGTGCAGAAATAAAAAGGAATCATAAAATGTCTCGCCACGGTGATTCGAAAGAGTGACCTCAACTAGCCCAGTGGCACATGTAGCGCTAGAAGGATGGGCACGTACTAGGACAGGCCCCACTCCTCAGTCTACCCGCGTAGCCTTTTCGTTTAGTCTACCTAGCCGTCTAATCAACTGCCTGCAGGCCACTTCTCCCATTTACTTCTCCATCGGGAACCGATTTTCCTCGGCTTCTTCACTACTCCTTGATCTTCATTTGCATCCAAACCACACCGCATTCACATTGTTTTAACCTCTTCACATCCTCCTTGAGTAATTCCAAAGCCCCTATAAATAATCATCTTCTTCAGTTAGACTAGCCATCTAATCCTAATTCTCCAAACCATAGCCCTCCGGTCTAGCGGTTCCAAATGGCGAAAGAGATCGAGATGCAGGTTTTTAGCGTCCAACATGTCCTCGTCGAAGGCTCGTTGAGCATAGTTGCCACAGCTACCGACCACCCAAGGGTTGTTCAGAAGTGGATCAACAATGTATCCAACTCCCTCCAAAAGGTGGAGATGAAGGTCATCGGTCTCGATGCAGAGTACACGGAGCGTGCCACTGGGAAGATCCAACACGCCGCCGTCCTTCGGCTGTGCGTCGAAGATGATGTTTTGGTGTACCAAATCATACACGCGCCCTCCATACCAGGTGAGCTTCACGATTTCTTGTCTCGGGAGGACATATACTTCTGTGGGGCAGCCATCGCAGGGGACAAACAGAAGTTGGAGCCGTGCAACCTTGATTTGAAAAGCATCGCTGACGTACAAACCAAAATAAAAATTCCTGTAGAAGATTGTGATAAACCGACACCATCCCTATTAGGCGTAGCAAATTTTGTTCTCGGAACAAATCTTCAAAAGGGTGACGAGACTCTAGCATTAAGGTCGTCTGGATGGGAGAATTATCCCTTGACGTACGAGCGGATAAAATATGCTGCCCTCGATACCCGTGTGAGTTTCGAGATAGCTATAAGGTCCAGAGAGCTTGTTGCGAAGCCGTCTCCCACAGAAAATGAGAACAAGAAGAAGAAGAAGAAGAAGAGGAAGAAGAAGAAGAGGAAGAAGAAGAAGAGGAAGAAGAAGAAGAAGAAGAAGAAGAAGAAGAAGAAGAAGAAGAAGAAGAAGAAGAAGAAGAAGAAGAAGAAGAAGAAGAAGAAGAAGAAGAAGAAGAAGAAGAAGAAGAAGAAGAAGAAGAAGAAGAAGAAGAAGAAGAGGAAGAGGAAGAAGAAGAAGAAGAGGAAGAAGAGGAAGAGGAAGAAGAAGAAGAAGAAGAAGAAGAAGAAGAAGAAGAAGAAGAAGAAGAAGATGAAGATGAAGAAGATGCTGCACCAGCAGCAGGGCATTATGGATGGATGAACTATTTCCTCTCTTGTAAAAAATATATTCCCTCTCTGTGTATATTGATATAGATGGACTATTTCGATGGTGTGCATGTCTTTGGAACAAGTAGTAGCGTGGGTCCGCTTGACTATAAGGAACTATTTATCCGCCTAGCTTTCTCTACTACTCCTTCCAGTGATCGGTATGCAATGCATGTGTCCGTAGACATGACAGCTTGTCCATGGAAGTTCAACTACGGCGACCATCACATTTCATCCACTGCCACTCGCGATTCCCATGTTGCCGCTCCAACCCACGGCACCACGTCCCCCGACGTGCGCCTCACCCCTCTCGGTCGCACCGTCCCTCTGCCTTTGTGTGCATGACATGTGGGCCAACTGAAATGCGGCGAGCAACAAGTTTCTACCATAGCCACACGTGATTCCCACGACGTCGCTCGAACCCATGACACCACACGTCCCCCAACCTGCGGCTCACCTCTCTCGGCCCCACTGCCCCTCTGCCTTCGGGAGCATTACATGTGGACCAGCCACCTATCGGGTCCACATGTTATTGACTCAAAGGTAGGTGTCGTAAGGCACTGAAGCTCAGACCCGAGGGCCCCGAGAGGTAAATGTAACTCCTGCGCCAGGCCTTGTGGTGCTACCGCTGCACGAACTCGTGGCAAACTCGAGATTTGTTTCTTTACTATACATGCACGCAACGATTTAATGGAGATTGTAATCTCAACATGTGATGGGGAGCTCTAAATTTGAATTTGAAACTTATAAAAATGAAAAATTCAAAAAAATAAACTAGGAGAGAGGGAGTATACCGTAGGATGTGTCCCATACGAAACAAGTCCCCGGGTTTGTCACCGTGAAGATGCGATTAGAAAGGAGCACAGGGTCTTCGTACTCGTACGACAACAAATTGGCCGCGGACAGCATCGTCCACCTTTGACCGCCATATGCAAGGTTCGTGCTATCTTCTTCAATCTCACTGTGGTTCCATCATACCAATTCAGGCGATGGCCCGTTGCGTGGCTGATCCCAATGTTGGACAAAGGTTCTACGGGAACGGTGTCACCGTTGTAAATGTTGTGCAAATTGATGTTGCTACCTTCCCGTACATATGCAAGCCAATCTCCACTCGCACCGAACCTAACATGTGAAACAGTGGGCAGGGGGAGAATTAGGAAATGGACACGGAAGTAGTCTTTAGAATGCATTTACTACGTGATCAAACTCATCTTACCTGCTCATCGGACAAAATCCGAGTGCGGCATCTCAAGGGGCGTCAACTTGCAACTACGGCCATGCCACGCTGGAGAGACCCCCAAGGAAACATCCTCGAGCGTTGCACGGAACATCAAGAAGCACTTGTATGAGTAGTTTATCTTGTGAGAGAAAAGGATGAACGAGGGATGGCCTTATTTGCAAATGTGGAGAGGGGTGTAGGTTTCATTTTGCAAAATTGCCACAGTTTTCTTCCTATCCATCAGATATAAATCGGACGGCCTATATTGCAGGGTGGCAGCACACCATCATCACCAACTCTGTTTTTTATAAGAGTAGAGACTAGCAAGATGCCCGTGCGTTGCACGGAACATCAAGATCTTGTGGGAGAAAAGGATGAACGAGGGAAGGCCTTATCTGCTATGGAGAGGAGTGCGGGTAAATTGTCATAGTTTCCTTCCTATCCGTTAGATATAGATCTGACGGCCCATAGTTTCCTTCCTATCCGTCGGATATAGATCGGACGACCTATATTGCAGGATATAGATCGGATGGCCTATATTGCAGGATAGCTCTTATAAAAAGCAGAGTTGGTGATGATGGTGTGCCTGCCATCCTGCAATATAGGCCGTCCGATCTATATCCGACGAATAGGAAGGAAACAATGACAATTTTGCAAAAAAGATACCCATACCCCTCTCCACATTTGCAAATAAGGCCTTCCCTCGTTCATCGTTTTCTCTCACAAGATAAACTACTCATACAAATGCATCTTGATGTTCCGTGCAACGCACGGGCATCTTGCTAGTATAAGAGGGGTGTGGGTATTTTTTTGCAAAATTGCCATAGTTTCCTTCCTATCCGTCAGATATAAGTCAGACAGCCTATACTGCAGGATGGCAGGCACACCATCATCAACAACTTTGTTTTTTTATAAGAGTAGTGTAGAGATAGAGATAGAGACTACTACTGCCAATGTGCTGGCCCGTGCATTGCAATGGATCCAAAGTAGTAGAATAATACGTGTTCACGGGCTTGAAATATAAACACTCTAGTTTTGATATACATATATCAGTAAAATTAAATCATGCTTCACTCAAAATATATTCCTCGGGCTATTTTGATAGTTTGAAGATAATAGGTTTTTAAAAAATTGGAGCTATTTTTTTTACATTTTGTAGCGTGGCACGGCATCCGGTGCACCTAAGCGTCTGAAAAAAAATTGAGTTTGGGTTGGTGGCACACCCTGCGGTAAGATGCTCGTGTGGGCTTCTTCTATAACTAGCAAGATGCCCGTCCATTGCAGGGAACATCAAGATTCATTTTTTTACAAAACACCTGTTGTGATTGACCCTTGCAGGAGTAATCCCATGTGTAAAAACTCATGATATCTCAAGAATTTTATCGGAAAAATGGTATCTTTGGAACAAGTTTTCTCTACTACTGCTCCTTGCAGTGAGCGGTATGCAATGCATGTGTCAGGAGACATGACAGCTTGTCCATGGAAGTTGAACCATGGCGACCATCACGTTTCTTCTTTCTACCATGCCACACCCACACGCGATTCCCACAACACCGCTCCAAGCCACGGCACGACGTCCCCCGACGTGCGCCTCATCCCTCTCGGCCCCACCGCTCCTCTGCCTTTGTGTGCATGACATGCGGGCCAGCTGAACTGCGGCGACCATCAACTTTCTACCACAGCCACACCCGATGAGACGCGGTTTGCCTGCTCCGATCCGTACTCCCGCACCATCGTATTTTCATCCAGCGGCTGTGACACATTTTGTCCCGGGCATCAGTCCTCAGCTGGAGTACTTCTGTACTACAGGTAGTACCCGCCGGTGTGGCCATCTATGCCTCGTAACGCCTCGACGCCCAGCTGTGGCACCCTCGCCACAGCCACGCCACCACCGGCCGGTTCATCTCGAACGAGTGAGTCGCGAACCACGCCACCACCATGAGAATGACATGTGGGCCAGCCGCATTTAAGGTCCGCATGTCATTGACTCATAGGCCGCTGCACTAAGCCACTGAAGCTCGGTCCCGTGGGCCTCGAGAGGGAAATGTAACTCCTGCGGCAGGCCTTGTGGTGCTCCCACAGTACGAGCTCGTGCCAAACCTGGATGACATTTGGTAACCAACTAGTATGGTACACATGCATTGCACACATGAGATTTGGTAACCAAATCTCTACTCTCTATATAAGTATATTTATAAAAATACGGTCAATGGACTTCATAATACGCTCATTGCGGTCAACATATACATTTTTGGTGTTTATACGGTCACTAGCACACCCTGGCTGAGTATGTGTGTGCATGCACGTGTAGGTTGAGCACTTGAGCATGACCGTGTGTGTTCCGTCGTGTGCTCGGACATGCATGCATTAGGGCGTCGCACGCGTTTTTGCGTCCATGTGTACGTGTGACTATTGCATGCATGCACGAGGTTGTAGTCCCTCACATTCACGTGTTCATAAGTCAATGCTTTGTCGAAACGTTGCATGAAAGGTTTAATCATTCGTTGTTCACGCATGCATTCCCGATATTAATAAATTGGTAAAGACAATTTCTTGAGGAAAACGATCTCACCAATAAGCCAGGACGGAGGGAGTACTAGTAGTGAACCAGAAGGAGGGAGTAGGTACTAGTAGTACGTAACAACGTGCAGTAACAAAATTCCTCTATGTGCATCCTATCTACGTGTCTCTACTCTTATGAAAAACAGAGTTGGTGATGATGGTGTGCCTGCCATCCTGTAATATAGGCCGTCTGATTTATATCTGACGGCTAGGAAGGAAACTATGGCAATTTTGCAAAAAGGTACCCACACCCCTCTCCACATTTGCAAATATAAGGCCTTCTCTTCTTCATCCTTTTCTCCCACAACATAAACTACTCATACAAATGCATCTTGATTTTCCATGCAACGCATGGGCATCTTGCTAGTTATGAATAAATGACACTCTATCAACGAGCCCCATCAGACACCAAATTTCTTGGCTTCCGTGCTACAACTAGATCTTCCCCTCGTTTATGTTTTCCAACCCGGCGGCGGGCGGGGTGCGGTTTGCCAATAGTCGGTTTGCTCAACGGCAGTCCCACATGAAAGTGAAAATGCTAGGCAACACGCCTTCCCTAGCTATGTGGCGTACCGGACGGGCCGTGGAGTACTCCCGATTCCCGGGCGTGTGGGGGTGCGACGCGAACGCGGCAGGCCTTTTCCTTTTACTGGCAATGTGCACGTGCGTTGTGATGGATCCAAAGTAGTAGAATAGTATTACTTGTTCACAAACTTGAAAGAAATCACTCTTGTTTTGATATAGTCCTAATATATTACTTTTCACTCAAAATATATTTCTCAGGCTGTTTTGATGAGGTGAGGGAGGGATGTGGTTGCTTTCAAGATAATAAGGGGTTTCTGCAAATTAGAGCAGAGAAGTGGGCTATTGTTGCAAAAATGCCACAACTTACCTCACAGCCGTTAGATGCAGATCTAATGGTCAGAAACGACGGATGGCAGACACACCACCATCACCAACTGAGTCTTTTATAGGAGTAGGAGTAGAGAAAAATGTATAAATTGTAACACTTGGTTCTGCTCCTTGGCACGATCGATAGATAGAAATAACGATTGGAAATGCTAGTGCGGGGCTATTTCTGCCAGATAAGCAGGGTACGTAGTAGCTAGGTTGGCGCACCGTCGATTTGGTCACATGCGGTCTGACATGTTCTAGTGTTTCTAGCAAGATGCTCGTGCGTTGCACAAAGTTGATGGAAAAGGTAAGCACAACTTATAAATTGACAGATGGAGTACTAGTTACAGTGATTCATATAATTAAGCAAAGGGATCGCACATGTCGGTATTGACTGGAACGAGAATGCAATAGCACAATAAGAATTAAGGCCACGATGATGCGATCGTAGTGGTGGTTACAGGAGGCAAGAAGAAAGATGCATCCATCAATGTACGACCTCCTCCTCAACTTAGTGCGTCGGGCCACCGACCGACGGCTAAGGAGCGGCGGCTTTTGTGGCGAGGTCAAGGTGCTTCTCAGCAAAGGCATCCAGGGCTTCCAGCCGGTTAAGGAAGGCCAACGTCGTAGCGTTCTCAATGGCATTGTAGATACCTATGTACACGATTTGCTCGTACATGTGGATGTGTAGGTCGACGAATTCTTGCAGGGCGAGGCATCTCGCGGCGAGCGCGACATCCAGGTGGACATTCTTTGTGGCGTCGGCAGGCAGTCGTAGGGCCACCTGTGCTTGAAAGAGGTTTCGGCCATGGAGGCCGATTAGGGTGGCAGGCAATGAGGAGCCCGGGCGCTTGGGCTGGAGGAGTACGGCGATGTCGTCCCCGAGCTTCTTGAGGACGGTGAACCTGTTGGTGGAGGCAACAATCATCTGGTCCAACTAAGAGTCGTAGTTGGCTTCGACGGCGGCCATCCACCAGCCGGTCGCGAACACTATCTAGAGACGATCCTCGGCGCCATGCCCCAGGCCGGCATCATGGACCATCTGGCACAGCTGGTTGCCGCTCGCGCGCATCACCGCCATGGGTCTGGAGTGAGCACTTTTGCGCTTAGTGTAGGTGCTTAGGCAAATGCTTAGGTGCGTACGATGTGGTAGATGCATTGGAATGGAGGGGCGCCTTTATATGAGTGCAAACTGCGTTGCATTCACATCGTGCAGCCTCTTTTCCCGGTCCTCCTCCCATTACTTCCCTCATGCATGCACGATGCTAATTGAAGGAGGATGCATCATTGGCCGTTCAACATTTCGGGAACCGCTACCCCTCCCTCGTCTTCATTAAAGCCGTATCGGGAACTGCACCGCCCGCTGTCAAATCGAATAGTACTGGGCCACCCACTGCACGCCCGGCTGAACACGCCTCCTTGCCTCCATCAAACCCCTCCGTTAAACCCGCATGCAAACCAAGAAACCTACTCCGGCCACACGTCCGTTCATGAGCGGGCCGGAATTAAATGCAACACCGGCCGAGCTCGGAATCCCGTCCGCCCTCAGTTTAAATGAGGCCAGACACCGGCCAAGCTCCTACCGTCCGCCCTCTATTTAAATGAGGCCAGACAGACAGCGGGCAAGAATCGCACCCCTCCTTCGCTCCCCCATCTCCTCCTTCACCATTTTCTCCACTCTTCCTATGGCTTCCGAGGAGCCGTTCTCCAGCATACTACCCGGCTGGGTGGCCCACCGAGCCCTCCTGATACGAGTGAGGCCGCTCGATGCTTCATCAACCTCGCTTGGCCCGATGGAGCCAGTTGCCACCCCAATCCGGCGCGTGGTTCAGCAACTCGCCGCTCCAGTTCAGCTCGATGAGGAGTGGCGAGTTGCTCCACGCCGGCACGACGGTGAGCATGCCGGTACGGGCATCATCTCTGCCGCGTCGTACCACGCCACCAGTGGCCGCGCCACCGGTGTCTGTGGGCGCGCCTCCCGTGCCTGCGGCCGAGCCTCCCATGTCTGCGGCAACGCCATGCAGGCAGAGACAGAAGCCGACTGCATGGAAAGCGACGAGTCGGTGGCCAGCTTCTCCGTGTCCACCGCCATCATCGAGGAGAAGTAGAACATGGGAGGCCACCGCCACTTGGGTCCCATGAAGGCCACCGGTGAGGTGATCACTGCGCATTCAAGTGGTTTCTTTGCTGCTTCGTCTCTTCCGAGGACCTTCATCGACCCCGCAAGTGTCTCCCGGACATGAGGAAGACAATGGGATCCGCGGGCGGCCATTTAGATTAGGTACTCCCTCTCCGGCTGGCGGGAAATATTTGTTCTAAGAATGGATAAATTGGATGTATCTATAACTAAAATAAGTCTAGATACATCCATTTCTAGGACAAGTATTTCCGGACGGAGGGAGTATTAATTATACCAAGAGAGCCGGATTAGCACCGCTTAGTTCATGTAAATGTAATGAAATCCGTCATGTTTATATGAAGATCCGGCTTTTTTATACGAAATCCTGCATGCTTATATGAAAACAGTTCGTGTTTGCACGAATTTCATCTGGTTGGTTAGAGTTGTGAAAATGTATGTCGTTGGCGTTTGATGTCGTCCTCTGCGGAAGGAAGCGGGAGGAAATTTGCTGGCTGCCGTTGGAGATGCTCTTATGCTGGAAATAATAGTCACATCCAATCCATTTGAGTTAATTGTGTGTATGATTCTGCCTCTATAAAAAGAGAATTGCATGTACAGTGTACACGTGACTTGCAGGGTGGCTACAGCTTCGTACAGAAAGTTAAAAAGAAACAAGTCCATCCTTAATCGTGTATTCTAAGTACTTTGCGGGTTCCACTGTCAGTACAGTAGCGAAAGAAGTATATATTAAATAAGTAATATATAATATAAAAATCTAAAGTTAAAGACAGAATTCGAACTCAGGTCATCGTGTGGCGAGCATCCGACGCTAACTAGTCCAGCACATTTTTGTTGTAGACCATGCTGGAGATCTATCTCCATGTCTACTCTTATACTCCATCCGTTCCTAAATATTTGTCTTTTTCAGATTTCAAATGGACTACCACATACAGATGTGTATGTAGACATATTTTAGAGTGTAGATTCACTCATTTTGCACCATATGTAGTCACTTGTTGAAATCTCTAAAAAGACAAATATTTAGGAACGGAGGGGGTAGAAAACAGAGTTGGTGATGATGGTGTGTGTGCCATCCTGCAATATAGGCCGTCGGATTTATATCTAACGGATAGGAAGGAAACTATGGCAATTTTGCAAAAGATACCCACACCCCTCTCCATGTTTGCAAATAAGGCCTTCCCTCGTTCATCCTTTTCTCTACTCTTACTAGCAATGTGCCCGTGCGTTGCAACGGATCCAAAATAGAATAATACATGTTCACAAACTTGAAAGAAAAACACTCTAGTTTGGTGTATATATCACTAAAAATATACTCGTATTAGGTTTCACTCAAAATATATTCCTTGTGGCTGTTTTGATAAGGTGGGGGAGGGATGTGGTCGGTTTCAAGATACTAAGGGTTTTTTGCAAATTGGAGCAAAGAGGTGGGGTCTTGTTGCCGAAATGCCACGACTTACATCATAGTCGTTAGATGCAGACCTGATGGTCAGAAATGACGGATGGCAGACACACCATCATCACCAACTGAGTCTTTTATAGGAGTAGAGAAAAAAAATAAGAGTTGGTGATGATGGTGTGCCTGCCATCCTGCAATATAGGTCGTCCGATTTATATCTGACAGATAGGAAGGAAACTATGGCAATTTTGCAAAAAGATACCCACACCCCTCTCCACATTTGCAAATAAGGACTTCCCTCATTCATCCTTTTCTCTCACAAGATAAACTACTCATATAAATGCATCTTGATGTTCCGTGCAATGCATAGGCATCTTGCTAGTCTCTCACAAGATAAACTACTCATACAAATGCATCTTGATCTTCCGTGCAACGCACGGGAATCTAGCTAGTTTCTTTTAAAATAGTTACTACGATAATTGGGTTGAAGTGATATATTATATGTCTGCCCTGAATGATTTCAGATTCACTAGTAGTAACAAAGAAAAGGTTGTCTTGTTAATTAACAGAAAACAGGGTGAAAACTATCACATGAGGCTGGTGAAAACAAGGCACATTGGGTTCAGCATCATTGTCACTACAGCTGTGCGCGCGCGAGAAGTCTACATGTCGAGGGGGCTATGGAGAAAAAGACGTATCGAGTGTGTCTGAGTGAGGCACAGAGACACAATGTTTGAGAGAGAAACCAATGGACAGATTAAGATCAGATCGAGTTGTCACCCTTCTACTGTCCTTATTGGGGTTGGGGGGTTGGGGAAGGGGAGGGAGAGAAAGACGTATCGAGAGTGTGCGCGGTAGGCACAGAGGCACAGCTAGCGAGTGTGTGTGTATTGTGTGTGTCTGAAAGAGGAGTAGATAGATTACTATCAAGATCGAGGTGCCACCCTACTCCTTCGGTGTCGGGTTGTGTGTGTGTGTGTGTTTGAGAGAGAAGCCAGTCGATAGATTAGTATCAAGATTGAGGTGTCACCCTACTCCTTCGGTGTTGGGAAGTGTGTGTGTGTGGGTGGGTGGGGGGGCAGTGACACTTACATATCTCTACTCTTATAAAATACAGAGTTGGTGATGATGGTGTTCCTGCCATCCTGCAATATAGGCCATCCGATTTATATCTGACGGATAGGAAGGAAACTATGGCAATTTTGCAAAAAGATACCCACACCCCTCTCCACATTTGCAAATAAGGCATTCCCTCGTTCATCCTTTTCTCCCACAAGATAACTACTCATACAAATGCATCTTGATGTTCCGTGCAACGCATGGGCATCTTGCTAGTAGGGAGAAGGAGTTTGTGTGACCCATATCTATATTAAGGGATAGGTAGATAGGATGTGTGCGAGGCATACTTAAAGCATCACGGAAATAAATAAACGGTGTGCATGGAAGTGCCAGAAAAAATGAAGTGATAAAGAATGTCTACGTGTGTGTGTGTGTGTGTGAGAGAGAGAGAGAGAGCGCGAAATCTCAAAACAAAAGGTGCTCTGCTGGAATCCCATTGTATGTATTCATATGGTTCCGGAACTCGAGTTAACCTTAGGCATATGTGTGAGAGACATAATTATCTTTTGAGACATTAGTGGCTGTGGGTGGGCAGAATTAAAGGGGTGGGCGTGTTCGACAGAGAGAGTGTGTGTGTTTCTGTGTGAGAGACTTGTAGGACGGGGTAGAAAGATGAATTCTAACCTTGACGGAGGGAGATAAATACATGAAGTGCGCGTGTGTGATTCCGATGCCCACGGGGAAATGAGATATGTATGCATGTGAGAGAGATTGCACAATTCATTCATGTATCGCTATCTAGCGATCGTGGACGTGCATCGCTTGAACATAAATCAACATCTACTTCATATCATGGCCAAAGGTACAATATCGATTCAACGCTATAAAGATTGGACACTCACATATCACATTTTTTCTATCTAAATAAACCTTTTCAATTGTGCATGCCAAAGTTACAGTGATGTTTCTTCAAACAACCAATGTAGCTATCATGTACATGCACCATTGTTACTCTTGCATTAAAATTCATTAGTCTTGGATGATTTAAGGTTCTATTATGAAGTAATATATGTAATATTCATATAAGAATTCAACGGGTACGTAATTTATGAAATGGAGGCTATGTAATCATATGAGGTAACACTTTTAAGTAGCGGACTACAATATTCATTTCTTTTGTGGGACTACAATATCCATTTCTTTTTGTGCGCCTCTACACTAACACGTCAATGCATTATGTTTAAAGTAAATAACCAATGGCACTAAATTATCTATTTACATGAGAAATACATAGGCTGAGCGTTTGATCCCTTTTTTGTGAACGCGCCTCTACACCCGTACGATTTGCCGCGCCCGTGTGAACGTCCAAGTTATCGGCGCATCATCCCGAGTTATTGTCTTTTTTCTGGGATGGACTTCACACCAGTTATTAACTGCTGACGCGTGCCCCGTGTACACAGTCTCGTGACCTTCCCGCTAGCACGGTCCAAAATTAGTTGAAACTGGATACGAACGATCCCGCGGGTGGCAAAATCTCCCACCTCCTTCTAAAATTTCCGCCACCTAGTCTTTAGCATGCGAAATTCCCCTTTTGTCCTTGGTGCACGGAGAACAACAGTTACAATACCGCCCTCATCTACATAATAGGTCGAGGCTGCTTTGGTAACTTCCGGTTCCCCCCACCACACAGCACCCCCATTTCCTCTCCCCCTCCCGCAAAAACGACTAACTCCACAGCACTAGAGCATCTTACATCACGTCGTCCGTACTTCATCGGCCTTTCTACCCCTTCCTTCTCTAAACCCTAGACTGCTCATCCACCGGCGTACCAGAGCCCATTCACTACCATCGGCGTCCACCTCGCCGGATCTGCTTCTGCGGCCGCATCTACCCTCCCACCTCCACTAGAAACAAGTAGATTGCTCATCCACCACTGTACCATAGCCCATTCAGTGCCGGCCTTGTCCACGGCGCCGAATCTGCTTCACCGGTACTCTCGTCAACCGCAGCGCATCTGCAGCGGCTCATTCGTACTCCCCACCGGAGACGCTTCGTCCACACCCCCCGGAGCCGCCCCATCGACGGCCTCTGATCCTCTTCGCCGATACCTTCCTCAACCCTACCGGAGCCACTTCGCCGACACCATCGTCAACCCTACTGGAGTAGCTTCGCCTATACCATTCTCAACCCTACCGGGGCCGCTTTGCCAACTCACAAGTCCACGGCTACAGGTCTGCTTCGTCGCACCCTCATCCAACCTACCGGAGAAGCTTCTGACTCCCCGTCCATGGCCGCAGATCCGCTTCGCCGACACCATCCTTAACCCAACCATCGGAGCAGCTTCACCGACGCCCTCGTCCATGACCACAGATCGGCTTCGCCCACACCATAGTCCACCCTACCGGAGCCGCTCCACAAACACCCTACTCGACGGTTCTAGATCTCCTTACCGGACCCCGACAGCCAGCACAGCGTCATCACCCTTGACGTTTCTAACTTGATTCCCATCGTCTGGCAAGATGCCAAGCACCTACCACGGCCTAGGTACTTGTCACCTTTAAACCCGTCCAACATCACTTGCCCGATGTACTTCAAATATACTAACAGGTCGCTGTTACCTGTTATGCAGCTGGCAAAAACTACAAGGACGATGTTTCTTCTGGATCTAACAGCTTGGCCAACCAAGATCCTGGACTGAGGCATTGCTATGATCTTGTAAGTGTGTCTCTCTCTCTTGTATTGTTGTGTGCCTGCCAGCTTGCTTTGCTAGGATTTTTGACCAGTAATCCCTTTGTGCAGACAATGATTTCTACTACTGGCTGCTAAATTAGATATGTAGATGTCATACATGATACTACCGCATACCTCTGTTCCTAAATACTTCTACAGATTCCACTATAAGCTACATATGGAGCAAAATGAGTGAATCTACACTCGAAAATGCATCTATATACATCTGTATGTGGTCCATACTGGAATATCTAAAAGATATATATTTAGGAATAGAGGCAGTACATTACACAAAATCGTAGGTGGCATGTAGGAATTCCAGTGCACTACGTTAGGCTCCCTTAGAGTGCCTGCTAATCCAGCACACAGAGTCATGGCTAGTTTATGCTACGCACACAATCATTAATTAGTGGTTTAAATATGCGCAAGGGATATGCAATGTATTATCATGTAGAGATGTCTGAAATTAGTCGTGTCAACTTGCAGATAGGGTTACACAATGAAAAAGTACAAGATGTATGTGGCAATTTCATGGAACATCACAAAAAAAGGAGAGGTAGCGGTGAGCCTATACAGTGTGCTATGGTAGGTCACTCCTCCATTGCAATCACCGTGACATGTTATTTGTATGTCAGTTCTATTGGGCAAGTTTCTTAGGGACAGTTATTACGAGTTATCCTAAGAAAATAAGCACCTGTGAATATAAGCTCCAGGTAATAACCAACCAGTTCTTTTCATTGCCTTCCTTTTCAGCTTATCTTTGGTATGATCAGTGAAAAGTCTAGATTGCATTATATTTTTCATTTTGCTGCCCATATGGAAATTAATTTGACTTGCAAACATCACAAATTGAACCCAGTGCAGTAATTAATATGATAGGAAAACATACCATCACTATTTGTTCGAAATGCAAATACAAAGATACCATCTACTTGGCACAATCTACTTTGGTCAATGTCTTCCATAGATATCCCATTGCCTAATTTAAACGAAGAACGCATGACCCACATTTAAATGAAGAACAATTATTTATTGAAATTCGATGGTCCAAGTGGCTGGTTATTATCATATAGCAGCACCACCTGAAAGCATCATATAGCAGCAGCAACAGCTCATAGCAACTCATCATACAGCAGCAGCAGCAGTGTGCAATTCATCATATACCAGCAGCAGCTCATAGCAATTCATCATATAGCAGCAGCAGGAGCAGCTCATAGCAATTCATAATACAGCTGCTGCAGCAGCAGCAGCTCATAGCAATTCATCATATAGTAGCAGTAGCTCATAGCAATTCATCATATAGCAGCAGCAGGAGAAGCTCATAGCAATGCATCATATAGCAGCAGCAGAAGTAGCTCATAGAAATTCATCGTATAGTGGATCAGAATGAAAATTTGGCAAAAAAAACAGAGGAGATCCTCACCTTGTTGGATGAGCTCATCCTTCAACAGCACCTCAAGGCCACGGCCTGGGAGGAGGGGAGGGGGAATAAGGTGCCTTCTGCTGTAGTGTGGCATCAGCCGTAGTTGTGCGGCGCCCGCCAGAGTAGTGTGTTGGACGGACCACAGTGGAGTAGGTGCTGGAGACCATGAGAATGAGGGGCGGTGCCAGAGGGAGGAGCAGCCGGGGATATTTGCCCCTACCCGCCGACCATGTAGCCTAGCTGGACAGAGCATCGTCAAGGACCAGGCCAGATGGGACCAGTGGCGACGGCTCGCTGGAGGAACCCTAGTGCTGCAGGCAGGGGAGCGAGGTAGAGGGAAAGGGGAGACGAGATGCAAGCGGGCAGGGCAATGAAAGCTTGCGTGTTTGTTTTTACTTGAGGGTCAGGTGTGACGCAAGCGTGAGCAGTTGCATTTTGAGTGTAATATAGGCAGACAACAGAGTCATTTCACTATTCCCCTTCCCTTCAATTTTTAGTGAGCTTCTACCCGAAACACCCCCTCCAAAGCGAAATAAGTTAAGCCCAAGCCCATAACTCAAAATGACTTCTTTACATCTTTTATGGCTTATTTTGACAATAAGCCCTGAAAAGGCGGAATCGAACTGGCCCTTAACCTGCAATTCAATTGTGCGTGCAATGATGAATCACTCCTGCCTGCTATAGTGTACATTTAGGCATCATCACACATGGCATAACCTAATACATGTGCATTCCATTGTAGAATCTGAAATATGCAATGTTTATGTTAGTTCATATGTTGCACATGATGTTTAAATACCCCTTAAATCTGGTCAGTCAAGTGATGGTCTTTAAGCCTCCTTCTTTGCTTCTTTTCTTGATATGTAAGATTTGCTCACACATCTGTTCAATTGCTTGTTTGCATCAGCCAGCCATACTAGGAGTGTTTGCTTTGATTACTTGTTGTTCTTGACCTAACACTCTAACAGAGCTTGTCAACGATTTAAACACTAAGGGCTGCTGTAGTGGGGCCTTGTCTAACTCATAGGTGACATAAAGGTTTGGCTGTACACTAAAGTAGGCTCTCCAAGAGTACCTGGAGATCCAGTTCCAAGGTATGCCTAGTTTTTACATAGTGCAGACATAGTAAATGCTCATTTCATTATGTGTAAGTGCAAGAGATGTGGCATGTTTCATTAGTGGTATTGTTTTGTTATAATCTCATCCTTTTGTGTTGTTCACAGACTGGAAAGTATGCATATTTATCTTCCAAGGAGATGAGTAACTAGTTTGTGTCACCTTGCAGAGGGGGTGCAATGAAGATAATATTGAGGATTTCCAAGTACAAGATGTTAGGAAGGAGCCTTGCAAGAGAAGTAGGAGCTGCGCTGAGCCTGTTCAACCAGTTAAGGTAAGTCACTGTATCCAACTCAACAGTTCAATTCCTTGTTTGTTTCAGGCATAGTTAATTTGCTCTTTTCAATTGCTTTATTTGTCCTCGGTTAATGAGATGCCCAAACAATGATGCCTGATGTTGGGTACTTGTATAACTATTAGTTGACATAATTAAAGGCCTTACCATTTAATTACTCTGGCGAAGTGTGCCTGAAGCTTTGAAGTCTATTAACCAACTATTATTGCATGAGGCTCACAATCTAGTTTATACTAGGCTAATGATTGAATAGTTTTGCTTGCTGTAGTAGGTTTGTATGAATCCCTCTGTTGTTCATTATGCTCCCTAAGACTTTAATTGAGCTACAGAATGGCCAACTGCTTGCTTACTTATACGCAACGTGTTGTCTAAATTTGTAACTTGTCTGTGTTTTGGATTGGGCCCCAACATCATGCTCCTCTGGTGAGCTAAGAGAGATTTCTGTATGCAGGCTGCACAGACTACCTTTTTTTATAATTTTTAAAATATCACATGCTTATGCTTCATGACGTGTAACATTATTGTTAGTCCTGTTTTGCCATGTACAAAATAGTCTATCTTGCTCGCTTCACTATTGTAACTATATTTTTGCCCTAGTCATGTGTACTTACAGAAACATTTCAGGATGAAGTGACATCAACACAAAGATCTGCGAGCAGTGCGGCATGGCCATTACCGAATGATTATGGATTGGAATTGGAATGTGCTGATGTTCTCGAGCATCAACTAGAGGTGGCAAGACAACGTGTACATGATTCTCAACGTACAATCAACAAGTTGAGACTGGACATGCAGGTATTAGATGCAGGAGTCAAAAAATCAAACAAGACACTGAGGTAACCACGAAGGAATTGGAGATTTTGCAGACTGAAAATTGTGCTATCTGAATCCGGCCAATCCTATTTTCTGAAGAGATTATAGTTCAAATGGTAAGTTATGTTGATGCGTGTCCATGATGTATGAGCTTTATTTGTCCAGTGTATGTAATTTGTTGTTTGTGTATGCTTTATAATCATTGGTGCTGAACTATAATGCCCAGCGGGTATATTCAGCTGTAATTTCTTTATTGTATAGTGTAGGATTATTCTATGTTTCTATGCCTTAGTCTTTTTATTGTATAGTGTATGTTTTTTAGAGGTGATAGTATAGAGTAGGATAATTCTTTAATATGCTATATTGTTGAAACGGGGGCCAACACGCCCAAACATTTCCTGGACGCCGTACAAACGAAAAAACATGTGTAGTCAAAGCAGACCTTAATTGGGCTGGTCAAAATAATATTAAGTGGATCCCAAATGATGTGGCCCACAGCAACAACGGCTGTTAGCAGGCCGTCAACAAGCCTAAAGCTCGATAGGGCCGTATAAATGGAAATGGCCCACGGGCCTTTAGCAGGCCGAAATAAATGTCAATTTTGTCTCGGCCCTTTTACTTTACGAGCCAGTAAGAGGCCGAAAGTCTTATGGGCCAGAGGAGGCCCAATTTGCAAAGTAGGCTTTTAACAGGCCGAAAGTCGCGTTGGGCTGAAATGATGCCCTGCGGAACGTGGCCCCCTAATGGACCTAAAGTCAAAGGCCCAACTGTTGTGCGGGCCGTTAACAGGCCGAGAGACAAAATGGGCTAAGAGTTAGCCCATTTACCGAATGGGCCGAGGACGGGCCTAAAGTCAGAGTGGGCTAGAATTGGCCCAACTGCAGAATGGGCCGAGAAAAGGCCGAAAGACGTTCCAGGCCGTTAATAGGCTGGAACTGACAATGGGCTGCTAATAGGCCGAAAGAAGCTCGGGCCGCAATTGGGCCCAAAAACGTAGCGGGCCGTTAACGGGCTTAAACTGATGATGGGCTGGAAATTGTCAAATCTAGAATGGGCCTTTGATGGGCCGATTCTGTGTAACTTGTATGGGCCGTACTTGTAAATGGGCCTGACTCAAGTAGGCTACTAATGGGACGGCCCGCTTATTTTGACAGGCCCGGCCTTTTCACCGGAATGGGCCTCTGTTGGGCCGTGCCACATGTCAACGTCTCATAGGCGCCTCCTGTCCAATGAGTGGATGACATCTGTCCCAACACTGAGCCAACACGTGTTTCCTCCGGCTAATGAGAATTTTACACATGGAAAATCCCCATTGGTCCGGGTTGTTAACCGGTTATCGGATCCAAAACCGGACCCAATAGCTTAACGGCGACCCGTTAGGGTCGATGCCACGTGTCGGTCACCCTTGATGAAAGCACTTCTACGATGCGCGGTTTATCGTCATGGAAGTGGACACTTCCGTGATGATAATTTTGGTAATTTCATGGAACACTTCTATGACAGCACAGGTATGACTATGTTCATTCTGTCATAAAATCATCATGGATGTACATGCATGACAGAAAACGTGACCTACTGTGACAAACACGTATCATCACGGAAGTGTATTTTTTGTAGTGATGGTTAGGAGGCTCACTAGGGACACAATTTTTGTTTATGTATTCACACATGTATTTAAGTTTCCGGTCAATACAATTCTAGCATCAATAATAAACTTTTATCATGATTAAGGAAATATAGTAATAACCACTTTATTATTGCCTCTAGGGCATATTTCCAACAGCTGAGAGGTCAGCGCAGCAGCAGCTTCTGCAGGCGGACACCAATCTGTATTCAAGAGTAGATACCTGGTACACTCTCATCTTATTTGTGTGAGTATTAAATCTCTGATGCCAGCCATAGTAGGGGCTGCGGCCAACATCGTCCATGCTGCTAGCAGTGTACGTGTGAGGAATGGAACAGATCCATGGTGGGGGTGGGTTTCTCACACTTCCTCTATTCCTGGTATGTCTTCTGTCTGATTCGTGGTCTTCTCATCCTCTTTTGTTTCTGATTAGCATGATTATCTTTTTGTTTGTTAGAATTATTTCAAGAAAAGATCGAGGATAACCACCAGGTATAGCATTTGGTTGGATTGATGTTTCGTCTGCACAACCGCTTCATTATTTCCTGTACAGTCCACCTTCACACTCTCGTAAGCTCATGCAAAGATTTCTGACTAAGTTCTCATGATTTATCAATATAAAAAATATTAAATTTTGCTGTGTAAATAATTGTGTTTCTTTTGTATGTGTCACCAGGGATAGGAAACTAAAAGTCACCAGTTGTGAACAACAACTACAGATTTTAAGTCTTTCAGGTGATTGATCACTGTGGTAATTCATTCTTTTGTCAGAATTTGATTGCAATTGGGGTTGGAGGGAAGCAACAAAATTCCTCTCCTACAATAGGCATTTTTGGTGTGTGTGCCTTGACAGTTCTTCAGGTCAATACAAAATTTCATTCATGTGGTTTTTTAAGGCAATTGAATTTAACATGGTTTTTATGTTTGTCTAAGAGTTGGATTGTTGTAAAGACTTGAGACGGATATACACAGGGGGGCCTACGAGATCCAATTAATGTTAGTTACCTACTTAGTGCTTACCTATAACTCTGTATACCTCAATGCATCTTTCATAAAATGTTATTTCTATAATTTATAAAATAAAACAAATTCCTTAAAGGTGTGACAGTTTGTGAAAATAAACAAGTAGTTTCGATGGGTAAAGGTGGGTACTGATTTAGTATGAACAAGTCTGCATGTTTTTGAACTTCTGTATTTTCTAAGTTCTCTTTCCTTCATAGATTTTCCAAGCTTATGTATTTTTTGAGTTTTAGGCTACTTGAATATATGGCACTTATTCTAGAAATGGTGGCATATCAATATCATGTGCTTGCATTTCTAGTATCTAGAGAAAAATGATATGCAATGATGAATCCTGAGGATCTACACCCACCTCATTGTATTTTTTTCACTTGCTTGCTCTTGCCTTGCTATTATTGAAGGGGCAGCAGAAGAGGCTTTTAGTGTTATAAATAATATATATTTGACTTATGATATTAATAGTTGAACAAGACTTTCATTTTTTACTTTGACTAACGAAAGTACGCACATGTATACATCGTGTTATTGTTTTTTCTTCTTCACTTAACTACGTGTGAAGCTGAAGCTGAGCCAATGTGCTTTTCTAGAAGAAGGCCGAGGCACATCAATCCAACGCCAACCCACCTACTATTGGCACTAAGGGAGGAAGGAAAAGGAACATTGTCCCTGAAGGCTCGAGACACGCAAATAGGAAACTGAGTTTGGGAAAGGTGGTTATCTCCTTGACGCACACAATGGTGCCCATTGATACGTCTCCAACGTATCTACTTTTCCTAACGGGTTTCCTCTTGTTTTGGACTCTAATTTGCATGATTTGAATGAAATTAACCCCAGACTGACGCTGTTTTCAGCAAAACTACCATGGTGTTGTTTTTGTGCAGAAATAAAAGTTCTCGGAATGGAACAAAACTTTGCGAGGATTTTTTATACAATAAATAAGAATTTCTGGAGCCAAGATCCACCGGAGGGGGGCACCTGCGTGGGCACAACCCACCAGGCCCCCCTCCTGGCGCGCCCAGGTGGGTTGTCCCCACCTGGTGGCCCCGCAGACCCTGAAACCGACGCTATAAAATCCTATTTTCCAGAAAAAAAATTAGGGAGAAAGAATTATCATGATCCACGAGACGGAGCCGCCGTCACCTCCTGTTCTTCACCGGGAGGCCAAATCTGGAGTCCATTTGGGGCTCCGGAGAGGGGGATCTTCGTTATTCATCATCACCAACCCTTCTCCATCGCTAATTCCATGATGCTCCCCACCGGGAGTGAGTAATTCCTTCTCAGGCTCGCTGGTCGGTGAGGAGTTGGATGAGATTCATCATGTAATCAAGTTTGTTTTGTTAGGGCTTGATCCCTAGTATCCACTATGTTCTAAGATTGATGTTGCTATGACTTTGCCATGCTTAATGCTTGTCACTTTGGGCCCGGGTGCCATGAACTCAGATCTGAACCGTTTATGTTATCATCATCATATCCATGTTCTAGATCCGATCTTGCAAGTTATAGTCACCTAC
Organism: Aegilops tauschii subsp. strangulata; assembly: GCF_002575655.3. Lineage (NCBI taxonomy): Eukaryota > Viridiplantae > Streptophyta > Magnoliopsida > Poales > Poaceae > Aegilops > Aegilops tauschii. The sequence goes on along the minus strand of NC_053037.3, from coordinate 387,454,766 downwards.
TACGTGTTATGATCCGGCAACCCCGGAGTGACAATAGTCGGGACCACTCCCGGTGATGACCGTAGTTTGAGGAGTTCATGTATTCACTATGTGTTAATGCTTTGTTTCGGTTCTCTATTAAAAGGATGCCTTAATATCCCTTAGTTTCCAATAGGACCCCACTGCCATGGGAGGGTAGGACAAAAGATGTCATGCAAGTTCTTTCCATAAGCACGTATGACTATTTACGGAATACATGCCTACATTATGTTGACGAACTGGAGCTAGTGTCGTATCGCCCTAGGTTATAATTGTCTCATGATGAATATCATCCAACAAGTCACTGATCCAGTGCCTACGAATTTATCCTATATTGTTCTTGCTAAGTTACTACTGTTATCATCACTATTACACTTGCTACAAAACTACTGTTATCATTGTTACCGTTACTATTACTGCTGTCACTATTATCAAAACTATCATATTACTCTGCTACTGATCACTTTGCTGCAGATAATTAATCTCCAGGTGTGGTTGAATTGACAACTCAGCTGCTAATACCTTCAAATATTCTTTGGCTCCCCTTGTGTCGAATCTATAAATTTGGGTTGAATACTCTACCCTCGAAAACTGTTGCGATCCCCTATACTTGTGGGTTATCAAGACCTTTTTCTGGCGCCGCTGCCGGGGAGCATACTATATTTGTTGAGTCACTTGGGATTATTATCACTTTATCACTATGAAGAATCTGAAGGATGCTAAGACTAAGATATTTCCCTCAAAGACGAGGGGAGGTAAGGAACTGCCATCCAGTTCTGCTTTAGATTCACCTTCTGTTATAAGTAAACTTGCAACAGCACCACATGCTATTAATTCTGATATGTCGCAAGTTATTGATGATGCTACTTCTGCTATGGATAGTGCTTATCATGATGCTAGTACCTTGCTTGATAATGATGATGTGCCACTTGGTGACTTTCTTGATGAACAAATTGCTAGAGTAATACAACATGATGTTGTTGAATCTGATGATGAGCTTGAAACTGAAACTCCTGAAACACCTGCTAGAACTAGCCTTCCTAGATAAGAATTGCCTAAGGTACCGGAAGATTATGTTAGGAATGAGGAGACAACTAGAGATATTCTTGCTTGTAAGGATAGAGATGATCTAGCGAAATTATTATGCAAGTATAAAGAAAAATCTCTGAATGCTAGAATGAAGTATGATCCTAAGTTTGCTACTTCACCTATCTTTATTGATGATAAGGATTATGAATTCTCTGTCGACCAAGAGTTAATTACTTTGGTTGAATCTGATCCTTTTCATGGTTATGAAACTAAAATTGTTGTGGCACATCTTACTAAGTTGAATGACATAGCCACCCTTTTTACTCATGATGAGAAAACTCGCTATTACTTTATTCTCAAATTATTTCCGTCCTCATTAAAGGGTGATGCTAAAGCTTGGTACAATACTCTTGCTCCTGGTTGTGTGCGTAGTCCCCAGGATATGATTTATTACTTCTCTGAAAAATATTTCCCCGCTCATAAGAAACAAGTTGCTTTACAGGAAATATTTAACTTTGTGCAAACTAAAGAAGAGAGTCTCCCACAAGCTTGGGGGAGGCTTTGCCAGTTACTTAATGCTTTGCCTAATCATCCTCTTAAGAAAAATGAAATACTTGATATCTTTTATAATCGACTAACCGATGCTTCTAGGGACTTCCTAGATAGTTGTGCTGGTTGTGTTTTCAGGGAACGAACTGTTGGACAAGCTGAAGAATTACTGAATAATATATTGAAAAATTATGATGATTGGACTATTCCTGAACCACCAGTTAAACCTACTCCAAAGAAGAAGGATATATTATATCTCAGTCCTGAAGATATGCAAGAAGCAAAGAAATCTATGAAGGAAAAAGGTATTATGTCACATCCCTAGCTTCTGGTGTTGCCTAGTGTTTGCATCTTGCTTGCATCATGTTTAAATTTTTGAAACATGAATTGAGGAAATTTGGAAGCCTCAAAATTTAATTCAAGAAGGGTAAAGAACCCTGGAAAATTGCATTCAATGTTTCTCAAAATGTTCTTATTAACTGTTTGATATTTTTGGCAAGGCTTTTGCACCAAACCAAAAATAATGAACATTTTTAAGGAATATTTTGGCACTGAATTCAAATCAATATGGTATTTGAATTTGGGTTTATATTCATATTAAATAGAATATAAATTCAAAACCCCCTGGAATTAATTATGTGCATTTGGCTAGGTCCATTATGGCACATAAATATTTCAGAGGAGTTTGACACTGGTTTTGAATTAGTTTTGCTTTCAAAATAGTGGCAGAGAAATAAATAAAAGAAAACAAAACAGAAGAAATAAAACAGATAAGGGAAAGGGCCTTACCTGACTTACATGCCTGGCCCAACTCCTGTTCTGGCCCAACCCATAGGGGCAACACCGTCTTCTTCCTCCTGCCAGGAGGAGAAGCAGCTGCGTGCCTGCACGCGCGCGGCTGACGACGCCACCTCCTACTCCTGCGCAACGTCGTGGCGCTTCCAGCCACACCAGTGAGATGCCCAGACCCCCCTGGATCCTTCCCCCCTCTCAGCGCTCTCACTCACCTCGCCTGGACCCCTCTCTCTCACCCACCCGAGCGCGCCCGACACCGCCGCTCGCTGCCACCGCGGCCACCGGCCAGCTCTAGCCCTTGGACGTGCTCCCGAGCTCGGTTTTCTTCCTCTACGTCGACTGCCCCGAGACACGCGACGCCGGACGCGCTGCAACGCCAACTACGCCGTCGTCCTCGTCCTCTTCATCCGACCACCATCGTCGTCGATTCCCCACGTACAGGACCACCCCGAGCAAGCCGAGCCCCTCTTCGTGATCACGGTGAGCTTCACCGTCGTTTCCCCCTAACCCGATGCCTAGCGCTCGATGTAGCCGCCATTTCCCATGGCGCCCGAAGCATGCCGCCGCACGAGCTCGTCGCTGATGAGGTTTCGGTGGCCAATCGGTCCTATTCATATGCCCGTTGGCTTTGTGAGAGCCTGCAGAACGCGTAGGTGCTAACCGTAGATCCTCCCGTGCACGGTGTCGTTGTTTTCATCGGCGCCCGTACTCCGGCCGCCGCCATGAGCTCGGTTCCGGCGAACTCCAACCACCCCTCACCCTTCCGTTGGTTCACCTGAATGCGCACGGGCACGGGCTACCTCCTGGTGCCCTCGGCGCGTCGATCCGTCGCCTCTGGCGCAACTCCAGCGGACGCCGCCGCGGTTTGAGGTCGCCGCCGGCCAAAACTCCGGCGTGTTGACGTGGCTTAATTAGTTTAGGCACTAACGACCCCCTGGTCACTGACAGTGGGCCCCATGCCCTATTAGTTATAGTTAAGATTAGTTTTAACCTTAATTAACCTCTCAGACACAGACACGCGGGACCCACATGTCAGGTTTGACCTGGACCATGCATGTTGACTTGCTGACATCACACAGACGTCATATTGACGCAGTAAAGGAAATAGATGAAACCCACTAGCATGAGTAGGAGTTGTTTGAGCCCTGTTGTGCCTACTCATTCTTGCTTGTTGTCATGCCTGCTACTGCTTAGAGTTGAGTTAGGTCTGATTCATCGGGGATGAATTGGAATGTGGTGAACATGTCCTACTATTGAGAGCTAAGTGTGTGAACACGATTTGGTAAAGGTAGCGGTGAGAGGCCATGTAGGAGTACATGGTGGGTTGTCTCATTGAAACCGTCCTCAGGAACTGAGTTCTGTGTTTGTGATCCATGAACAGTTACTACCACACATTAGGCTCCAGGCACTCCAAGCTCTCTCAACTTATTAATCAACCTGATCTCTGTCTAGGAGTTCCAACTAGTTTCTGGTGTTTGTAGGTAGTGCTCGTAGTCTACCAAATGGCACCCGATACAGGTGGGCTTGGGACAGACTAGGTGCAGTGGCACGGTGTACCAAGCGTCGCCCGTTTGGTGGGCTTGGGAACCCTGCTCACATTGTTTGGGGCCGTGAGCGACACCCCGGCCGGATCTCCTTGCGGATGGAACCCGAATAGGCGATGAACCAGGACTAGAGACTTGTGTGGTTAGTCAGGTCGTGGCCGACTCCCTCGCTAGGCTTCCGCTTGAAGGTTGCCGAGATACATGACGTGTACATGGTGGTAAGTGGCGAGAGCGTGTGTGAAGAAGTACACCCCTGCAGAGTTAACATCATCTATTCGAATAGCCGTGTCCGCGATAAAGGATTTCTGGGTTGCCTGTACAGTTCATAGACAAGTGAAAGTGGATACTCTAAAATACGCAAGATAAGCGTGAGTGCTATGGATGGCCTTCTCGTGGGGATACGGGAGCGGATCCATAGTGGAGTATTGATATGGCGAATATGTGGACTCGTGTGCGCCACCTCAAAAGAGTTACTTGCAGTCGTAGTTTAGGATAGCCACCGAGTCAAAGCTGGCTTGCGACAGTTTAACTCCACCACCCCTTTGTTGATACCGATGCATATGTAGTTAGTTCTGATGTAAGTCTTGCTGGGTACATTTGTACTCACGTTTGCTTAATTTATATTTTTGCAGATAGACTTCAGTCTCGCTAGTAGTTCCGCGTGGACTTCGACGTTTAGCTTGTAACCTCAGCTACGAGCTTGTACCTTGGGAGGGTCTTGTAGATAGTCAGGCTTCTCAGCCCTTTTCTTCTGTAGTTGTCTGTACTCAGACATGTTATGCTTCCGTTGCCTATATGCTTTGTATGCTGGGTCATCACCCGTGTCATCAGACCTGTGTTTGTAATACTTGGCTCCTCAGAGCCTATTGAATAAATACTTTGAGTCGTAGAGTTTTGTTGTGATGCCATGTTGTATTTGCACATATCGAGCATATTGTGTGTATGTTATTGAAATGCTTGGTATGTGTGGGATCTGACAACCTAGTTGTTTATCCTTGGTAGCCTCTCTTATCGGGAAATGTCTCCTAGTGCTTCCACTGAGCCATGGTAGCTTGCTACTGCTCCGAAACACTTAGGCTGGCTGGCATGTGTCCTTCTTCGTTCCTGTGTCTATCCCTTCGGGGAAATGTCACGCGGTGTCTACCGGAGTCCTGATAGCCTGCTACAGCCCGGATTCTCCAGAGTCCTGTTAGCCCAGCTGCTACAGCCTGGATTCACTCGCTGAGGGCCGACACGTTCGTTGCTGGGTCATGTATGCCTGTCCCTGTAAGTTAGTGCCACTTTGGGTTTACGACTAGTCATGTCGGCCCGGGTTCTCTTTCATATGGATGCTAGCGACACTATCATCTCCGTGAGCCAAATGGCGCAAACGGTCCCGGGCCAGGTAAGGTGGCACCCGTGGGAATACCGTGCGTGAGGCCGCAAAGTGATTTGATGTGTTACATGCTAGATCGGTGTGACTTGGGATCGGGGTCCTGACAGCTTGGGTATCAGAGCCTGACTGCCTGTAGGATTACCAAGCCAAACTGGTCGAAGTCGAGTCTAAAAATGCTTTAGTTATATAAGGGAATTGATTGTGGAAGGGAACGTAAGGCTCTTTTACTCCTTATACCTTATGCCCTTCTGATCCGAGTCATCCTAGCTTTCCTACGGGGTTAAGGAACTAGGCTTTCTCCTATTTCTATCACGATCACGTGTTACTAATCCATAGACTTATAGGATTGATGGTTTTAAGCCTCAGTTCAGTTCCTACTACTTCAGTGTATCGTCAATTGGTCTCGGAACCTTGATATTATAATTTTGAATGGTTTTGCCACCATTTTGCACGATATCTCAAAAACTTTTGAGCATTTACAGCCGTTATGCTGTCCGAGCCATCCCAGGTTTCTAACTAGTCTGATGCATTTGCAAATCCCTTCTTCCGTTTCCGATGTTCCCTTGTGCCAGATTAACCACACTAACCAGTGTGTTGAGGTACTTCATTGCCTCGGTATATATGTTGGAGCTACTATTATGACCCTAGGTGTCATAGAGAATCACCTAGTAATCTAGCCATGCTTTATATTCCCAGTGTAGTGATTCTGACCGTCATTCTCGAAAGCATCCCGTGATGCCATTTAGTTAGTAGGCATTCTATTCCTGGGTTCTTGAACCCGAGATTCACCCTACTTGCTTCATGTTGATAGTGTTTGCTAGTTCCTTAGGATATTAGTAACCTTTGCGATAGTCCTCGAGGTCCATGGTATTTCCTTCTTCCAAATACCATGAACTGCTTATGGCAGTAGTCCTATGAACCAAAAGATCACAACCAGAGTGCTCTTGATGAGTTCTCTGTTATGTTCGTTACTCTGCCAGTCCTACCTTTCTACATGGGTTATCCGGAAGAAACATGTTGAATGAATTCAACGTGCTAACCGATGCATCTACAACCTAAAGAAATTATATGTTCCTTTGCGTTGCCCTCTTCAATTGAATTCCGACTTCATCTATCAGTTGATAGTTAGGAGTACTAGTGCATTCGTGTTCATCGATGCCTATTATTCTTATGGTCCGTCGAGCCATTCTATTCTGGAATGACTAGCAGAAACAATGTCACAGCCCTAGCATTAGCCTTGGCTTGTCTGTGCATCTCATCATGTCATCATCATGTTAAGTTCATGAAAGTTGAATTGAGGTTAGTAGAAACCCTCAGAAATCAGTTCAAAAATAATCAACATTAAAATCACATCAAAGAAGCCCAAGGAAATGTTCCTGTTATACCTTGAAACATATTGGCAAGAATAAAATTCAAACCAATATTTTTGGAGGCTTTGAAATATTTATTTTGGGCCTTTGATTTAAATCATAAACTATTTGAATTGGATTTATTTCTTTATAAAAGAGATACATGTCCAATAATCCTGAAACTTCATGAGTGGCTCTGGTATTATATCTACAGACCACACAAATATTTTCAGTCGCAAAAAAAATATTTTCAGGAGCAACAAAAATGATTTAGTATTTTTACTAAATCCAAAACTATAGAAAAAATAGAAAACAGAAACAAAAATGAGAGAGAGAGAACAACACATGGGCCACTTACCTGGCCTGGCACTGTGTCAGCCCAACTCATTGGCCCTGCCAGTCATCTTCTTCACGGCGCCAGGAGGACAGCGCGCGCGTGGCCGACGCGTGCGAGCACGCTCCGTGCCACCTCCTGCTTGCCGACGAGCCCTGAACGCGTGGTTGACTTCCTCGGTGTCGTCCCAATCCCTCTAGCTCGCTCACTCTTCCCGCTCCTATCTCCCTCGCTATTCCCGACCTCACCGCACGCGCCCGCCACCGCCGATGAGCACCACCGCGGCCATCGCCTCTCCCTAGTTCCCTCGAGCAGTCCAGAAGCTCCGCCTCGTCGCCCTAGTCCTCTCCGCCGAGCCACGCGACACCGGACGCCTCTGAACACCGTCACCGCAGTCGTCTTCTACCTCGGGCAACTGAGATCGCCGGCGCCCGTTCGTCGTCCATGGTGCCTCCCCGAGTCCGACGAGTCCTCCATTGGAATCCCAGTGAGCTCCTCCGTCTTTCCCCTCACCCCCGTGCTCTAATTTGCGCGCTAGCCACAGCCCCGCGAGTCCCGAGCGCCGCCGTCGGGCATGGCCGATGAGGTCCTCGCTCCTAAGCACCTCCGCTCGGTCCAGTGGCACCAGCGTGCTCCTGGAGCTCCCAGGAGTCCGTCCCACTGCTTAGCTCGCTCGTCGGCCAAGCGTAGCGCCTCGCCCACGCTAAGCCGAACTCCGGCCGCCGCAACACTCGACGCCGTGCTCAACTCTGGCCACCCCTGCCTCCGTTGTTTGCTCCAAAGGATGCGCGTCACTCCCGGAGCATGTAGGTGCATGCTGCTCTTCAAATCGGGCCCTGTAGCGAAAGTCCGACGCCCTCCGCTGCGGATTTGGTCGCCGGCGTTTACACGCTGGTGGTGATGACGTCGCGCCGTCAGTAGGGCTTAATCGCGTTTAATTTAATCACACCAGCCGCTGACATCGGGGCCCCACCAGCTAAATAACCTCGGGTTATTTTTATTAGATTTAGTTAAACCAGGCGGGACCCACGCGTCAGAGTTGACTGTGTTGACGTGGTTGCTGACCGGACGCACATGTCTGTGAAACTTTATAGCACTGTGTCACTGGCCAGTGGGCCCCACTGGTCAGGTTTGACCTGGACCGTATCTGTTGACCTGCTGACATTGGCATGACGCAGTACTGACGCAGTAAATATTCTCTGGGATTTAAAATAAATCAGAAATTATTTATTTATTTCAGAAAATATCCAAAACTTCTACAAATCATAGAAATTCAATCGTAACTCCAAATGAAATAATTTATATACGAAAAATTATCAAAAAAATGCAATCTATCCATCTATACCATTTTCATGCATGTTAGAACAACTTATAGTTGCTGAATAGGGCAAATCATATGTTTGGCTTTTAAATAATCACATATGGAGTTTGAATTTGAACCTTTGGTTCAAACCAACTTCATTTAACTTTGTTGCTAGTTGCATTAGCTCAAAACACCTGCATGTGGCCATGTCATGATCATGCATCATATTGTTGCATTGCATTGATTGTGTTTCTTCTCTGTTGCCGGTAATTGTTCCCCCTCAGTAGACGTGGTTCGGACGATGAGATCGATGACACAGATGAAGAACTATACTATCTTTAGAAGTGCCAGGCAAGAAAAACCCCCTTGTTCATTTTGATACAATTCCACTCTCTCGCTCCTGCTCTCTCTTATTGCATTAGGACAACAACGATTCATCTCTTACATGCTGCGGTAGTTGAACCCCTTTTCCTCTGCATGACCTGTCATTGCCACAGTAAATAGATGAAACCCACTAGCATGAGTAGGGGTTGTTTGAGCCTTGATGTGCCTACTCATTCATGCTTGTTTTTCATGCCTGCTACTGCTTAGAGTTGAGTCAGGTCTGATTCATCGGGGATGAATTGGAATGGTGATGAACATGTCCTACTGTGTGTGAGCTAAGTGTGTGAACACGATTTGGTAAAGATAGCGGTGAGAGGCCATGTAGGAGTACATGGTGGGTTGTCTCATTGAAACCGTCCTCAGGAACTGAGTTCTGTGTTCGTGATCCATGAACAGCTACTACCACGCATTGGGCCCGAAACCAATGGACCCTCTCAACTTATTAACTGCCCCGTCCTCTGTCCGGGAGTTGCAAGTAGTTTCTGGTGTTTGTAGTATGCTGGAGGCCGTGCGCAGCGCTGACCCAAGGTGTCTGCTGTGATGCAGTAGGCACGTGGCCCGGTGTACCGAGTCGCCCGTTTGGTGACCCGGGAACCCTGTACACATCGTTCGGCGCCGTATGTGGAAACCTCGGCCGGACTCCCTGCGGATGGAACCTGAATAGGCGATAAGCCTGGACTAGGGACTTGTGTGGTTAGTCAGGTTGTGGCCGACACCCTCGCTCGGCTTCTGCTTGAAGGTTGCCAAGTACACGTCGTGTAAACGGCGATAAGTGGTGAGAGCGTGTGTGAAGAAGTACACCCCTGCAGGGTTAACATGATCTATTCGAATAGCCGCATCCGCGGTAAAGGACCTCTGGGTTGCCTATACAGTTCATAGACAAGTGAAAGTGGATACTCTAAAATGCGCAAGATAAGCGTGAGTGCTATGGATGGCATTCTCGTAGGGAGACGGGAGCAGTTCCATAGTGGTGTATTGATTGGTGAATATGTGGACTCGTGTGCGCCACCCCAGAAGAGGTACTTGCAGACGTAGTTCAGGATAGCCACTAAGTCAAAGCTGGCTTGCTGCAGTTAAACCCCACCATCCCTTAGTTGATACTGATGCATATGTAGCTAGTTCTGATGTAAGTCTTGCTGGGTACATTTGTACTCACGTTTGCTTAATTTATGTTTTTGCAGAGAGATTTCAGTCTCACTAGTAGTTTCGCATGGACTTCGATGTTTAGCTTGTTACCTCAGCTACGATCTTGTGCCCTCGGGAGGGTCTTGTATATAGTTAGGCTTCGCAACCTTTTCATTTGTAGTTGTCTGTACTCAGACAAGTTAAGCTTCCGCTTGTGCTTGTTGCTTGTATGACTTGAATGCTGGGTCATCAGACCCATGTTTGTAATATTTGGCTCTTTGGAGCCTAATGAATAAATACTTGGAGTCGTAGAGTTATGTTGTGATGCCATGTTGTATTTGCACATATCGAGCATATTGTGTGTATGATTTGAAATGCTTGGTATGTGTGGGATTCGACAACCTAGTTGTTTATCCTTGGTAGCCTCTCTTACTGGGAAATGTCTCCTAGTGCTTCCACTGAGCCATGGTAGCTTGCTACTGCTGCGGAACACTTAGGCTGGCCGGCATCTGTCCTTCTTCGTTCCTGTGTCTGTCCCTTCGGGGAAATGTCACGCGGTGTCTACCAGAGTCCTGTTAGCATGCTACAGCCCGGATTCTCCAGAGTCCGGTTAGCCCAGCTGCTACAGCCCGGATTCACTCGCTGATGACCAACACGTTCGTTGCTGGGTCATGTATGCCTGTCCCTGTAAGTTAGTGCCAGTTTGGGTTTACGACTAGTCATGTCGGCCCGGGTTCTTTGTCATATGGATGCTAGCGACACTATCATATACGTGAGCCAAAAGGCGCAAACGGTCCCGGGCCAGGTAAGCTGGCACCCGTGGGAATACCGTGCTTGAGGCCGCAAAGTGATATGATGTGTTACATGCTAGATCGGTGTGACTTAGGATCGGGGTCCTGACAAACAAACTCCAGTACCTTGTCCATTTCTAGGATTGGGTCAAAGTAGTTGTATTCCGCAGGTCAAATGCCAATCCAGCTTTTGTTCTGTTCTACCCTGGAGTACTACCCTCTTTATGTCAAGAATATCATAGGAATTGCACACCATCTTATGAATTCTTGGTGCAGTGATACTTCTCGCCATCATTATTCATTCGTCGGTCTCCGTGTTGTTGTGACCGGAATACCGACAAGTGAACCGTGACATGTGAAATCAATACTCCTAGCAACCATGTTGCTTGGTAGTTAATGGACATTAATATCATTCTTAGCGTGTTGGTTATCGGATCACTATCCTAGGATTGATCTGCTACCTTGTCCTTATTTCTGGTGCACTCTTGGATCAATGGGTTAGGATTGTACTAATCCCTCCCACTTTTGATCATATCGTCTTGCTCTGAAAAGCAAGATTGTTCTCGAGCTTAATAACATAGCGGTGGTCCGTGATTTTACGAATATCTTCTTGGAAGTATCACCAGGTTGTTCCTTGACTGTTATGTTGAGTCCGTGATCAAGTTGGTTTTCTTGTAAACCACTCTTTCTCCAAGAATCTGTGTTAGATGCCTCTGAACTAATTGGTTAAGCTAAAAAACAACTTGGAGAGCTGGAAGATAAAAGCTTAATCCACTTAGTTCACTCCAAAGGGATATCTTGTGTGTGTGTGTGTGTTGAAGAAAGATGATATCTTCGTCAATTGGTCCTCGTGATCAGTTATTGGATCTATTATCTTGTTCAAACTTTGATTTGAGTGTGGGCTATCCTCAAATCAAATCAGAACCAACGATGTTCGTAATGTTGTCTTACTTGTGGTTGATCCCTCGAGCATACACCATTACATCTTTTGGTCTAACCAATTCTATCACATTGTTCGCATAATGGTGGAAGTACAGTGATATGGAAATTTCGATGAGTTGTTGTTGAGCCCATCAGCAGCATTCTGTCTCCTCCATGATTCATGTTGAACATCAAGCTAGTGTTGGAAACATTTGTAAGCATTATCTTCGTGTTCCGTTCATGAAGCCTATGTTTGGATGAAAGAAGTGACTTCCTCCAATTCATGTGCATTTGATTCAAGTTGCCGTCATGAATTCGAGAAAGTCAATGTTGCTTCCTCTGGAATCATCCCAAGTCAATTATGCATGTGTGAATGTATCCAATAGTTTGCTAGATTAATTACCTCCACTCCATATGTATTCCCTAGCACACCAAGCCACTAATTGATTTATTCAAGGAAGAGAAGTCTATGCTTGGGATCTAATCCATGGACTTGCGTAAAGACTTTGATATCCTTGATGATCGTTCCCAACCAGAACTCGATAGTGTTTTATTATAAGAGTACTATGTGGTCATGCTTGTCTTGGACAATATGCTCACATGTATGTAGTAGAACTAGCTCATGTTTTGGAGCTTGCTATCGTAGTTCATTTCCCGAGAATCTCGCAACGTCATCTCGTCGATTTGTGTTGCAAACTCTCTTTTCAGACATGCTGAGTCTGAAGTATCCTATCACCAATCGGATCTGAATCTCAGGCAGATATGATGGTTGGAACATTCCCAACAATTGCATTTTGTTCCCAGCTTGCACCGCCATTGTGCCTATTCCCCATGGGCTGCCCTTCTCAGCAGTTGCTGTCCAAAATCATCTTCCAATGTGGACCTACCATGGATCCCATCCATTTCCGATGATAAGCAAAAAAACACTCATTGCATTGCCTTCAACGAGGTAGTCCACCTCATCCATTTCAGTCTGAGTATGCCATTCTTTCGAACTCCTTCAAACGATCCTTTGTGATTGCCTTAGGCTGGTATAGAGAGCTTCAATGATCCCTGTGTCAAAAGTAATTCTTTTTTCCACTTCAAAGGATAAATATACGAGTCGCCTTTGCCCAAGGTGTCCCGTTATGGAATCATGGCAAATTAACCCCTCGCTAATTTGAAACCTATCAACCATTTTGTTCAAGCGTGGAATTGTTGCCTACAAAATTGAACCTTCGTCATCAGCTCCTTGCCATTCCCCCCTGAGGTGTGTTTGTGTCTCAGCTCGAGAGATGTTTCAACCTCTCATTCCGTGAGTTGATCTTGTGATCATTAAGATGATCCATCCTTCTAGAGTTGTCTTGCTTTTTTGTCGTCGTGTTGGGACAAGATCTCGAAGGCAAAGACGTCAAGATCAATATGAAGCAATGGATCATGAAGACTGTGTTAGTTCCATGTCCCCTCTATCTTCTTACCTCACGTCTTGAATCTCAGGACGAGATTCTTGTTTAGTGGGGGCGAGTTGTCGCATCCCTAGCTTCTGGTGCTGCCTAGTGTTTGCATCATGTTTAAATTTTTGAAACTTGAATTGAGGAAATTTGGAAGCCTCAAAATTTAATTCAAGAAGGGCAAAGAACCCTAGAAAATTGCATTCAATGTTTCTCAAAATGTTCTTATTAACTATTTGATATTTTTGGCAAGGCTTTTGCACCAAACCAAAAATAATGAACATTTTTAAGGAATATTTTGGCCACTGAATTTAAATCAATATGGTATTTGAATTTGGGTTTATATTCATATTAAATAGAATATAAATTCAAAACCCCCTGGAATTAATTATGTGCATTTGGCTAGGTCCATTATGGCGACATAAGTATTTCAGAGGAGTTTGACACTGGTTTTGAATTAGTTTTGATTTCAAAACAGTGGCAGAGAAATAAATAAAACTAAACAAAACAGAAGAAATAAAACAAACAAAGGAAAGGTCCTTAATTGACTTACCTGCCTGGCCCAACTCCTGCTCTGGCCCAGCCCATAGGGGCAACACCGTCATCTTCCTCCTGCCAGGAGGAGAAGCAGCCGCGTGCCTGCACGCGCGCGGCCGACGACGCCACCTCCTGCTCCAGCGCGACGTCCTGGCGCTTCCAGCCACACCAGTGAGACGCCCACACCACCCTGGATCATTCCCCCCTCTCACCGCTCTCTCTCCCCTCGCCTGGACCCCTCTCTCTCACCCACCCGAGCGCGCCCGTCACCGCCGCTCGCTGCCACCGCGGCCACCGGCCAGCTCTAGCCCTTGGACGTGTTCCCGAGTTCGGTTTTCTTCCTCTACGTCGACTGCCCCGAGACACCCGATGTTGGATGTGCTGCAACGCCAACTACACCGTCGTCCTCGTCCTCTGCATCCGAGCACCGCCGTCGTCGATTCGCCGCATACAGGACCTCCCCGAGTAAGCCGAGCCCCTCTTCGTGATCACGGTGAGCTTCGTCGTCGTTTCCCCAAACCCCGATGCCTAGCACTCGCTGTAGCCGCCGTTTCCCATGGTGCCCGAAGCACGTCGCCGCACGAGCTCGTCGCTGACGAGGTTTTGGTGGCCAATCGGTCCTGTTCATATGCCAGTTGGCTTTGTGAGAGCCTGCAGCACGCGTAGGTGCTAACCGTAGATCCTCCCGTGCATGGTGTCATCGTTTTCATCGGCGCCTGAACTCCGGCCGCCGCCACGAGCTCGCTTCCGGCGAACTCCGGCCACCCCGCGCCCTTCCGTTGGTTCACCTGAATGCGCGTGGGCACGGGCTACCTCCTGGTGCCCTCGGCGCGTCGATCCGTCGCCTCTGGCTCAACTCCGGCGGACGCCGCCGCGGTTTGAGGTCGCCGCCGGCCAAAACTCCAGCGTGCTGACGTGGCTTAATTAGTTTAGGCACTAGCGACCCCATGGTCACTGACAGTGGGCCCCAGGCCCTATTAGTTATAGTTAAGATTAGTTTTAACCTTAATTAACCCCTGAGACACTGACACGCCCACAGGTCAGGTTTGACCTGGACCGTGCCTGTTGACTTGCTGATGTCACACAGACATCATGCTGATGCAGTAAAGGAATTTCTGGATTAAAACAAATTCAGAAAATTCCAAAAAATAGTATAAACTTCAAAAATCATAGAAATTAATCTATAACTCCAAATGAAATAATTTATATATGAAAAACTATCAGAAAAATCCAATCTATCCATTTATGATGTTTTCATGCATGTCAAAGCAATTTAACCTTGCTATATAGATCAAAACATGATAATGTACATTATAAATTCATAACTTGAGTTTGAATTTGAACCCTTGGTTCAAATTAGCTCAAACGCTTCTGGTTTTAGTTGCATTAGCTCAATCACATCATATTGCCATGTCATGTTCATGCATCATATTGCTGCATTGCATTGATTGTGTTTCTTCTCTGTTGCCGGTGTTTGTCCCCTCTCAGTGGAGGTAGTTCCGACGATGAGTTCGATGACACCGATGAAGAGTTATGCTATCTTCGGAAGTGTCAGGCAAGCAGAACCCCCTTGTTCATTCTGATACAATCCCACTCTCTCGCTCCTGCTCTCTTTTACTGCATTAGGACAACAACGACTCAACTGTTTCATGCTGCGGTAGTTGAACCCCTTTCCTCGGCATGACCTGTCATTGCCACAGTAAATAGACGAAACCCACTAGCATGAGTAGGAGTTGTTTGAGCCCTATTTTGCCTACTCATTCATGCTTGTTGTCATGCCTGCTACTGCTTAGAGTTGAGTCAGGTCTGATTCATCAGGGATGAATTGGAATGTGGTGAACATGTCCTACTATTGAGACCTAAGTGTGTGAACACGATTTGTTAAAGGTAGCGGTGAAAGGCCATGTAGGAGTACATGGTGGGTTGTCTCATTGAAACCGTCCTCGGGAACTGAGTTCTGTGTTTGTGATCCATGAACAGTTACTACCACACATTGGGCTCCGGGCACTCCAAGCTCTCTTGACTTATTAATCAACCTGATCTCTGTCCAGGAGTTGCAACTAGTTTCTGGTGTTTGTAGGTAGTGCTAGTAGTCTACCAAGTGGCACCCGGTACAGGTGGGCTTGGGACAGACTAGGTGCAGTGGCACGGTGTACCAAGCGTCGCCCGTTTGGTGGGCTTGGGAACCCTGCTCACATCGTTTGGGGCCGTGAGCGACACCCCAGCCGGATCTCCTTGCGGATGGAACCCGAATAGGCGATAAACCTGGACTAGAGACTTGCGTGGTTAGTCAGGTCATGGCCGACTCCCTCGCCAGGCTTCCGCTTGAAGGTTGTCGAGATACACGACGTGTACATGGTGGTAAGTGGCAAGAGCGTCTGTGAAGAAGTACACCCCTGCAGGGTTAACATCATCTATTCGAATAGCCACGTCCACGTTAAAGGACTTCTGGGTTGCCTGTATAGTTCATAGACAAGTGAAAGTGGATACTCTAAAATACGCAAGATAAGCGTGAGTGCTATGGATGGCCTTCTCGTGGGGATACGGGAGCGGATCCATAGTGGAGTATTGATATGGTGAATATGTGGACTTGTGTGCGCCACCTCAAAAGATTTACTTGCAGTCGTTGTTTAGGATAGCCACCGAGTCAAAGCTGGCTTGCTGTAGTTTAACTCCACCACCCCTTTGTTGATACCGATGCATATGTAGTTAGTTCTGATGTAAGTCTTGCTGGGTACATTTGTACTCACGTTTGCTTAATTTATGTTTTGCAGGGAGACTTCAGTCTCGCTAGTAGTTCCGCGTGCACTTCGACGTTTAGCTTGTAACCTTAGCTACGAGCTTGTACCTTGGGAGGGTCTTGTAGATAGTCAGGCTTCTCAGCCCTTTTCATTTGTAGTTGTCTGTACTCAGGCATGTTATGCTTCCGTTGCCTGTATGCTTTGTATGCTGGGTCATCAGACCCGTGTTTGTAATACTATGCTCCTCGGAGCCTATTAAATAAATACTTTGAGTCATAGAGTTTTGTTGTAATGACATGTTGTATTTGCACATATCGAGCATATTGTGTGTATGTTATTGAAATGCTTGGTATGTGTGGGATCTGACAACCTAGTTGTTTATCCTTGGTAGCCTCTCTTATCGGGAAATGTCTCCTAGTGCTTCCACTGAGCCATGGTAGCTTGCTATTGCTCCGGAACACTTAGGCTGGACGGCATGTGTCCTTCTTCGTTCTTGTGTCTGTCCCTTCGGGGAAATGCCACGCGGTGTCTACCGGAGTCCTGATAGCCTGCTACAGCCCGGATTCTCTGGAGTCCTGTTAGCCCAGCTAGTACAGCCCGGATTCACTCGCTGATGACCGACATGTTCGTTGCTGGGTCATGTATGCCTGTCCCTGTAAGTTAGTGCCACTTTGGGTTTACGACTAGTCATGTCGGCCCGGGTTCTCTGTCATAGGGATGCTAGCGACACTATCATATCCGTGAGCCAAAAGGCGCAAACGGTCCCGTGCCAGGTAAGGTGGCACCCGTGGGAATACCGTGCGTGAGGCCGCAAAGTGATATGATGTGTTACATGCTAGATCGGTGTGACTTAGGATCGGGGTCCTGACGTATTAAAGCTGAGGATGTTAAAAAATTACCTCCTATTGAAGAAATACATGGGCTTAATACACCACCACTGCCTAAGGTAGTAGAGGTAAATTCTCTAATGAAGTTCAATGATAATGACAATCCTCACAATATGCATCCTAGCCAATGCCTTTATGAGTTTGAAAACTACATTAGAAAACAAGATCACTTCAACGCAAATGTTATGAAACAATTGAAATATAATTCTGATATGATTGCTCGCTTGAGTGACTTGTTATTTAGAATCTCAAATGATGTTAGAGGTGTTGGAAAACATGCTTCTATGGTTCAAACTCAGTTAGAACAAGTTGCTAAATCTCAAAGAGAGTTGCTTGATGAAATGAATAATAATACACATGACTTTGCTGTTAGAGTTGCAACTAGAGGAGGTAAAATGACTCAGGAACCACTTTATCCTGAGGGACACCCGAAAAGAATTGAACAAGATTCACAAAGAGTTAACACTGATGCACCTAGTCCTTCTAGAAAGAAGAAGAAAATGAAAAATGATAGGACTTTGCATGCTTCTAGTGAACTTGAAATAGAAAAACCTCCTGATAATGGTAATGAAACTTCTATCTCTAATGCTGAAACTCTGTCTGGTAATGAACACTCACCTAGTGATAATGAAAAAGATAATTATGAGGTTCATGAAGACACTCAAACAAATAATAATGAACCACACAATGATGTTGAGATAGAACCACCTGTTGATCTTGATAACCCACAACCTAAGAATAAAAGATATGATAAAAGAGACTTTGTGGCTAGAAAACACGGTAAAGAAAGAGATCGTGGGTTAAAAAACCTATGCCTTTTCCACCTAAGTCAACTAAAAAATATGATGAAGAATTTGAATGCTTTGCTGAAATGCCGAGGCCAGTCTTTTTGCGTACTCGCTTGACTGATATCCTTAAAATGCTTCCTTATGCAAAGTATATGAAAGACATCATCACTAATAAGAGAAAAATACTGGAAGCTGAAATCTCCACTATGCTTGCTAATTATACTTTTAAAGATGGAGTACCTAAAAAACTTGGAGATTCACGAATACCAACTATGCCTTGCTCTATCAAAAAGAATTATGTGAAAACTGCTTTGTGTGATTTAGGAGCTGGTGTTAGTGTTATGCCTTTCTCTTTATATAAAAGACTTGATTTGAATAAACTCACACCTACTGAAATATCTTTGCAAATGGCTGACAAATCAACTGCCATACCTATCGGTATCTATGAGGATTTCCCGTTGTTGTTGCTAATGTTACTATTTTGACTGACTTTGTTATACTTGAGATGCCCGAGGACGACAACATGTCGATTATCCTTGGTAGACCCTTCTTGAATACTGCAGGGGCTGTTATTGAATGCAATAAAAGCAAGGTCACTTTTCTTATCATTGGTAATGAGCATACGGTGCACTTTTCCGAGGAAACAATTCCAAGTGAATGGTATTGAAGTTATTGAAAAATCTCCGACAATCACTATTGGAAGTTTTCAAATACCTCCCTACTGTCAAAAAGAAATATGAAATGCTTATTGTTGGGGACATTCATATCCCCATTGAGGTAACTTAGTGATTTACGGAAGTTCTTCGGTTTCATGCCAATCGAAAGTGGTTGTTAATAAGACTTGATCAACCTTATTAATGGATCATTTTTAAGCGTATGAAGTTGATGAATTTAGTAAGCACCACCTTTTGTCCCTACTTTTTGTTTTCTTTTTTTATTAGTTAAATAAAATAAAATGCCATGTTTTGTTTGTTTTCTGAATTTCCCGTGCAATAAAAAAATGACCCAAAAATAAAAGTTCTCAGAATGCTCTGAAAATTTAATACGATTTTTTCTGAATATTTAAGAATTTCTGGTGCAAATTATATGAGAGGGAGGTGCACCAGGTGGGCACAACCCACCTGGGCGCGCCAGGACCCCCAGGTGCGCCCTGGTGGGTTGTGGTCGCCACATGGGCCCCTCACTTATCTCTTCACACCACATCATCACTTACCTCTAAAAAAATCTCCATTGCTCTCTCTCTCTCCCGTGTTCTTGCTCTCAAACCCACGGATTTCGATCTCTTTGCTCTAAGCTTCATTTCCGAAACTATTTCGGGGGATTGTTGCTTGGTATGTGACTCCACCGTTTGTCCAATTAGTTTTTGTTTTAGTGGTTTATATTTTGAATAATTAGCTACTCTTGGTGCTGCTGTAGATGAGCTTGAATGTTGAATTCTTAGAGTTCTAAGTAGTTTGAATGCTTGCTATGGCCTCTATGTATCCCTATGAGTAGTTGCTACCAATTTTGTAAAGTTTTGTTGATAAATTTTTGTCACTCAAAATTTTTCAGAAAATTGTACGTGAACACGATGAACCTTTTTGGAAGGAATTCTTCGAGGAGGCGATCCTCGTGGGCATCTTCTAGTGACAGCTCCGCTCGCCGGTCTTATGTTGAACCAAGTGAAAGTTCCACATGAGATGCTGCCACCAAAACATGCTTATGGCCTTGCGATGATTATATGGTGCATGTGGGCATTAAGGAGGAATTTGAGCAATATGTTCACAATGCCGGTCTCGGTCCCTACATTTCAGATAAGTGTGAACAATGCCACATTCTCACTGAATCGTTTGTTGAAGGATTTAAATTCCATCCCCGTGAGTCTAGGGTGCCATTTATGCTTTATGATAATTCATTTACCATCTCACTAGAGAATTTTGCTTACCACTGCAAACCCCCGTTCTGGGGTTCGCTGGACAAACCGCCATGGGCTGAGTACCAATCATTCTTGACTAGTCTTTGTTGTGGTGAGACGAGGGGAGTGACACAAGGTAAAATAAAGAGCATTCATTTTCCCGCAATTTGGTACTTTTCATTATTTAACGGGAAATGTATAGTAGGCAAGCAAGACTGTAGTACACTTTGTACTCCAGACTTGAGCCTCATACGCACCGCTCTCATCGGTGAAAGGAATTATAACCTTGGAGCGATTGTTGCACGCAGACTTCAGCATAACGCTAACAGTGGCTATTTCTATGGTGGAATATACACTACAAAAAATACACTTCCGTGATGATACGTGTTTGTCACAGTAGGTCACGTTTTCTGTCATGCATGTACATCCATGACAAATTTATGACAGAATCAAGATAGTCATACCTGTGTTGTCGTAGAAGTGTTCCATGACATTACCAAAATTATCATCACGGAAGTGTCCACTTCCATGACGATAAATCGCGCGTCATAGAAGTGCTTTCGTCAAGGGTGACTGACACGTGGCATCCACCGTAACGGAATGCCGTTAAGCTATCGGGTCCGTTTTTGGATCCGATAACCCGTTAACAGCCGGGACCAATGGGGATTTTCCATGTGTAAAATTCTGATTGGCTGACGGAAACACGTGTCAGCTCCGCGTTGGCACAGGTGTCACTCATCCAATGGGCGAGATGCGCCTATGATAAGTTGACACGTGGACCGGCCCAAAAGTGGCCCATAAAGTTTAAATGGGCCGGCCCAACTAAAGGCCCACAAGATTTTGCGGTCCATAATGGGTCGGCCCAGCAAAAGGCCCACGAGATTTTGCGTATCATAATGGGCCGGCCCAACTAAAGGCCCACGAGATTTTGCGGGCCATAATGGGCCAGCCCAGCTAAAGGCCCACAAGATTTTGCAGACCATAATGGGCCGGCCCAGCTAAAGGCCCAACATTCTTAGTTAAGGCCCGTACGGCTAGTGTCAAATCGGCCCGTCAATGGTCTGTCCTAAACTTGTCATCATCGCGGCCCATGGTCACTTCTGGCCCGTTAACATACCGCTAAGTATATGGGCCGAATTACGGCCCGGTGTATTTCCGGCCTGTTAAAGGTCCTGCTTCATTTGGGACCATTTACAGGCCATTGAAACTTTCGGCCCATAAACGACCGTGAAGGATTTGGGTCATATTCGGCCATGTCTGACATTCAGCCTGTTAGAGGCCCACTATAGATTTGGGCCACTTTCGGCATGTTGTGATTTTCGGCCTGTTAACGTCGGACGAAATCCAAGGGCCATATGTGGCCCAACATCACATCAGGCCCATTAACGGCCCATATAAAAATGACGATAATCTAGCCCGACCAAACTTCTGGCCTGTTAAAGGCCCGTGTATTTGGTCGGCGCATTTACGGCCCGTCCAAATTTCGGCCTGTGAAAGATCCGCCTCGTAAATGGGCCACCATTTCGGCCTGCTAAGACCAGTGGGTTATTTGGCACAATCAGGGCCCAATCTCACTTTCGGTCTTTTAAAGGCCCATGTTTCTTATGGGCTCGAGATATTTACACCTGTAAATGGCCTATTGTTACTGAGGGCCCAAATTATGTTCAGGCCTGTTAAAGGCCCACTATGGGCACAGGCCTACCAGAAAAATATGAAATCTTATGCTGATTTAGGCCCAGATAATTTTAGTGGGCTACATGCAAATTTCGGCCCATAGTCGTTTTTAGCCCAGTTGGAATGGGCCCGACGAATGTTGGCATGTTGGGCTCCTACGAAGCTTTCGGCCGAATACATTACTAAGATAAACCTACACTATAGAAAAATAGCATCGTAATTATTGTAGCCTTTGGCAGCATCATAAATGATGTATCACAACAAAATAAATTTCAACCATACAACAAAAGGCCTGTTGGCATAAAGTTTACAGTCCTTGCAGATAAAAGCACCATCAGATGTATAGAAGCACAGATCATTTGACCTGAGTGCTAATGTTTCATGTTGTAGAATCTGATGGAGCAGCACGATCTTCACCTTTTTCCGCCATTGCTCTTGAACAACGAAGTGAATATCTGATAATATGGTTTCAAAACCATTCATATCTTAACGGCATTTGTCAACCACTATTCTTGTTTCCAAAACGACCTCCATTAGGGATTGGACTTGTGTCTGGAGCACAGATATATCACTCTGTCTAGCACTAAGATTTTGTTCAGTAGGCGATTTGGACGAGGTTACCTTGACAACCAACCCAGAATTACGCAGGAAGGTGCTTTTTGCACTGTTAGTGGAGAGATACTGACGCACTGCAGCAAGAGGTGACATTGTGCATGTGGTAGCCTCGTCACCTTCAGGTGGTTGTGGCTGTTCAATCATTTTTTCCATAGCTTCCTGAAAGTTTGAACTTGTAGATTAGTGTACCAGATAAGTTACTAATGAGACAAAAACAAACAAAGTAGGTTACACGTTTATACATAACTTATTTTGGTGAACTACTGTAATACATTAGCATGTATTGTAGTGCCAACTACATAATAAAATCACTTTCGGAACATATGTCCATGTAGCATGCCTACTGTATTGTCCATTTCCTCACACTCGTTGACATCTAAGGATAAAGAGACATGGTTTAAAGTCGGATGAACATAGTATGACATCATTCATATCATGGGCAAACAGATATAAAACAAACAGGCTATTTTATCATTGTGTGCGCACGTGAACATAACAACTAGAATACAGATCAAGACCAAAAGAATATCCTTCATCTCTTTTAAACCATGTAAGGTAAAATGATACATTAAGACAACTGTGTATAAAAGTGAACAGAGTAACTAACATTGGCTGCAAACCAAGTAGTTAAATGAACACATCACAGTACCAATCAGTTCAAAGGCAGGAGGAGTAAGGACTTACAACAGCGGCTTGAACAGGTGTCATCATGCCCTTCATCTTGCTGGTGTGGCAATCCTTGAAGATTTTCACTGCATTCGGTTCAGGTTCTTTTTGGTCCGCATAGGCTTTCCTCTGTATTTGGAACAGGTCAATATAGATACGATAATATGGCAAAGAAAAAAGAAGGAAGTGGCAGCTATTTACAAGAGCCTCGCAGTGTGCAATACACCTACGAGATCCTGTTGTCTATTGGAATTTCACTTTAGAACGGTCGGTCTTGTTCTTCGAACAGTTAGCCTAGAAGAAGATACACTTGTAAGGCACATACATAAATACAAGTTCAATATGTGGTCTGATCAAATACATATAGCCTACCTGATACTTTGGATCAGACCAGTGTTTAACGAGGGCTGTCCAGTCTTCATCTGTAATATATTCCACTGGAGATGTTTGGGCGATTTCATTGTTAGCCTTGCCTTCAAAGTGAGATTTCTAAGGTGGTACCGATACTGTCGCAGAGC
Source organism: Aegilops tauschii subsp. strangulata (assembly GCF_002575655.3). NCBI lineage: Eukaryota > Viridiplantae > Streptophyta > Magnoliopsida > Poales > Poaceae > Aegilops > Aegilops tauschii. Next base: position 387,431,499 of record NC_053037.3, on the reverse strand, counting down.
AGACTGAAAAACATGAGTGCATGCTTGTTTAGTTGCATCATCTTTCGGATCCAACTTGAACCTCATCTGTTGAAAAAAGAATGTGAGTCTTATTAGGAGGAAGCTAGAAAGTATGGGACAGAGCAAGGCAATATTACTAATTGCGATGAATAACATTACTTACGGATAAATGGTCAAGGAAGGTGTTAAACTGGGTATTGTCTTTCTCATTCCTGTACTGGATCCACGTTGGGAGGATACGTGCATGACACCTAACGGCAACGGCTGCTCTGATACTAATTTGGCTGACTCTGTAGCATCACGTGGCCTTTTTAAACCTGACTCAAAATGGATCTCCATTCTTCCTCTTTTAGATTTTGTTAATCTGTCAAGCATTATCCCTGATGTCTGTTTCCGCTTGCGTCGTGGTGCTAGTTCAACAACGAATATGGAAAGTGTTAGTGTACATCAAACTGTGAGAATACATATAAAGGAGCATGCAACTGCAACTTGAATCGGTCAGGTACCGTCTTGGTGTTGATGCTCATGAGGTTCATCTGATCTTGCCAAGTCCTGTTGTGTCAGCAGTGCTTCGGAAGTAGTGTTAGGTGTGAAGGCAGCTTGGGAACTGGCCAGTTCCGGAGCAAACGAACGAGTAACTCGTTGAGATGCTGGTACAGTTGAAGCGGATGCTGCAGCTGATGCAGTAGGTGATACTGTGTTTGTAGATTTAGCCGGTGGACTTGGACCTTCTACTGCACTATAAGTACCAGCAGAATCTGGATGGCAAATCCTTTTCCATTTCACCCGGCGAGTAACACCACTCCCTACTATATTATTTTCCTTGCTCTTTTTTGACTTTGCCATGTCAAGTCGTACCCACAACACAAAAGAATAAAATCGCTCTTCAGAACTCATTGATGCATGATACAGACAAGCAATACTTTGATGTAAGACAACCGTATGAGGATGGAATATGTAAGAAAAACAGGACGGCATGACATATTCACAGCTACGATGTGTAAACTAAGCAGAAGGATTTTCAAGAAAATAGAAGTAATGCAAGCTAGACACCATATGAAAGATGCAACCAATATTACTCTGCCAAGTTAAAAGTGTCTTGTCATAAGTGGCAATTCGAAAAATTAGAAGCAGTACAACGTAGAAATCAATGCAAGATGCAACCACTATCAAACTGCCATGTTAAAAGTGTCCAATCATGAGTGACTGATGCGGTATACACAACAGCAGTACTTTGATGTAAGAACATGGTATGATAGATAGATGCAGTGTATTCTAGACACAGAACGCCATGTCATACGCACATGTATAATGTATGAACTCAGCAGGTGCAATTTAATCAAAATAGAAGAAATACAGGCTAGACAACATATGCAACATGAAACCAATTATCACACTGTCAACTTAGAGGAAGCACCTGCGATGGTGGAGTACGGGAGATGAACTCATCATGTAGACTTGGGACTTCAACTTCATTAGCAGCAGCAGTGGCAAATCTAGAGAGTCTCTGTTTGCGTCGGTGCGGAGGACCACCAACATCCCCTAACTTACTCTTTTCCTTCCTATTTTCTGATACTGCCTTATGAAGTCAAAACCACAAGAAGATGAATAAAATTAGCTCTGCATAACTGGTTGATGCATGATGCAGACGAACACTACTTTGATGTAAGGCAAGTGCAGGATAGGAGGATGGAATATATACTAAAAATACAGCGTTTCATATTCACACGTACGATAGGAGGATGGAATATGTATGAAAAAACAGTAAGCGGAAGGCATTTCAACAAAATTAGAAGAAATGAAAGCTAGGCACCATATGAACATGCAACCAATATCACTCTATCAGGTAAAAGTGTCTCGTCGTAAGTGCCATTTCAAGAAATTAGAAGCAGTACAAGCTAGAAGACAATGCAAGATGCAACCTACATCACAGACCCAAGTTAAATGTGTCTTATGGGTAAGTGATCGTTGCAGGTATATGTTGTAAGCTACGCAGATGCAATTCAACATAATCAGAAGTAATACAAACTAGACATCATACGGAAAACGCAACCACATATAACAGTTCCAATCTCATCATGTACACGTATGTTCTAGAAACAGGAACACGTGTCATATTCACAGTCATTATGTGTAAAGTAAGCAGATGCAATTCAACAAAGTTAGAAGCAATACAAGCTAGACATCATACGCAACATGCAACCACATATAATAGTGCCAAGTTAGAGCAAGCATCTGTGATGGTGGAGTAGGGGAGATGTGCTCATCATGTACACGTATGTTCTAGAAACAGGAACACGTGTCATATTCACAGGCATTATGTGTAAAGTAAGCAGATGCAATTCAACAAAGTTAGAAGCAATACAAGCTAGACATCATACGCAACATGCAACCACATATAATAGTGCCAAGTTAGAGCAAGCACCTGTGATGGTGGAGTAGGGGAGATGTGCTCATCATCTACACAGCTACGTTGACTGTCTAGCCTTGCATTGTCTTGCGAATCTTGTTGGGAGGATGGCAGAGTAGAATCTTTAGAGAACCTCCGTTTCAGTTGCTCGGAAGGACCACCATCATCCAATGCCTTGCCAATTTCCTTCAGCTTTATTGATTTTGCATTGTGAGGTCAAACCAACAAGAAAAAGGAATATAATTCACTCTTTAGAACTCATTCATGCATGATACCGACGAACACTACTCTGGTGAAAGGAAAAGTCATGATACGAGGATGGAATATGTACAAAAAAATGGACAACTTGACATATTCACACCTATGATGTGGTAACTAAGCAGAAGGCACTTCAACAAATTAGAAGCACTGCAAACTAGACACCATATGAAAGGTGTAATCAATATCACTCTGCCAAGTTAAACTGTCTCGTCATAGGTGGCATTCATCAAACTAGAAGCAATACATGCTAGAAATCATATTCAAGATGCAAACCAATATCACACTGCCAACTTAAAGGTGTTCCATCATAAGTGACTGATGCAGGATACACAAGAATAGTAGTTTCATGCAAGAACATGGTGTGATAGACAGATATAGTATGTACCAAAAACAGGAAAGCGTGTCATATTCACACGTATCATGTGTAAGCTAAGCAAATGCAGTTTACACTAATTAGGAGCAATACAAGCTAGACACCATGTGCAACATGCAACCAGATATCACACTGCCAAGTTAGAGCAAGCACCTTGGATGGTGGAGTAGGGGAGCGGAGACTTGGACCTTGTAATGCACTATCAGTACAAGGAGAATCAGTACAGATGCTCCGTTTACGTTGCTGCAGAGGACCACCATCATCGCCTTCCTTACTCTTTTCCTTCCTCTTTCTTTATTTTGCCTTGTCAAGTCAAACCCACAAGAAAAAGGAATAAAATTTGCTCTTCAGAACTCATTGATGCATGATACTGACGAACACTACTTTCATGTAAGGCAGCCGCATGATAGGAGGATGGAATATGTATGAAAAATAGGACGGCATGACATATTGACATGTATGATGTATAAAGTGTAAACTAAGCACAAGGTGCTTGAACTTGTTATAATCAATGCAAGCTAGAAACCATATGAAAGATGAAACCAATATCACTTTGCCAAATTAAAATGGTGCCCTAACAAATGTATTTGACCAAATTAGAAGCAATACATGGCAACAGGCTAGAAATAATATGCAATATGCAACGAATAAAGGTGACTCATCGTAAGTGATTGATGCAGGATATAGAAGAGAGGTAGTTTCATGTAAGAACAAGGTTAACACATAGATGTAGTGTGTACCAAAAATAGGAAGGCATGTCATATTCACAGGTATAATGTGTAAACTAAGCAGATGCAATTTACCCTATTAGAAGCATTACAAGCTAGACACCGTATGCAACATGCAACCACATATCACACTGCAAAGTTAGAGCAAGCACCTGTGATGGTGGTGTGGGGGAATTGCGGTCATCAACTAGAGAGCTACATTGACTATCTTCATTTAGCCTTGCTGTTTCTTGAGAATCATGTGGGGAGGATGACACTGCACTCTTTAAACGAGTATGGCGTCTCACAGTAACCCACTCGGGTGACTGTCTCATCATAAGTGATTGACGAGGGATACAAAAGAGCATTAGTTTGATGTACGAACATGGTTAATAGACATATGTAGTATGTATCAAAAACAGGAAGGCATGTCATTATCAAAGGTATAATGTGTAAAGTAAGCAAATGCAATTTAACCAAATTGGAAGCAATACAAGCTAGACACCATATGCAACATGCAACCACATTTGACAGCGCGAAGTTAAAGCAAGCACCTGGGATTGTTGTGTGTGGCAGTTGAGATCATCAACTGCAGAGCTACGTTTACTGTCTCCAACTGCTGACACTGCATCCTTTAGAGCGCTGAAAAGCTTAGTGCTTATCTTCGAATTACACTAGAGCGACTTCTGTCTTTTCTTTTCAGCATTCATCAACACTGTGTCAGAGTCTGAAATGCCCATGCATAAATAAACAATAGTGTGAGTATGGTTGAAGTGTGTGCACAATTAGTACAGTGTAAAGGTAGAAGATAGAAGGTCGATGAGAAATAAATGACGGGAGACATATGATAGCTCTACAACATGCATGGCACACTAAATTACTACCGGATTCTATGAAAATAACATTCAATTGAAAACAAATAGGTCAGTCCATTTTTTCTGCACCGTCCCATGTACAAAGAACGGGCAGATCGCCTTCATCTACCTCCAGCCAGTCAGTGTTGACGATCTTCCTCGAAACGGCAACGACCACCGGCCCAGTCCCCTGCCTGCGCCCTTCCCTCGACATCACCGCACCGCCGTGCTTGGCACCGCCCCCCGGCCATCCATTCAAGCCCCGCCGACCTCCATATCGGGCGCAAGCAGCTCTTGCACCCCACACCCCTATGATAGACACCGATGCGTCGCTTCCCCGGCGAACAGGCGGACTAGGTGCTCCGCGCGCCTAAGCGGGTGCTGCTTCTTTTAATTGCGGTTCGACTGACGATGAATTGAAATCCAGGCGGGCTACTGACCTCTAGCAAAGGTGAAATAGTAAAGGTAGGAAACCTTGTGCATTTAGTATCACGAAGAAGATGCAGTAAGAAGCTCTCAACTAGTTTCTTTCGTGGGATGAATACGGTGTGAGCAGAGACATAAGGTTTGCACGAATAAGGGAAGAGGAGTACCTCTTTCTGATGGCAGTGTTGTGTCCTCCTTCTGTTTTTCCAACGATCTTCTTGTGGTTCGCTTGAAATGAGAAGTTGTGGAGGACGGTGCAGCCTTGGACGAACCCATGGCCAAGTTGTTGAGTGTGGTGCGGTGGCCGTCTATCGGCGGCGGGAAAGCAGATCCGAGGCGGCGAACGACGGCGTAGCGGGAACAGCTCCAGTGCGATGGACGGTTGCGACAGTGGAGCGGCAGTAGTGAGGTGCAGAACGGCGTGGTCGGAGTAGTTCTGGTACGGCGCATGTCGGCGTCGGCGTCGTGGAGGCAGCTCTACCTCGGCTTCAGCTGCTAAGTCCTTGAGGGCATTGCGATTGCGTTGGACGGCGACGTCGGGGTACCGGCTCCGGCGTGATGGAGGAGGGCGGCGGTGGATTGGGCGCTATGGGGTGGAGGACGGAGGAGGCTGGGGTTTTGCGGCTGGTGGAGAGGGTGTTTTGGCGCCCACGGAGTATGAATGGGGAAACGGAGGGAGGCGGGGAACTAAGGGGGAACAATGTTTTGGTTTGGGACGCGCTTGTTTGAAATTTGGGGAAAGTTACAAACTTTGCCCCCATCTAAAATTTCGGACATATTGCGGGTTGGGGGTAGGAGAGTAATCTTAGGTGTCCCAAATGTGGGCGGGGTAGATTTCGGCCGAGCGCATGGGTGTTTAGGCGCCCACGGCGTATGAATGCCTCTCGGAGGCGGTTGAGACTGGCGTCTTGGTGAAGTTACAAACCTACCCCGGTTTAGACCTTTGGACATCGGGCCGATAGGCTACACGGGCCAGAGTCAGGACAGTAATTTCCTACCACCAAACATTAGTCTCGCGCGGTTTCGGGTGACTAGAGGCCTATTTGGCGCTTCGTTCAATATTTGGGAGCAGAAGCGTTAACGTTTTCGGTTCTCTTGAATTGAACATTCAGGATTTGTCAAACTTCACAAATCTTTACTCTTGAAAATCCTAAAGCTACGATTATTTTGGAATGGAGGTGGTACATTTGAATATACATTGTACACGAGTATATATTAAAAAATATGCAACTTACCTCAGTTCATGCATGGTTCCAGATATAATCTCCTTGGTTGCAAAAAAAGTTAGACATGCGTATGAATATATATAGCAAGTTCAAACGCAGAACAAATATTGATGCCCCCTTTTACATCTGATTTACAAATGCCATTATCTCGGGTTCAAATAGATGAATGCACTTCCTATGAATTCAAATCTTCGAAACCCCCTTTATGTTGAATTCGACATGTATTCTATTTCGTAGCTAGCAATTTGGAATGTATCCATGCAAGTGACAAATGTATAAAGTGCTTCACACTAACAACATGGAGTGCACTAATTAATGTTTATATATGAATTGCAAAAGCATCCATTGCCTGTATTTCAAACCGCTCTCACTCTATGGATCGATAATATGAAATAAACACATGCACATGCTAGAATTCAATAGAGTATGGGTGTCTGATAGACCGATTTTCGTCCATACGCAATTTGCAAAATTCATGATCTCATCCAAAAATAATAATGCCATTTATATTTTAATTTAATGCGTAGAACCGCCTTTTACACGTAGTGCACTATGCTTCGGCCCGTTCTCACAAACGCGCTATATATCTCTCTATCTACCGCATAAGTGCGCACACTTTATATGCATCGGCAATTCTCTTTCACACATGCTCACAATCTCTCTCGGGGTGTCGGGGAGTCTCACGCACATGCTCTCTCTGTATCTCTCTCTCTCTCTTTCTGACTACTATGTACCACTCTTTTCACTAATCTCAGTTGGAAAACACTATTTCTCTCACATGCATATATACACACGCACGGTCTCTACTAGCCCTCTATACGCACACACATATATATATATATGTGCCTATGTGTCTCCCGCACGCACATTATCTTTAGGCCTCTCTCGCACACATTGCCCCCCCCCCAGACACACCTCTCTCTTAGTAGTTGGCAGATATGATTCCATCATATCATTCGGTAGGATATCCCTGACTGTTAGGCTGGATGGTAATACGAGGCAAAGTTTTACCCTAGTTCGGACCCTTGTAGTTGAGGAAAAAGCCTACTCCTGGTACTGTATATTAGTGATAGGGATGTGTACAAAGTACACGTGAATACCAGGCATTGTGCGTGTGTGTATACTATCGACGAACTAGCCCCCAAGCTTCTATAACATACTGGGGGCCTAGGGTTACAAATCGTATATAGTCGGCTTATCACCAGTGGGGATAGAGTCCTCCGCGACTCTGGTAGCTAGCTTCGTGTTGTACGCCGAGTCCTCCACATGGGTCTTTGTATAACGCGTCTCGATCCAACCTATGTGGCGTAGGATGGAACCTTCCCATGAGTCCTCATGTTGACCCACCACAACTAGAAATGATGTGCCCACCACACCACACACGCAATCGGCCACTAAGAAAATAAGCATATACAATATTACAATGTTATACATGAAAGTTAATTGCATGGTGCATCCAAAAATATTTGTTCTGCATTGTGAATGTTTATATATTCTCCTAAAATATTAGTCACGGGAAAGAGAAACGAAGGGCATATCTCTCCTTGTCTCCACCGGACATCCCCTCTTTCTACACCACTTTCACGTACGCACACAAACTATCTCTCGGCCCTCTAAAAGTATGCATGCCCACGACACATTCACGCATGACGGTCACTGTATTTCAAGCTAAAGCACTATACGGTCATTGGAGTTCAGAATATGCTCATTACGGTCACCGTATACATTCTCGTGGTGATTATATGATATCTAGCTCACGATACGTCTCATTTTCTTGATGACACTGACGGACTTTGCATTTGATGCGTGCTCCGTATTTTGTTGACGACACTTACAGTCATTGTATTTGAAGCGAAAGCACGATATGGTCACTGGACTTCAGAATAAGCCCATCACGGTCACCATAAACATTATGTCGTGCTAACCAACATGTGGTTGGATGGTTAGGAGGACAGTGGTTTCTCGAGCCCACCAGGGTTAAAGTCCCGGTGCTCGCATTTATCCTGGGTTAATTTCAGTATTTTCCGGCGATGTGCGTTCAGTGGGAGGAGACGTTCCACTCGACTACGAGGCACCTATGGTGACTTCATAAAATCTCAAGATCATATGCTGGCTCACTCTCTCGAAGGTGCTCATAGGGGTAGGGTGTGCGTGTGCGCACTTATAGAGGTGAGTGCTTGCGCGTATATATGAGCCCTTGCGTCTGTACCGTGTTAAAAAATACATGTCATGATTATACGGTCACTGGCTCACCCGTACAACTCCGTATTTTGTTGATGACACAATCAATTGACCAATCAAACGTTCCGCGTGGCGCAACTAGTGTTGCACCATCGGGGCGCGTAACCGTGGGGCCCACCTGTCAGCCCGTATAAGAAAGAAAGAAATGGTAGTTTGAGTCTGTACTGTGTTAATAAAATACATTTTAGGGTGATCATACGGTCACTGGCTCACCATACAGCTCCGTAATTTGTTCATGACATGATCAATTGACCAGTCAAACGGTCCACATTCAGCAGCGCACATTACCATAGGGCCCACCCGTCAGCACGTATATGAAGGACAGAAATGGTAATAAATTAGTGGTCGGTGGGTACTCGAAGTTTTGAGACCTCTGGTTGGCAGTCGCCGGCGGTGGGGGGCGCTGATTGGGCAGTGGGGTGGGGATCGCCGGAGAAAAAGCTCGGCGGGGGGCCTAGAGGGATGGCCGGTGTGGCAGCGGACCGGTGGTGGGGAGTGGTTTCGGGGCGGGCGGGGCGGCGTCGCGGCGCGGGCCGGCCGCGGGCGCGAGGGTCGGTGGTTCGGCCGGTGGTGGCTGGCGGCTCAGGGGGGTGGAGTTTGATGATAAACTGCAGGCCCTTGATTTCGTATCCAACGGCTGGAAAATCTAATGACCAGAGATGAAAAAGTCAGTCGACTGACGCGTAGCCTCACCCCGCACATACACATGCACGCACGCAAGACACGCACGCATGCAGGCGTGCAACACTGACGCGTACACATAACGAACACACGCACGCATGCAGGCGTGCAACACTGACACGTACACATGCACTCACGAACACACGCACGTACGCACACATGCATGCAACACTGAAACGTACCCTTGCACGCACGCAACACTCCCACGCCTGCATGCACACAGCACACGACGCAAGACACACGCCCAATCTATACGTGGGAGTGTGGCCATCCAGATCTAAGCAAGACATAGGTGGCCACACTCTCTCTCAGCTCACGGCTGGTCACAAATCCGGCCGGACAACCTCGACCGATGCAGGGGTGTAGGTGCATCGTTCACGCTGTCGTCGGCGGCGAGGGAGGAGACCAACGGCTGCCCGCATGTCCCGATCGGCGGCTGTGCCGTTCTCTCCGAGAGAGCGCCGGTACCGGAGGGCCTCCGACCCCTTCTTCCTCCCTGCGGTATTGTGGCCAAGATGCTGCCTCCCGATGTCGTCTTTGCCACATGCCGACGACCCTCAGGTATATTCTCCTTCGAAACCTGCCTTGCTCTACTGCCCCAGCTCCCCACTTGGCTTCGTGTGGATCTTTTTCTACTTCCGTCCGCTGTTCCAAAGCCACCTAGACTTTTACTATTATTAGAGGTAAAGCTAGTTCATACAGTCGACTCTAAGAGTTGGTTCAAACAGGGAAGAAAGTGGGAAAGCTGTAGCATGAATCTAGGACTTGGTTCTAAGAGGAAACGGGGGAAAGTAGTAGATACTGGCTACCCAACCGGTCTGTTGGTTGAAAAGACGAAGAAAGCATGGTGGATGGTGAAGGGTGGGGGAAGTGGACCTATCTCTTGGTTGAAAAAGGAAAGAAAGTGACGGGTGTTGGGGGACAACGCAAATGAGAATGAGCAGGTCTAGATTTCCTGTGCTCACATAGGAAAATGTCGCCGAGGAGATAAAAAATGGGACAAATGCAGACATGCTGCCTGAGTGTTTGCCGCTCTCGGCAACCACATCTGCCTCACCACTTTATGCCCCTGCTGTCCCTATGCCCATATCGCTACCGTTAATGTAAAATCACATGAAGCATTAAGCAATGCCACCTAATGTCACTATAAGTAATGGTCTAGTGTCGTTGATAAACTGAAGCAATGCCACCACCATTTTATGAAGTGCTTCCGTCTTGCTTTATTTCCCATGAATTGTGTTTTTGCAGTTACACTTAAATCTCACACCGCTAACATTGCTTCATCCCAGTGGAACTGCACAAATTTGATTGCACATTTACTGACCATGTGCTACTCTCATGACAGTAATACTAATGCTATTGTTCTGCATATTAATCTAGTGGCAGTGTTGATGTGATGTGATGCTACTTACTTAAGGACACTTCCATACTGTCAATCTAGTGCCAATTATAACACAATAGATGCTGCTATTAATCATACGCCACTGCAAATATCTGTCACTATTTAAATAACCATATTTCGTATTTGCGCAAATAGGGATGTCTGTCTCCGTATCGTTTCAGGATGTCTGTCTCCGCATCATTTCTATCCGCGCAATCAAAAGCACACACCTTAGTTTTAGTAGAACTGCGCAAAATGAGATGGCTATCCCTCGTTGCCGTTGTCTAACCACCCGTCTTCCAGGTATTCTTACATTGGTAGTTACTAGACGCAATATAAAAGAAGTTGATTCGTACGTTTTACTTCCTGATTGCAGTGTAGGGACGAGCGAAAACAACTGCATCCTAGTCCGAAATGCACTTTCTACCAGTTCATCCATGGACCGAGGACTAGCTGGCACGGCGGCACGGTGGTTTTTTGGACAGGTGTGCGGACAAGAGGCATTGTGGTCTGCTTATTTCTGCAAATAGCGGTGCTTAAATTTAGTGGAATGCACAAGAATTTCAGCTGGTCAGTACACTACATGGTTCAGTTCAGCATTCCAGCTGAGAACACAATTATAATTGGTTATTCTGGAATGAGAGAACCTAACCCTGGATGGTGGCAACAAGAAAAAACCAGAGTGAACTCCAAGAAATTTAAGCCTGCCGGAAGCCCCTTTGCTCAGAGAAGCCTTGCTTGTTTTTTTCCTGATTTGTAAACCTTCTCACAACTTTGTCTTTTGCTGTGAACTAGTATATGTTTGTTATGTTCTATGAATCATTGAGATGTATAAAATTTCTTAACTTATGCTTTTCAAGTTTTTTATGAAGCCGAGTTTAATGTGAGTGTTCCACATGAACGTTGGACTAGCACGTGAACGTTTGGAATTTACATTGTGGCCTCAGTTAACTGCATGAACCACTGTAACAAGATACATAGTTGCTTATATGTCAGACAGCAGATTGTTGATTGTTAGCTGGTCGATAGCCTAGTGTTGAAGCGAGCTGAGCCAATGTGCCGTGTTTTGCACAACTGCTTACAAGTGGGGTAGCACTAACAGTGTTTACAAGTACTTATGTATATGTTGGCGCACAGTTCTCAAACGAGTACTCTATTTCATCAAAACACACACTGCTCATATGATAAAACTAGTGAGGACGCATCTGTTTCGGCAACAATTACGATGATTCACGGGCACACAAAAGTAGCAGCAGTTCCCATAGACGGATTCAAACAGAGTACTAGCCCCAGAGGGCTCGATAACAGGCAAGGATAATTAGACAGAATCCAAACTACTATTAAACACTAGCTGGGGCAAGTATTTCATGCCTCGATCTAATTTGGGCTGGACACAAGACGGACCTTGCCATGAACATCATCGAGGACGTCCGGCAGCAGCTCAATCATGTGAACCTTCATGAAGACAACCTTGTGGCCTTGCCACTCATAAACTTGTTTGTGGAGGCATGCCACGTCATCTTCCTGTGTAAGCTTGACAAGAACAGTATGCCTCACAAACGAAGGAGTAGCTTTGAACTTCTTGTGCTTCAATACACCCTGGACAACACGCCTGACAACAGTGAGGCTGGAATACAACTCTTCATTGGTATAAGCGCAAATGGCTTCCAGGATCCAACAGCCTAAAAACTCTGTTTTCCCAGTGCGTATATTCAGGTCATCCGCCTCATAGCGAGTGACATGTACAACCACACAATCCTTGTCTGCATTAGGGCTCTAATTGAAACAGAAACAAATTCTGAATTACTTTCCAGTATAAGAAACACAAGTTATTTAAACCACTATCTATAGCATGGCATCGAAGCTAATAAAATTTTGCATTCTTCATCACCACATACTTAGATGAAAAACCACAATCGAGATCGGCAAAGAAGAAAATCACCTTGGGCAGCTCAGCGGGGGGGACACATCCTCGAAGGGGGAAAACTGCTCCTGCAGTGCCACGAGGGCTATAACCTCAAATGGGGCGTTGACCATCTCAGTAGTGGCCGTGAGAGTATCTGGGGTCGGCTCGGTGGCTGCCTCCATCTTCTTGGAGCTCTCTGTCCCGTGGGGATCAGCCTCCCGCATCTGCTCTAATATCGGCAAATCTTTGCCTGGTTCTCCTTGGTCCATACTGACGAATACTAGGAGACCACTGAAAGGAAAACACAATCGCAATGACAATGAAACAAAAAAGAGAGTGAGGATCGGTTACTGATTTGCAAAAGTTCTTTTTTTTCTCTGAATGAAAATATACCAACATCACGGATCCGCTTACCTTCCCTTCGTTGGGAGAGAAGAACAGTGGCAGATGCGAGTGTTGCCTTTCTTGAAGACGGTGAGGGAGAAGGGGATTCAGCGAAGAGTGAAATGATGGTTGCTTCGTCCGTCAAACTTAGGCTGCGGGGAGGTGGGGTTTTGTGATACGACGGCTCGTTATTGCCGCGCTACGACCGCGGTGACTCTCGGCCTGCATACTGCCTTCTAATTTGGTGGATGGCATTTGGGCCCGCGCGCTGCATGGCCTGCATGTCGGTGAACAAAAGTATAATGGCATTCAGTAGAGGGAGACGTTTCGATGACCTAGGAGGAGCTAGAAGCGGTATTGTATCCACTGTACTAGTAGTAATTGTTTTTCTGGGTAGCTGTAGAGTGTCTCCACTGTACTAGTAGTAATTGTTTCTCTGGGCCCAAGACAAAACAGCCCATCCACCCTAGTAAATAGTAAAATCAATTCAAAAGTCCATATATTTACTGAATGAGAGGCGCTACCCACACCCAGCACACCGCCCCCCAAAAACCCTGGCTGTTCTTCTTCCTCCTCACTCCCACCCACCTCACGTCAGCTCGCTCCACTCGTACCCCCAAATTCCTCACCTCACTCCTACAGAAAACCCCAGTTGCCCTTCTTCCTCACTACTACAGAAAAACCCCAGCTCCCCTTCTTCTTCACTCTCACTACAACTAGGCTCGTCATTCGTTACTCTGCTCAAATCTGTGAGCGCGACGCGACGCCCTCGAGGAAAATGGAGTCAGCTGACCCCAGTGCCAAGAATATTAGGCTCCCGCCAGCGGTGATGCCTGTTGTAGATCCCGCACCCGGCAGCATGGGGAGAAGCAGCGACCCCGCCCCCACCGGATCCCAGGAACCCGTAGAATCTCGGGTGGACCGCATCAGCGATCTCCCGGACGCCATCCTTGGGGAGATCATCTCACTTCACCCCACCAAGGATTGCTGCCGCATCCAAGTCCTCTCAATTCGGTGGCACCCTCTATGGCGCGCCGTGCCCCTTAATCTCGATTGTCATCAGCTATCTCTCTTCAATGATTTTGAAATCCCCAGAGCCCTCATTTCCTCCCACCAGGGCTCCGTTCAAAGCCTCTGCATCCCGTCATGCTACCTGAGAAAGCATACCATGCCCTGCACGGTGGACGCCTGGCTGAAATCCCCTGAATTCACAGAACTACAGCTGCTTGAGTTCTACTATTCCCCTGGAAATCACCTACCAGATACCGAACGCCATCTACCTGTGCCCTCAGCACCGATGTCCATCTCGCGGTTTTCCTCCTCTCTCCACACCGCCACCTTTGCGTTGTGCGACCTACCAGACAATCTGGTACTGAAACTTCGACTCCCATTTCTCAAGAAACTTTCACTTGTGTGGGTTCGTATATCAGAGGCCTCATTGCACAGCATCATCCACTCCAGTTGCCCTGCCCTGGAGTGCTTGGTGCTTGTTTTCCCAGTTAGAATCAGTTGTCTCCAAATAAAGTCGCCTTACCTTGTAAGAATTGGAATTTGTTTTGACGGAAGGCAGCTCATCATCCAAGATGCCCCTTCACTTCAAAGGTTGATCTTTGATTCTAGTTATTCACCGTTGCAAATAACCGTCCTCTCTGCGCCGAAACTGTAGACCTTGGGTGTAATACATGATCTCTGTACTCATTTCAATATGGTTTTTGGATCCACAGTTCTTCAGGTACTTTACATTATCATCTACACTTGTAACCATAAGCTGCATTTTAAATTTCTGCGCATAAGTTATATGTCATCTTGGAGTACACATTTTGTACTAATATTATGTTCTATGCTCAATGAAGAGTTTCTCCATCGATGGCCTATCAATGGTGCTGGATTCTGTCAAGATCTTATATATCCAAATGAATAGTTTTGATTTGAACAAGATTATTGGCTTGTTGCAATGCTTTCCATGTCTGGAGAAGTTGTATATAAAGGTGATAATTTCACGCACATTGGAAGCCCGTATATAGTGTACTAGAATAACCGTTCAGCTGTTGCTCTTTCGACACTCTTTTTTTAGACCTTAACTGTTTTCAATCTTCATGTCTATTTAGGCAACAGGACGGGGTAAGAAAGTTATAACCAATCGGTGGATTCGTAAGCATCGGAATTTTCTCACTTCTCATGAGATTTGATTGAAGACAATAACGCTAGACCGATATGTAGCCAACCGTGCAAACACTAGATTTGTCACATTCTTCCTGCTGAATGCGAGGTTAATATTGTCCATCAGGCTTAAGTTTATCAGCAGCATGGTTTTGACGGATGGGTATGTGGAAGAGCAAAAAAAGGAGTTTCAGGTGGGGAAAAGAGCTTCTGAACATGCTGGGCTTCTATTTACAACATATTGTGGTCATAATCCAGTAAATTTTACGACCCAGGATGTTCATTCTATGGACCTGACCGATCCATTTGACTGTGACTGACGAAAATAGTGCTGGAGTTAGATGTTGTTGCCCTTTTCAACCTGGGTTTTTTGTAAACCTGATGAACAACTAACCCTCGTTTGTAAGCTGGAGTTAGATGTTCTTGCCCTTTCCAACTCGGCTGTGACTGTCATATTTTATTTGAAGCAAGGCAAATGGCTTTACAGCGTTTAATTTAGAGTGAAATATTGTAACAACTAACAAATCCCAACCAAGGGAAATAACATCACTCTCGCCGGCTGCTTGAGCTCACTGTGCATTACAGAAGCCAAGTGATTAGCCCCCACCAGCACCCACAAACTTATTTCGAACTAGCACATCAAATGGGTTGTAAATTTTCATAGGAAAGGTTACATGACCGTGATAGATTTGGATTCTGACATATGGGACCCGCGAGGAAATAGCCAATCCAAGGTGGTGTCGACTTACTAGCCAGTCAACAAATGATTTTGCCTACCAGCCGTTGGATTGACATCCAACATCTGTCGTGTATCTTCTATCTCTTGTCATCTTGTTCCTCCAGCCACCCAAACCAAACCACCCCGTCGGCTCCGCCTGCTCCCGCCTCCCATGGCTGGCCGTGCCTCCGCCGCCCTACCGTACGTACCCTCCAACGTTGGCTAGTCCCTCCCTCTATTCCCCCACACGTCCTGTTATTCTCCAGCGACGTCAGCCCCAACACGCACCCGCACCCGAATGAGTCAACCCTCGTACTCCCCTCCGCCTGTGACTGGACCGGCGCATCTTCCACGGCTCCTGTTCGTTCCGTCCGAGGCCTCACCGTCGTCCTCCGCCTTGCAGCCTTGGTTCGCTCGCCGTGTGTGGTGCGCCGCCCTCTTGCGTTGTCAACGTCGTCAACAACCGAGAGGAACAAGGAGATGACTGTACGTGGAGAGGATGACAGTAGGGACCCACCAGCGTCATGGCAGTACGCAAGCAAGTGCCTCTATATTACAAGCCCAAAAATATGGTTCCTCCTAATGGTTGGACATCTGGGGCTCACGCCATTGTCAACGTAGTCAATACACGAGAGAATTACACTACGAGCGGCTGACACCAGGGACCCAGCAGGTCGCACAGTTTTTTTTAGGAACAAGCAGTTGTTATTTATACTAGTTTTAGCGACGGATCAGGGTAACAACGGGGCTGTGCGGGGCCTGTGGCCCGTCTAGCCAGGGTTTTATTTATGATTACCACATCATGAGCCCAGTTGTGTTTTTTTCTTGCTGAAAATGGCTAGCCTAGTTCTATCTTTTTTAAAGAAATACCCAAACGAGACCTACTTGCTTTATCAGCCCTGCTGGGCTGCAAATCTTTCAAGACGAGGAGAGTTTCATTCGGTTTGCCCAGAAATGGGCTGTACATTTTTCAAACACATCAAACTGAGAATTAGTTTCAATTTTTTTTCATTACAAGATTTTAAATTCCATTGATTTTTATGCGTGGACAATTATTTGGATTTTATATTTATATAAATTATTTTTCAAAATAGTTTGAACGTGAATCAATATTTCAGGATTAAAAACAGTTGCCCGCACCAAAATATGCAAAAATTCGTATACTTTTTAACCGTGGCCACAATATGGGGTGTAATGCTAACAAAAAGAAGATGGGCTCCAAAAAAATGCTTAAGAATTAGTAAATGGGTTGTACATTATTAGAAATAATGCACACGAGAGCAGTGACTGTTGGATGTCCATCCAACGGCTATCGTGCTTCTTCAATCTCTGCTTTTCCTGCTCCAGCCGCTCAAACAAGCGCCGACGGGACTGCCTGCTCCATCCTCCCGCGGCCGGCTATGCTGCCGCGTAGGCCTCACCGCCCCACTGTACTCCCATCGCTGGCCTAGCCATCCCTCTACTCACCCATACCTGCTGTTATTCTTCGGGGACAGCAGACGAACCAGTAAACCCTCGTCCTCCTCCGCGTGGGAAACAACTGCCGGGTCTTCCCTGGCTCCGTGTCGTTCCCTTCCTAGGCCTCCCCGTCGTCAACCGCCCTGGTGCTCTCGGCGCGGCCTGGTCAACATGGTCAATGAACGACATCCATCGAAAGTGGACTGTATGTGGAGAGGCTGACAGCTGGGTCCACGGCCGCACGCAAGGAAATGCCTCCTTATTACGCGCAAAATAATGATTCCTCCACCTGACAGCTAGGACCCATGGGAAGGGCTTCTTTATTTCGTGAAAAAAAGTCCCCCCCCCCCCCGCTGACAGGTCGGACCCACCAGCTATATCTTCGCGCGCAAGGAAGTGCGTCCTTATGACGCACAAAAAATGAATACCCCCTGCTAGCTGGGACCCACCATAGTGGGTGGCTGACTTGTGGGCCTACTAAGTTGACGGGGACAGAGGGCTTTGTCAACTTAGTCAATATGAACAATTCTAGCTCCAGTGACCGTACGATGTCCATCCAACGGCCATAGTGCTTCTTCAACCTCTGGTCTTCTTGCTCCAGCCGCCCAAAGCTGTGCCGGTCGTGCCGCCTGCTCCTGCCTCTTGTGGCCGGCTGTGCTGCCGCGGAGGCCTCACCGCCCCCATACTACTCCCACCGCTGGCCAGGCCATCCCTCCACTCACCCACACCCCCTTTTATTCCGCGGCGACGGCAGCCTCACACCGCAGCCGAACCAGTGAACCTTCGTACTCCTCTCCACGTGGGCATCCACTACCACGTCGTCCCCTTCCTAGGCCTCGTCGTCGTCCACCGCCTTGGTGCTCTCGGCGCGGCGTGGTCAATGTGGTCAACGACCGACTTCCATCGGAAGAGTACTGTACGTGGGGAGGCTGACAGCTGGGTCCACGGCCACAGCCCAGTTTTTTGTGATTTGCCAAGTAAGTCGCTTTGTCAGGCCTGTTGGGCTGCAAATCTTTCAAGACGAGGAGAGCTTCATTCGGCTGGCCGAGAAAATGGCCTATCAGTAATGAGAAATGGGTTGTACATTTTTAAAACACATTAAACTGGCAATTAGTTTCAAATTTCTTTTTTTCATTTCAAAATTTTAAATTGCATTGATTTTTATGCGTGGACAATTTGTTGGATTTTATATTGATATACATTTATTTTTTAAATCAGTTTGAATGTGACCCGAAATTTTGGGATTAAAAACAGTTCGGACCGCACCGAAATATGCAAAATTTCGTATAATTTTTTAACCGTGTCCACAATATGGGCTGTAATGCTAACAAAAAGAATATGGGCTCCAAAAAAACCTTAAGAATTAGCAAATGGGTTGTATATTATTAGAAATAATGGCAGATGGGTTGTATGCTGTTTTCCATAGATTTGAGGCTTTCCTAAAAAAAAGGTTGACGCACAAGCAGTGACTGTTGGATTTCCATCCAACGGCCGTCGTGCTTCTTCAATCTTTTCTCTTCCTGCTCCAGCCGCTCAAACAAGCGCCGACGGGACTGCCTGCTCCCTCCTCCCCGCGGTCGGCTGTGCTGCCGCGTAGGCCTCACCGCCCCACTGTACTCCCATCGCTGGCCTAGCCATCCCTCTACTCACCCACACCTGCTGTTATTCTCCGGCGACGGCAGGCGAACCAGTAAACCCTCGTACAGTCATACTCCCCTCCGCGTGGGAAACAACTGCCGAGTCTTCCCTAGCTCCGTGTCGTTCCCTTCCTAGGCCTCGCCGTCGTCCACCGCCCTGGTGCTCTCAGCGCGGCCTGGTCAACGTGGTCAACGACCGACATGCATCTGAAGTGGACTGTACGTGGAGAGGCTGACAGCTGGGTCCACGGCCGCACGCAAGGAAATGCCTCCTTATTACGCGCAAAATAATGATTCCTCCACCTGACAACTGGGACCCACCGGAAGGGCCTCTGTATTTCACGAAAAAAATGTTACCGCTGCTGACAGCTCGGGCCCACCAGTTATATCTTCGCACGCAAGGAAGTGCCTCCTTATTACGCACAAAAAAATGAATACTCCCCCTGCTAGCTGGGACCCAGTATAGTGGCAGGCTGACTTGTGGGCCTACTAAGTTGACGGGGACGGATGGCTTTGTCAACTTAGTCAATATGCACGATTCTAGCTCCAGTGACCGTACGATGTCCGTCCAACGGCCGTAGTACTTCTTCAACCTCTGGTCTTCTTGCTCCAGCCGCCCAAACCAGCGCCGGTCGTGCCTCGTGCTCCTGCCTCCCGTGGCTGGCTGCGATGTGGCGGAGGCCTCACCGCCCCTACTACTCCCACCGATCGCCAGGCCATCCCTCTACTCACCCACACCCCCTGTTATTCTGCAGCGACGCCAGCCTCACACCGCAGCGAACCAGTGAACCCTCATACTCCTCTACATGTGGGCATCCACTGCCGCGTCTTCCCTGGCTCCGCGTCGTCCCCTTCCTAGGCCTCGTCGTTGTCCACCGCCTTGGTGCTCTCAGCGCGGCGTGGTCAATGTGGTCAACGACCGACTTCCATCGGAAGAGTACTGTACGTCGAGAGGCTCACAGCTGGGTCCACGGCAGCCGCAAGGAAGTGCCTCCTTATTACGCGCAAAATAATTATTCTTGTACCTGACAGCGGGGACCCACCGGACGGGCCACCGTATTTCGCAAAAAAAACATTTCCCCCTGACTGCTGGGACCCACCAGCTACATCTTCGCACGCAAAGAAGTGCGTCCGGGCAAAAAAAAAACAATTCGCCCCCTGACTGCTGGGACCCACCAGCTATATCTTCGCACGCAAGGAAGTGCCTGACAGTCAGGACCCACCTGGTCGAAGTGTACGTAGGGTTGTCATTCTGGTCGCAAACGTGTACGTGCATACTGGTCGATGTAGAGAGCGCACGTGTCGTAGTTGAGGCGCACATGTAGCATGTACATGTACGTATAGCGGCCAGTGTGCAAGAAAGAAAATACGGCCACGTACGTACATACAGGCGGGGTTTCGAACGCCTACTCGCGCATACGTACAGCCAGGGCTCGTGTACATGGCTGGGTCGGAACGGAGAAACTGCGTCGTCGTCGTGTTCATGGTGAGGCAACGGAATGCGTCGTGTTCATCGGGAGGCAACGGAACACGTGGGAGCCAACCGGCTTGGACGGAACAGCCGATGGAAACGAGGCCTGGCGTACCGCAGAACGGAGGAAACGGCCTTGTGTTCGACCGGCCATGTTCGAACGGGATCCTGTTCATCGGGAGGGGTCTGGCGTACCGCAAAATGGAGGAAACGGACCTCCTACGGTCGAAACGGGGGTCCTGTTGATCGGGAGGGGTGTGGCGTACCGCAAAACGGAGGAAACGGACTTGTGTTGGAGTGCTACTGTCAAAATGGGGGTCCTGTTCATCGGGAGGGGTGTGGCGTACCGCAAAACAGGACTCCACGGGATACTGTTCATCTCCACCGTCGACCCCCTCCAGCCTCCACGGGCTACTGTTCATCCATCGTCGACGTCCTCTAGCCTCCACCTGCGACTGTTCATCCACGGGCTCCTGTTCATCCAGCCTCCACCGCGCGCTACTCCACCGGCTACTGTTCAACCAGCCCTCTCCACGGGCTCCTGTTCATCCACCCCTCCACGGGCTACTGTTCATCCAGCCCTCCACCGTCTACTATTCATCCTGCCCTCCCCGGGGTGGTCCTGTTCATCCAGCCCTCCACGGGGTCCTGTTCATCCAGCCCCAACCGACTCGATCGATCGGGGTCCTGTTCATCCACCCCCACCGGGAACTGTTCATCCAAACCCCCCAGCAATGCTCACTGTTCATCCAGAGGCAACACCACGGGGTCCTGTTCATCCACCCCCACCGGGAACTGTTCATCCAAACCCCCCCCAGCAACACTCACTGTTCATCCAAAGGCAGCATCGATCGGCTTCAGTTAGCAGCAGTAGCGAAGGAATCGCTCGATCGGGTTCAGTTAACAGCCATCGATCGATCGCTCGGGTTTAGTAACGCGTAGCCTCCAGTGCAATCGCTCGGGTTCAGTTAGAGCCCAACGCCTCGCTCGGGTTCATTTAGAGCCCAACGCCTCGCATCCACGCGCGTGCGTGTACAAGAGAAACGCGCATCGCTCGGCCCCGACCACCCACCGTAACCGGGAAAACCCCGGTATTTTCCTCGCCCTCGCTTCTACCACGGTTTTTTCTATCATGGACGGCCCAAAGAATGTCATGCAGCTGCGTCTCCGGCCCGCCCAGGACGAAAAACCCATTTTCTATCATGATTTTTTGTCATAGAAGTAGGACCCCACCACATCTATGATGATACCGTGTTTTGTCACAATTATTGTCATAGAAGTGTCATCAGTATGACAGAAAAAATTCGTTCGGCCCAAAATGTCACGGATGTGTCTTTTTTTGTAGTGATATGCCACATGTTTAGCACGAGGGTTGGGTGTTTCACCTGTGCCCTTTGATCCTATCCTACCCACGCAGTATTTAGATTTCGACACCTTAAAATATCATAAGGTCCTTAAAATAAAGATTCATAACTTCACTTACAATCTATTGTTTAACCAAACATCTGTTCTGCACACATATTTGCCTGCGCCTGCTCTTTTTGACTATCACAGCAAAGGAAGATGTTTTGTTCTTGAGGGTGAGGCCCGAGCTCACAATGTAGCAGTGGAGGCAGCACGGCAGGCCGAGGCATCCACATCGAGAGCCTCCATGAGCTACCACGCCAACTACTATCCAGGCTACTGATCGACTACCAAGTTAGGCCAAAACCCTAAGCTTGGGGGAGTACGTGTTTCTCACCGACGTTACATTCATGTTCACTTATTCCAGTTGTCAGTGTTCACACTTTTTCATTGTATCATCCATGCTTAGATTTATTTTCTTGCTTTCTTCTTGTGTGTTTGAAAAACTTTAGAAAAAACCAAAAAAAATAGTTGTAGTTAGTTTACTTTCTATGCATGCTTAGTAGTAATATTAAAAAGAAAACCCAAAAAGATTTCCTTGTTCTTCTTTTGATTGTTGGGAGCTTTCCCGTGTAAATAGTTTTTCTCATTTTTATTTTCCCTTTTATTTGCTTGATCAAGAAAACCAAAAACTCCAAAAATATTTCAGTGTGTTTCCCTGAATTTCTTTTCCTTTTATTTGAGTTGTACCAAGGAGAAGACCACGATGAACATGTTGAGTGGCTCTCATATGAATAATTGTTGATCTAACAAAGAGCCCATTTTACCTTGTCTTCTCCTGTTGAATAAAATGCTTGCAGATTCCAGCATAGTCCACGGCACTCTTGCACTATTATTATTTTCATATCGTTCGGTCATGCAAGTGAAAGGCAATAATGACGATATTCGATGAACTGGTCGTGGCAGAGAGAAACTAGTATGAACTCGACTTGTTCTTTTTGTGTAAATATGTTTAACCTAGTATCCATGATTCATCCCATTATGATTAAACATGTTTGCAATGACAATTAGAGATTATAGTTTCTCATGCCATGCATAAGTAGCTGGGAGTGGATAATGATTTATCTTGGATATCAACATTGCGTTAAAATGATTGTGATGTAGTATGATGATATGGTATCCTCCTCTGAATGTTCGAGTGGCTTGACTTGGCACATGTTCATGCATGTAGTTGAATCAAAACCAACATAGCCTCTATGATATTTATGTTCATGGTGTTCATATCCTACTCACGCTAGTGTCCAATGTTACTTATGCATAATGCATGTTTATGACTGTTGTTGCTCTCTAGCTGGCCGCTTCTCAACCTAATTGCTAGCCTTCGCCTGTACTAAGTGGGAATTCTGCTTGTACATTAAAAATCTTGAACACAAAGTTATTTCCAGATGAGTCCACCATACCTACCTATATGCGGTATTACCCTACCGTCCTAAGTAAATTTGCATGTGCCACCTCTAAAAACTTCTAAATAAATATCCCTTTTGTGTGCCTGGATCGTTCATGGAACGACGGGAGGTGGTCGGTATCTTCCATGCTAAGCGGGTTATTCTCAGGTCAAGTGTTTATTCACTCGCCATCGCACAAGAAAAGGGCGGTAATAGGGATGCCCAGTCCCAAACTGCAAAAGAAATGATCTCTCAAATAATCAAACAAAAACTCCCAATGGAGTCAAAACCTTTACTTTTATCGCTTGGTGTTGGGGATATGACTATTGGGTATGAACCGCCCAGGAGGGGCCGGGTCATACCACTGGTGACTCATCAATGAAGATGGCGGATCATACAAGCCCGTTGTTGGCCCAAGACCTAGAGGCAACTTGAGGCCCAAGAGGATGAACTGCCATATGTGTATGACTTGTTTTGTAAGGCAAGCGTAGGTAGTCACCGAGCCGGACACTTGTGTATGAGCCGGCCGGGACTCCGTGAGCCACCGGGCGTCAACCTGTGTATATAAAGGGGACGACCCGGCGGCAGCTTAGGGCAAGAAACAAGAGATCGAGAACTTGGTCAAGCGTATTCGCTCCCTGGTAATCAAAACCCAAGTAATACAATCCCAAACTGCAGTAGGCCTTGTTACCTCCACTGCGAGGGGCCGAACCAGTATAAACTCCCTGTGTCCTTTGTCCCGATTAACCCCTTTGAGCTAACCTAGTTGCGATGGCTTCATGACTAATTCCTTCCGCTAGGACATCTACCGTGACAATTCCACGATAGTTGGCGCCACCGTGGGGCTGGCGCACGGTGGTTTCGAGTTCTTAAAGGGAAGCTTTGAAGGGATCAAGGGATACGCTATGGGCCGGATGACCAAGAGTCGTTGCAGCAAGCTCTACATCAACGATGCATGCTGGGTCCCCGAGGCTGGCTCAATTGAGTACGGGTACCGGGTCCCCTTCGGCGGAATCCACGTCTTCATCGGCAAGATTGACGAACCAGGCCCTCAGCCGGACATCCGCACTGACATCATCGAGACGGCTCAGCGTGCACGACCCGCCCGGGTTCACCCTGCTGTGAAGCACGCCTTTGTTGGTTTCATCCATGGGGCGGAAGGCGAGGAAGGATCTGTATCTGGCGGTGAGACGGCCATCTACTCTGATGGTGAGTCGTCCACAGGCGAGACTAATTCATTATATCAACTGCAAGATGGCCGGCTTGGGGGCTGTTCCAATGGTGACAGTATTCCGGACCCCTATGAGCCGCCGAACAGGGTCGCGATCTTCATGGCCGGTACGCAGTCGGCGCTTGGTTCAACAACCTCTGCGGCTATGACCTCCATTTCAACGGCTGCGGTGGCGGCTATTGCTAGCGGCTCTGCGCGCCCGCCGGTGATGACCCACAAGTATAGGGAATCAATTGTAGCTCTTTTCGATAAGTAAGAGTGTCGAACCCAACAAGGAGCAGAAGGAAATGACAAGTAGTTTTCAGTAAGGTAATGTCTTCAAGTGCTAAAATTGTAAGTAGCAGAGTAGTTTGATAGCAAGATAATTTGTAACGAGCAAGTAACGATAATAGTAACAAGTATGCAGCAAGGTAGCCCAATCCTTTTGAGGCAAAGGACAGGCCAAAACGATCTCTTATGATAAGCAACGCGTTCTTGAAGGTACACGGGAATTTCATCTAGTCACTTTCATCATGTTGGTTTGATTTGTGTTCGCTACTTTGATAATTTGATATGTGGGTGGACCGATTCTTAGGTGTTGTTCTTACTTGAACAAACCTCCTACTTATGATTAACCCTCCCCCAAGCATCCGCAACTACGAGAAAAGTATTAAGAATAAATTTTAACCATAGCATTAAACTCTAGGATCCAATCGGTCCCTCACGAAATAGCGCATAAACTGGGGTTTAAGCTTCTGTCACTCTCGCAACCCGTCATCTAATTGCTACTCCACAATGCATTCCCTTAGGCCCAAATATGGTGAAGTGTCATGTAATCGACGTTCACATGACACCACTAAGGGAATAACAACATACATACTATCAAAATATCGAACACATATCAAGTTCACATGATTACTTGCAACATGATTTCTCCCGTGACCTCAAGAACAAAAGTAACTAGTCACAAATGATAAACATGCTCATGATCAGAGGGGTATTAAATAGCATAATGGATCTGAACATATAATCTTCCACCAAATAAACCATATAGTAATCAACAACAAGATGTAATCAACACTACTAGTCACCCACAAGCACCAATCTATAGTTCCGGTAACAAGATTGAATACACGAGATGAACTAGGGTTTGATATGAGATGGTGCTGTTGAAGATGTTGATGGATATTTCCCTCCCCAAGATGGGAGAGTTGTTGGTGATGATGATGACGATGATTTCCCCCTCCGGGAGGGAAGTTCCCCCGGCGGAATCGCTCCGCCAGAGGGCAAAAGTGCTCCTGCCCAAGTTCTGCCTCGAGACGGAGGCGCTCTGTCCCGAAAGCCTTCTCCTTATTTTTTCTAGGTCAAAATGACCTATATACCAGAAGATGGGCACTGGAGGTGGGCCGAGTGTCACGACCGGTTTTTCAATAAAACATTTATTGAGAGACCAATCCCTTTTACGGACCAGTAAAGAAGAATTCCTTCTCACTGGTAGACAATATCTTGGTCACAGAAGAAAAATACCAGGAGTACTGAATATAATACAAGGTTGAGCGGAGACTGCTCAACAATTTATTACAAACACGCTGATAAAAGATAACGGCGGATAGGGTGGCATAACTACTAACTCACGATAACAACGGTGGTGGAAATATCACAGCGGGGTGGGTGATATGACTCCTGAAAACTACAGCTCTTCGAACGTCGGAGTGAGGCTCGAGGAGACATATTGCGGGTGGCAGAAGCATATATAAAACAAGTGACCAAAATCCAGGATCGCACAGGACTGACTGGGACTCCTCTAGGCGTCGGACTCACTATCAAACTCTTCATCCAAGAGATCGCCTTCGTCAACATCTGGCCAAATCAACAAGCCAGGTGAGTACTATGAAAGTACTCGCAAGACAGTTCGGACATAAGATATAACAGATGTAAACATGAAGCATATGAATAGATTAACAAGTGCGTTCAGGCATAGAGATAATAATAAATGAAAAAAAATAACCGAGAAGTCGGGCGGTAGTCCTCCCAAAATCCCAAAATAAATACTGGGTGCCAAATGAGGGTCTGACTGACTCCTCGAGAGGAAACTGCAAGAATAATAATACTGGTGCCAAACGAGGTCTGAATGACTCCTCGAGAGGAAACTGCAAGAATAATAATGCCGCAGTCGGGCGTAGGGGCGACACCACATAAAGGGCTTATAATAGAAAATAAAAGACAGTGCGTGCCACAGTCGGACGTCTGAGCGACATCACATAAAGGGCTTATATTAAAAGTAAAAGACAAACATGCCACAATCGGACGTCTGAGCGACATCACATAAAGGGCTTATATTAAAAGTAAAAGACAAACATGCCACAGTCGGACGTCTGAGCGACATCACATAAAGGGCTTATATTCATAACTTAGTAGCTCATGAATTTTAAATCATATCAAGAGAAATAATCAGGCATGAGATAAATAACAGGGTTAGTTCATCCACAGGAGTAACGTTCAGCCAGGTCTACCACTCATGCTCACTTATCGGAAAAGAGAACAAACCATGAAGACTTGACATAGATATGGATACACTGATCACGATACTTGACTATGGATACGACGACTCGAAAGGATTTGACTCTGCAGAGTTTGTACTTTAACCACAGCCAACGGATTTCAGTAGTCACGGGGACTAGTTCCGTCTACGGTGTTTTGGAAGAAACACGTCTAACCAGTACACACCCATTCAACATTCCGAAGCCAGGGATCACCCTCGGCAACGTTCAAGAAAAACCTTGAGACGGGGAGGCTACAACCTCGCGTAGCATGGGATCAAATTTCTATACGCGCGCTCTAAGGGGGTGCCCCCCCTCTCGGTCCCAACCGGAAACACCCATGCCCCCTGACCGGATGACTGGCTTTAATCCAGGGCCATGGAACCATCATCCCGGCCCCTCTGTTTGGTGTGTACACGGAAAGAGGTTACCAACTTACTAAACCGCATCCTGGCAAAAGAAACATGTGGTAGTATGAAAGGGAAAAGAACGATAACGTGACTCCGTCCACGTTAACGTCAGAATTTGTCGGATGACGCAAGGCTGGTATGCTACAACAGTACCACCTTGCTGCCCTTCATGTCACCACATCATTAGGCCATCTCTCACCAGAGATCATCGCAACTTTGGAACATGCGGGTAGTTGCCTCACAAGCAACGAGGTACTCACCGACACTCATATGCCACGCACAAACTCTCACGCAAACATGCAAAGCATCTATCATATCAAAGGTTCAAACATGCTTGCTTGGTTCAGAGAAGTCGGAGTCTAGCTCGGTGAAGTTCGCGGCTCCATCACCTCCCCCGGAACCTACGGTATAGCGAAAAATGCATACTAACGTGAAAACCAACGCGTGCATAAAAGTTGTTCCAAATAATTTCCAAATAAATCCCATAAAAAACTAGACAAAATTTTAAGACTGTCAGAAAAAGAATCACTCAAAATCACTTTTTATTAAAAAGTTATAAAGGTTTCTGTCCAGGGACTCATCTGTAATGAAACAGAAAAGTTCCAGGGGCTTAACTGAGAAAATAGAAAACGCTTCGGAAAGAAACGCGCCAGCTCAAAAGGAAGACGTATTAGCCCGAAGGCGCCAACAGAAAACGTTTCGAGGGAGAAAAGAATAGAGGCTGACAGGGGGGTCCACATGTCAGGTTTAAAAAGCTCGCCGGCGCCCGAAGACTGCGGCGGTCGCCGGCATCGAACCACGGCGAGACAGGGAGATCGGAGTGTACCAAGAGCTTCAGCGTGTCCTTCCGCGTCGGTGGGTGGTGGACTCGACCGACGGAGAGCACCACGTCGACGGCGACACTTTCTCCGGCGGACGGCGGCTCGGGTGATGGTGGAGAACTCCGGTGGGTGCTGCAAACTCCGAATTGAAGCGCGGGTCAGGAGAGTGGATGCATAGGGAAGCTACTGGCAAGAGTTGGGGGTTAGAGGTGCACGCACGGGAGTGAATCGAGCTGGATCCCGTGGCGGGTCGCGGCGGCCGGAGTTGAGGAAGGAGACTTCCTCGGGGCGCTTCCAGTGGCTAGGCAGGGTCTTGGTGGAGTGCAGAGGTGGTGTGGGCTCGAGTTGAAGCTCGGGGCCTCTATTTATAGGCGGATCGAGGGGGTGGCCGTGAACGGGGTTGCTCCGGCGAGCAATTACGGCGAGGCAGTGTCTTGGCAGGGAGCTTAAGTGGTCAGGCAGCATCAGTGAGGTGTACGGGTGCTGTTCCCCTGCTAATCCTGGTCGGTCTTGGCGTAATGGCGCCGGTCCACGGTGGGGTGGCCGCACGGGCACGACGGCGGCAGAGAGCGTGCTCCGCGCCCAGCGGTTCACGACGAGGGTGGCAGCGCGCACTGGGGAGTGGGCGGCCTCCGGTGGCTTGGGCAGCGCTGGGTGGCGCCGTCTGCGCTGCGCCTCTCTCTGGCGGCCGCAAAGCCGCCGCTGGCGTCGGTCACAGGGCGGCGCACCTCCTCCAGCACGTCGCCGACGCCCGCAAACATCCAGGCGCTCGTGCGGTGCAGGAACAAGGGGGAGGGGACGGGGAGCAAGGCGCCAACGCGGCACTGTCGAGATCGACAACAGGTTCTGAAGAAAACGACAGTAGATCACTGAACTGCATTTCTGAATCTCTGAACTTGACATTGACAATGCTCTGCATGTGTTCGACAGAATGATTTGGCATGAAGAAATTTTTTCCTGGGGCTGGGACTTGGTGAGGTGACCACTCAATGCACCCAGAGGCTGCCTGATTTTTCTCAAAATTTTTGGAGAAGTATTTGAATGAATTTCATCAAATTTGGCAAATCTGGTCCAAACTTGCAGCAAGTATAGTTTGAAAATTTTGAACTGAAGACCAGTGGATCTTCATGGATCTTGGTTGAGGGTTCAAAGGACTAGGAAGGGAAAAAGGTTTGGGGGCAAAAATCAAAGCAGAAAGAGTAGTTCCTTTGTAAACCTCCAAGGGCTAGAATAGAGGGCAGAAAATGTTTTGATAAGATTAAATGGAAAATAATCATATAGGGAGGTCCAACTTGCTGGATTTGATGCAAATCATGATCCAAAGATGAGGGAAGGTTTAGGAGAGTGGATTTGCACTAAGGCCATGGCAAGAGAGATTTGTTGAAAGTGGTAAAGGATTATTCCAAAAGCTATAGAGTATTTTCAAAGAAATCTTCAAAAGACATTTTTCTCAAGTGAAAAGCATTTTGGTTTGAGTCCAAATAAAAAGCAAGAACCTCCAAGACTAAAAACAAGTCTTGGGTGAATCCAAATAAAACTCTTGCCATAAAAAAAACTATTTTGAAAGGGAGGGTTCTTTTGAAGAAATTTTTTAAAACACCTCCCTCAAGTCAAGTAAATTTATTTGAAAAATCCAAATGAAATTTTGGGTGTCACAACACCTACCCCCTTAGGAAAAATCTCGTCCTCGAGATTTAAGCTGATCCTCGAATAGATATGGATATTCTGCCTAGAGAAAATCTTCCCTTTCCCACGTAGCTTCATCCTCAGTGTGGTTGCTCCACTGAACTCTGAAAAACTTTGTCGTTTTCTGACGGGTCCTCCGTTCAGACACTTCCAATATCTTTACTGGCCGCTCTCTGTAGGTGAGATCTGGCTGTACATCAATGTCCTCATGAGATACATGCTTCCCCGGGTTACTCACACATTCTCTCAATTGTGAGACATGGAATACGTCATGGACGTCTGACAGCTCCTTGGGTAAGTCTAGTTTGTAGGCCACTGTGCCTCTTCGTGCCTCTACACAAAATGGTCCGATAAATCTCGGGGCAAGCTTCCCCTTAATTTTGAACCGTTGCAGGCCCCTCATAGGAGACACTCGTAGGTATATGGAATCACCGGGTTCAAAGCTGTACTCACGATGTTTTTGATCGTAGTAGCTCTTTTGTTGGCTCTGCGCTGTCTTGAGTCTGTCCCTGATCTGCTTAACTTTCTCCTCGGCCTCTTTAAGCATGTCTGGGCCGAAGATACGAATGTCACCTATTTCTGACCAATTTAGTGGGGTACGACACCTCCGTCCGTACAATGCTTCAAAGGGTGCCATTTGCAAGCTGGCTTGGTAACTGTTGTTGTAAGCAAATTCGGCATACGGCAAACTCTCTTCCCAACTGGATCCATAGGTGAGCACACAGGCTCTCAGCATATCCTCTAGGATTTGGTTTACATGTTCCGTTTGTCCATCAGTCTGAGGGTGGTACGCTGTACTGAAAGTTAGTTGCGTGCCCAGAGCTTGTTGCAGGTGATCCCAAAATTTGGAGACAAATTGTGTGCCTCGGTCGGATATTATAGTCTTTGGGACTCCATGCAAACAAACTATACGGGAGAGATAAAGTTTGGCCAATCTTTGTGTGGAGTAGGTAGTCTTCACGGGAATGAAGTGAGCAACCTTGGTTAGTCGGTCTGTGATGACCCATATGGCGTCATTTCCGCGTTGTGATCGGGGTAGTCCGACGATGAAGTCCATTCCTATTTCATCCCATTTCCACTCCGGTATCCTGTTTGGCTGGAGTAGCCCTGCTGGCTTTTGATGCTCGGCCTTGATGCGCTGACATGAATCGCAACAAGCAATAAATGCGGCTATATCCCTTTTCATACCGTGCCACCAAAATCTTTCCTGAATGTCTTTGTACATTTTGGTTCCTCCAGGATGGATCGAGTATGGTGCGGTGTGGCTTTCGGTTATGATTTGTTGCTTGAGTTCCTCAATGTTAGGTACGCAAAGTCTGTCTCCGTACCATAATATTCCTTCACTGTCTGTGACGAACTCTGAAGCCTTACCAAGGTTCATTTTCTTCTTTATACCTTTGATGCTGGGATGTCCCTGTTGAGCCTTCTTAATTTGTTCCACTAGGGTGGGTTGTATCTCCAGATTTGATACGGTGCCTTCAGAGACCAACACCATGTTGAGCCTAGCGAACTCTTGCTGAAACTCAGGCCTCAAGTTTTGCGGACTGTCGTTGTCCGGGCTGGGGTTTCGACTAAGGGCATCAGCCACTACACTTGCTTTCCCTGGGTGGTAGTGGATGCCGACATCATAGTCCTTGACCAATTCCAACCAGCGTCGTTGGCGTAAATTTAGCTCTGGCTGTGTGAAAATATATTTGAGGCTTTTATGGTCCGTATATATTTCACAGCGATTTCCTAACAGAAAGTGCATCCACTCCTTGAGTGCATGTATGACTGCTGCTAGCTCCAAGTCATGTGTTGGGTAATTTGCCTCATGTTTTCGCAGCTGCGTGGAGGCATACGCGACAACTTTGCCATCCTGCATTAGTACACATCCAAGGCCTTTTCGGGACGCGTCACAATATACTTCAAAACTCTTGTGTATGTCTTGCACGGTTAATACCGGTGCGGTTGTTAGCTTCTTCTTGAGTTCTTGGAAGCTTTTCTCGCATGCTTCCGTCCATACAAATTTCTTGTCTTTCTTGAGCAACTGTGTTATTGGTTTTGCCACAATGGAGAATCCTTCAATAAATCTTCTGTAATATCCGGCCATTCCCAGGAAACTCCGCACATCTGTCACGTTGGCGGGTGGCTTCCAGTCAAGTATGGCTTTGACTTTTTCTGGGTCTACGGCCACGCCTTCTTGGTTCAATATATGGCCTAGGAAACCAACTTGTCTTAGCCAAAATTCACACTTGCTGAACTTGGCATACAACTGATGTTTCCTCAATTCTCCCAAAACAATTCTGAGATGCTTAGCATGCTCTTCTGGTGTCCTTGAGTAAACCAGAATATCGTCAATGAACACCACAACAAATTTGTCCATGAATTTCATGAACACTTTGTTCATGAGGTGGACGAAATATGCGGGGGCGTTCGTTAGTCCAAAAGGCATCACTGTGAATTCATATAATCCGTATCTGGAGGTGAATGCTGTTTTAGGGGTATCTTCTGTCCGTACTTTCAATTGATGATATCCCGATCTCAAATCAATTTTTGAGAACACCTTGGCTTGTGCGAGCTGGTCAAACAAATCATTTATTCGTGGCATCGGATATTTGTTTTTGATGGTGACCATATTGAGGGCTCGATAGTCTATACACAGTCTCAGTGTCCCATCCTTTTTCTTGGCGAACAACACTGGCGAACCCCATGGTGAGGAGCTGGCTCGGATAAATCCTTTGTCCAATAATTCCTTTATCTGCTTCTTCAAGTCCACCAATTCTGAGGGTGCCATTCTATAAGGCTTCTTATAGATGGGAGCGGTGCCAGGTGCTAGTTCGATGCTGAATTCTATCTCTCGGTCGGGTGGCATGCCTGGCAGTTCTTCCGGAAATACGTCAGGAAACTCGCATACCACTGGAACTTTTCTCAGTTCTGAACTGTCCACTTTGTTCAGTTTTGGTTGCCGTGACCGTGGCCTTTCTTGAGCTGTAACCTTTATTGTCTTGCCATGATGGTGAGTGAGAATCACGGTCCGATTGAAACAGTCAATGAATCCTTTGTTGGTGGTTAACCAGTCCATCCCTAAAATGACATCCAGTCCTTTATTTTCCAACACGATGAGATTAGCTTGGAACTTTAGTCCTTCGAACTCAATGATCACTCCTTGGCAGTAACTCTGAGCGATTTGCTTATTTCCGGGGGACTTGATGATCATAGATTTTTCCAAGGGGAGTATCGGAAAACCATGTTGCAAAACAAAACTCTTCGAAACGAACGAATGGGAAGCTCCAGAATCAAACAAAATCGTGGCAGGTACTGTGTTGACAGGGAACGTACCGAGCACGATGTCTGGGGCATTCTGCGCTTCTTCCCTGGTCACATGGTTCAGGTGACCCTTCCTGTGGTTGTTGTTGGGATTGAAATTGTTGCGCTTGGGGGCTGGATTGTTTCCACCATTGTTCGGCTTGGGTACCGAGTTCCTTGGTTTTGGGCACTGTTTAGCATAGTGCCCTTCTTCTCCACAAGCATAACATGTGACCCCTGGACGGTACGTGAACTCTTTGTCCCTGGCATGAAACTGTCTGACGAGCCTTGGATCAGTAGTCGTGGATCTCCTTGCTTCTGTCCTTGGAACCCCAGTCTTGCTTCGGTTGTTGCGAGCAAGAGTCGTCTTGTCCTTCTTTCGCTTACGGATATCTTCCAGACTACGGCGCTCATTCTCCAATGTAATGGCCTTGTCAACCAGAGTTTTAAAATCCGGGAAGGTGTGTACAATCAGTTGGCATCTTAGTGCTGGTGCCAGGCCGTCCAGGAATTTTTCCATCTTCTTGTTCTCTGTCATGTGCTCGTCGTAGGCATAACGAGATAGCTGGGTAAACTGACCATTGTATTCTGTCACTGACATGCCTCTCTGCTTCAGGTCATCAAATTCTCTCTTCTTGATTTTTATGATGCTCCGGGGAATGTGTGCCCCACGAAAGCCTTCCTTGAATTCTTCCCAGGTGATGTTGTGTTCACTAGGATGCATGTGTAGGAAGTTTTCCCACCATGCTGCAGCTACTCCAGTAAGGTAGTGTGGTGCATAAAGCACCTTCTCATGATCTGAGCACTGAGCAATAATCAGCTTCCTTTCGATGTCGCGAAGCCAATCATCGGCTTCTAGCGGCCTATCGGTGTGAGCAAACGTTGAAGGGCGAGTCTTCTGTAACTCAGATAACTCGGAATGCGGTTGATAGG
The DNA here is from genome assembly GCF_002575655.3 of Aegilops tauschii subsp. strangulata. Taxonomy (NCBI): domain Eukaryota; kingdom Viridiplantae; phylum Streptophyta; class Magnoliopsida; order Poales; family Poaceae; genus Aegilops; species Aegilops tauschii. The sequence continues at coordinate 387,397,528 of NC_053037.3, read as the reverse complement.
GTTCACGGTGGTTTCCCATATTGATGACGTGATTCATCATCTCTTGGTGTTGTTGCTGGCTTTGTTCGATGAGACGGCATACTTGAGACAGGGCTGCTTCGCTGTCCTGTTGACTAGACTGACCCTGAGTGAAATTGTTGCTAGTCTGTGTCCCATAAACTTCTTCTGGCTGATTGGGCATGGAGCGAGTCCACGGGCGAGACATTTTTCCAGTCTAGGGTATTATTTTGAAAACCCATGAGAAGAACTGTGTGGCACAAGGAAAATCTTGCAAAGGCAACAATTTAAAAGACCTCAAGATTTTTCAAGAAATCATAAATGATTTTGCATGGAGACGAATGGCTTAACCCAAATCTTACACGCGATACGCAATCCTACGATACAGCACTCAGGATGTGCGTACACAATCCCGACATGTTATTTAGACTAGCGTACTCCTCCGGAAAGCAGCAAACACACTAATACAAACTAGCGTACAGAGAAAACACATCATACAAGCAGACATAACGCGCGGCTACTCGGCGCTCTCAGTCGGAGATGGTGACGATGTCCTTTCCCTTGCCGAGGGCAAGACTCAGCGGTGCAGGAGAATCAACCTCCACCTCCTCTCTAGCTGGCTCCTGGCGCGTAACACTGCGCTGCGGTGATGGCGCAGGGGCGACAGGTGGCAGAGCGGGTGCGGCAGGCGGTGCAGCTCTGACTGGAGTAGGAGCGATGACTCGGTCGAACTCCTCAGTGGTAGGCAGACGGCGAGCAGTAGCCAAAATGGCCGGTGCATAAGAGGCTGAAGACGAGACAAATGTCGGAGGCGGTGCCGTGTGGAGAAGCTCCTTCCTGCTGGTAGGACCGCCCCGGACTAAGTCCATGCAGGCAGCCACAAGATCGTCTACGAGGTTGTCGAAAGATTCCTCCAGAGCCTTGAGGTACTCAACAACCATCTCGATGGCTTCATCTCGCTCTCCCCGATGGCAGGTGAATGCATAGTGACAAGTATATGGCACATGGCATGGGAGATAGCGGTAGCGACGAGTCTTCATCATAGGAAGGATGTCCCGAGCAGCCATCTGCATGGCATGCCTCTCCGTAGGCATGGCCCTTCCCACAAAACGGAAGTGGCGAGACGCAGAACGTCCTCCCTTGAATTGCACCACGGCTTGGTGCATAGACACGTCGTCGCTGAGCTTGTGCTGGTAAAGTGTGAACTCCGGGCGAGTCGCTGGCCCGATCGCGAGCTTGGTGATGGAGACGAGGAGTTTGACAAACCCCTCGGGCACGTTCGTGAACACTCAAGTCTCGCAGTTGCTGCCAGCCATCTACAAAAGTAGGCAAAAATTCTGAGTAGTCATGTCATAAATTTATGATGACCAACAGAAAATAGCTACATTTGCAAAAATGCTGAAAAAGCACAAAAGACGCTAATAACCGATTAGCGATCGCACCTAGTGGCTTCCTACAGTCAGCCTGGCTCTGATACCAAGCTTGTCACGACCGGTTTTTCAATAAAACATTTATTGAGAGACCAATCCCCTTTACGGACCAGTAAAGAAGAATTCCTTCTCACTGGTAGACAATATCTTGGTCACAGAAGAAAAATACCAGGAGTACTGAATACAATACAAGGTTGAGCGGAGACTGCTCAACAATTTATTACAAACACGCCGATAAAACATAACGGCGGATAGGGTGGCATAACTACTAACTCACGATAACAACGGTGGTGGAAATATCGCAGCGGGGTGGGTGATATGACTCCTGAAAACTACAGCTCTTCGAACGTCGGAGTGAGGCTCGAGGAGACTTATTGTGGGTGGCGGAAGCGTATATAAAACAAGTGACCAAAATCCAGGATCGCACAGGACTGACTGGGACTCCTCTAGGCGTCGGACTCACTATCAAACTCTTCATCCAAGAGATCGCCTTCGTCAACATCTGGCCAAATCAACAAGCCAGGTGAGTACTATGAAAGTACTCGCAAGACAGTTCGGACATAAGATATAACAGATGTAAACATGAAGCATATGAACAGATTAACAAGTGCGTTCAGGCATAGAGATAATAATGCATGAAAAAAATAACCGAGAAGTCGGGCGGTAGTCCTCCCGAAATCCCAAAATAAATACGGGGTGCCAAACGAGGGTCTGAATGACTCCTCGAGAGGAAACTGCAAGAATAATAATACCGGTGCCAAACGAGGGTCTGAATGACTCCTCGAGAGGAAACTGCAAGAATAATAATGCCGCAGTCGGGCGTCGGGGCGACACCACATAAAGGGCTTATAATAGAAAATAAAAGACAGTGCGTGCCACAGTCGGACGTCTGAGCGACATCACATAAAGGGCTTATATTAAAAGTAAAAGACAAACATGCCACAGTCGGACGTCTGAGCGACATCACATAAAGGGCTTATATTAAAAGTAAAAGACAAGCATGCCACAGTCGGACGTCTGAGCGACATCACATAAAGGGCTTATATTCATAACTTAGTAGCTCATGAATTTTAAATCATATCAAGAGAAATAATCAGGCATGAGATAAATAACAGGGTTAGTTCATCCACAGGAGTAACGTTCAGCCAGGTCTACCACTCATGCTCACTTATCGGAAAAGAGAACAAACCACGAAGACTTGACATAGATATGGATACACTGATCACTATACTTGACTATGGATACGACGACTCGAAAGGATTTGACTCTGCAGAGTTTGGACTTTAACCACAGCCAACGGATTTCAGTAGTCACGGGGACTAGTTCCATCTACGGTGTTTTGGAAGAAACACGTCTAACCAGTACACACCCATTCAACATTCCGAAGCCAGGGATCACCCTCGGCAATGTTCAAGAAAAACCTTGAGACGGGGAGGCTACAACCTCGCGTAGCATGGGATCAAATTTCTATACGCGCGCTCTAAGGGGGTGCCCCCCTCTCGGTCCCAACCGGAAACACCCATGCCCCCTGACCGGATGACTGGCTTTAATCCAGGGCCATGGAACCATCATCCCGGCCCCTCTGTTTGGTGTGTACACGGAAAGAGGTTACCAACTTACTAAACCGCATCCTGGCAAAAGAAACATGTGGTAGTACGGAAGGGAAAAGAACGATAACGTGACTCCGTCCACGTTAACGTCGGAATTTGTCGGATGACGCAAAGCTGGTATGCTACAACAGTACCACCTTGCTGCCCTTCATGTCACCACATGATTAGGCCATCTCTCACCAGAGATCATCGCAACTTTGGAACATGCGGGTAGTTGCCTCACAAGCAACGAGGTACTCACCGACACTCATATGCCACGCACAAACTCTCACACAAACATGCAAAGCATCTATCATATCAAAGGTTCAAACATGCTTGCCTGGTTCGGAGAAGTCGGAGTCTAGCTCGGCGAAGTTCGCGGCTCCGTCACCTCTCCCGGAACCTACGGTATAGCGAAAAATGCATACTAACGTGAAAACCAACGCGTGCATAAAAGTTGTTCCAAATAATTTGCAAATAAATCCCATAAAAAACTAGACAAAATTTTAAGACTGTCAGAAAAAGAATCACTCAAAAATCACTTTTTATTAAAAAGTTATAAAGGTTTCTCTCCAGGGACTCATCTGTAATGAAACAGAAAAGTTCCAGGGGCTTAACTGAGAAAACAGAAAACGCTTCGGAAAGAAACGCGCCAGCTCAAAAGGAAGACGTATTTGCCCGAAGGCGCCAACAGAAAACGTTTCGAGGGAGAAAAGAATAGAGGCTGACAGGGGGGGTCCACATGTCAGGTTTAAAAAGCTCGCCGGCGCCCAAAGACTGCGGTGGTCGCCGGCGTCGAACCATGGCGAGACAGGGAGATCGGAGTGTACCAAGAGCTTCAGCGTGTCCTTCCGCGTCGGTGGGTGGTGGACTCGACCGACGGAGAGCACCACGTCGACGGCGACACTTTCTCCGGCGGACGGCGGCTCGGGTGATGGTGGAGAACTCCGGTGGGTGCTGCAAACTCCGAATTGAAGCGCGGGTCAGGAGAGTGGATGCATAGGGAAGCTACTGGCAAGAGTTGGGGGTTAGAGGTGCACGCATGGGAGTGAATCGAGCTGGATCCCGTGGCGGGTCGCGGCGGCCGGAGTTGAGGAAGGATACTTCCTCGGGGCGCTTCCAGTGGCTAGGCAGGGTCTTGGTGGAGTGCAGAGGTGGTGTGGGCTCGAGTTGAAGCTCGGGGCCTCTATTTATAGGCGGATCGAGGGGGTGGCCGTGAACGGGGTTGCTCCGGCGAGCAATTACGGCGAGGCAGTGTCTTGGCAGGGAGCTTAAGTGGTCAGGCAGCATCAGTGAGGTGTACGGGTGCTGTTCCCCTGCTAATCCTGGTCGGTCTTGGCGTAATGGCGCCGGTCCACGGTGGGGTGGCCGCACGGGCACGACGGCGGCAGAGAGCGCGCTCCGCGCCCAGCGGTTCACGACGAGGGTGGCAGCGCGCACTGGGGAGTGGGTGGCCACGCGGCGGCCTCCGGTGGCTTGGGCGGCGCTGGGTGGCGCCGTCTGCGCTGCGCCTCTCTCTGGCGGCCGCAAAGCCGCCGCTGGCGTCGGTCACGGGGCGGCGCACCTCCTCCAGCACGTCGCCGACGCCCGCAAACATCCAGGCGCTCGTGCGGTGCAGGAACAAGGGGGAGGGGACGGGGAGCAAGGCGCCAACGCCGCACTGTCGAGATCGACAACAGGTTCTGAAGAAAACGACAGTAGATCACTGAACTGCATTTCTGAATCTCTGAACTTGACATTGACAATGCTCTGCAGGTGTTCGACAGAATGATTTGGCATGAAGAAAATTTTTCCTGGGGCTGGGACTTGGTGAGGTGACCACTCAATGCACCCAGGGGCTGCCTGATTTTTCTCAAATTTTTTGGAGAAGGATTTGAATGAATTTCATCAAATTTGGCAAATCTGGTCCAAACTTGCAGCAAGTATAGTTTGAAAAATTTGAACTGAAGACCAGTGGATCTTCATGGATCTTGGTTGAGGGTTCAAAGGACTAGGAAGGGAAAAAGGTTTGGGGGCAAAAATCAAAGCAGAAAGAGTAGTTCCTTTGTAAACCTCCAAGGGCTAGAATAGAGGGCAGAAAATGTTTTGATAAGATTAAATGGAAAATAATCATATAGGGAGGTCCAACTTGCTGGATTTGATGCAAATCATGATCCAAAGATGAGGGAAGGTTTAGGAGAGTGGATTTGCACTAAGGCCATGGCAATAGAGATTTGTTGAAAGTGGTAAAGGATTATTCCAAAAGCTATAGAGTATTTTCAAAGAAATCTTCAAAAGACATTTTTCTCAAGTGAAAAGCATTTTGGTTTGAGTCCAAATAAAAAGCAAGAACCTCCAAGACTAAAAACAAGTCTTGGGTGAATCCAAATAAAACTCTTGCCATAAAAAAAATATTTTGAAAGGGAGGGTTCTTTTGAAGAAAATGTTTAAAACACCTCCCTCAAGTCAAGTAAATTTATTTGAAAAATCCAAATGAAATTTTGGGTGTCACACCGAGGAGGCCACAACCCCCTGGCGCGCCCAGGTGGATTGTGCCCACCTGGTGGCCCCCCTCTGGTAGTTATTGGCTCCAGTATTTCTTAAATATTCCATAAAAATTCCCCGTCAAGTTTCAGCTCATTTGGAGTTGTGCAGAATAGGTAGCCTGACGTAGCTTTTTCAGGTCCAGATTTCCAGCTGCCAGAATTCTCCCTCTTTGTGTGTACCTTGCAAATTATGAGAGAAAAGGCATTAGAATTACTCCAAAAAGCATTATTATGGATAAAAACATTATAAATAACAGTAAGAAAACATGATGCAAAATGGAGGTATCAACTCCCCCAAGCTTAGACCTTGCTTGTCCTCAAGCGAAAACCGAAACCGAAAAACATGTCCACATGCTTTGAGAGAGAGGTGTCGATAAAAACAAAATACGGACATAGAAGCATCAGGTTGATTATTATAACAGCAACAAAATTAAACATAGGACTTTTATCATATACTTCTCATGAATAAGTGATAGTTCATCACACAATCGAAGTATAAAGCAAAAACTCTATTAGAAACCAACAAACTATGTTCTCAGTCAACTTTGCAACCGCAATTCATCATCTTTTCAGGAAGAGTCACGTGTCGGAGCCTTTTAAGCAAGTCCACATACTCAACCATCATATAGTCTTCTATGATTGCTAACACTCACCTTGTACCCATGAGCAAAACATTTCAACCTGACACATAGAAAGATTGGGGCTTATAGTTTCGCCCCCAACATACTCACTTCAAGGGTGATGTCAACAATAACAACTCACGCTATCTATATTCAATTGGACATATGTGCCTAGATCTTTCCTCACCACATGATGCTTGCCAAAAGAGAAAATAAAAAGAAATAGAAGGAAAACTTTAACTCTTTGCATAAAAGTAAATACATAGAAGTAAAAGATAGGCCCTTCGTAGAGGGAAGCAGAGGTTGCCATACGCTTATTTATTTGCATGCTCAATCCCTTAGTGCAAGAGAACGTCACATTGTATTGCCCCTTAAGATGACAACCTTTATTATGCAGTCTGTCGCTTTTATTCTTTGTCATCCAAGTTCGTACAACGCTCAATTTTCTCTTACACAAAATGATCTCACAAATTTAGAAGCAATTTTTATTGCCTTTTTGCACCGATGACAACTTACTTGAGGCATCTTGCTCAATCCCTAGGTAGGTATGGTGGACACTTGAAAAAGATTTGGGTTTAAGAGTTTTTGGATGCACAAGTAGTATCTCTACTTAGTGCGGAATTTTTGGCTAGCAAAGATAGGGGGCAAGCACCACATGTTAAAGGATCTATGACAATATGGCTTCTATGTGAATATAAACAAACATAAACCATTAAGTTGTCTTCCTTGTCCAACTTCAACAATTTTGGCATATAATATTTTGATGAGGGCTCACAATCACAAAAGATTTCTAGGATAGTATATTTATATGTGAATCTTCTCTTCCCTTATTAATTCTTTCATGAGTTGCATCATTGACTAATGCTATGTTTGTCAATCTCTAATAAAATTTCCTACTTATACTTTTCCTTATGTGGTGCCATCACCTACCATAGGATTAGTATATAACCTTATTGATTTATTTCCTTTCTTTTATTTATTTCCTTTCTCTTTTTCTTTCTTTCTTACTTCTTTTCTTTTCTTTATTTGCAACAAGAAAGTAAAGAAAGCAAAAACTCAAACTAAACTTTATTATATTACTTGCACACGATTACAATGATAGATCACTAAGAAAATTCTCAAAGAAGAAAGGATCGAACTAAACTTTATTTCATCTAAAGCAAAAAGATCGAACTAAGATAAGTAAAAGCAAAAAGATAGTGTGATGATACAATACCGGGGCACCTCCCCCAAGCTTGGCGGAAGCCAAGGGGAGTTCCCATACCCGATACTCAGTTCTCCTTTGGTGGTGAAGAAGATGGTGGTGTTGATGAAGAAGAAGCCTTGTCCTCAGATTTCCATGGCAGTGGTCCACCACCATAAGAGGAAGAGTGAGTCTCACGGGTCCTGCAACTAGCAGCCAAACTCATACCATTAAACCTCGCCTCATATTCAAAGACTTGGTTCTGAAGGTCATAGATCTGGCTTAATTTGGAGGAAGTTGATTTGCTCGTTGAAGGTGAAGACGATGTCCTTCATGGGCTTGCCATCCACCTTGAGATCACGGGAGAGGTCCGTGATCATGAGGTGATTGGCATGGAGTCCACACTCCACCATCCCCTTGCACTGGAAGACATCTTGCTCCAAAGCTTCAAGCCTAGCCTCCACGGTTCCCGTCCCCTTGGGGCAGGGCACATCGCGAAGGTGAAGCACCCCCTCATGCATCTCAATGACCTGAGGGTGCTGCACCACCTCCCGCAAATATGGGTTGATGATGTTCTTGAAGAACTTGTCCTTGGAGGAGCTTGAAGCTGCCATGCTAGATGGGATCTGACAGAAAATAGCAAGGACAAAGAGAACAGAGGATTTTCTCCACGATACAGTGGTTAACAGGTTCGGGAAGTATATATAGATTTTTTATCTTGGAGGACAAGTACATGGAAGAAAAATGGAGTACGGAAGGTGTCCCAGGTGGGCACAACCCACCAGTGCGCGCCAGGCTGCCCACCAGGGGGCGCTTCCTGGAAGATTCTTTATTTCCAAAATTCTAAAATATTCCAAAACTGATAAAAAATATTTTTGCAGATTTTTCAGAGTCCGTTTACTTACCGTATCATGTACCTCCTTATTTTCACGATTTTGGAGTGTTCCGGAAGGACTCTTTTATGTGTTCTTCCGGTGTCAAAGTTTGGATAATATTACTTTCAACATTAATAGGCGTACCTGAGATATAATGCTTTATTCGTTGTCCATTGACAACCTTCGGGTTAGTACCTTCAGAATATTTATTTTGATGGCTCCAGACTGGTAAACATCCTCGATGACATATGGGCCTTCCCATTTTGAGAGGAGCTTTCCTGCAAAAAATCAAAAATGAGAGTTGTACAAAAGAACATATTCTCCGACTTTAAACTGGCGCTTTTGGATTCTTTTGTCATGCCATCTTTTAACCTTCTCTTTGAATAACTTTGCATTTTCATATGCTTGGGTTCTCCATTCATCTAATGAGCTTATATCAAATAACCTCTTTTCACCAGCAAGTTTGAAATCATAATTGAGTTCTTTAACTGCCCAATATGCTTTATGTTCTCACTCAAGAGGTAAATGACAAGCTTTCCCATAAACCATTTTATAAGGAGACATACCCATAGGATTTTTATATGCTGGTCTATAAGCCCAAAGTGCATCATCTAATTTCTTAGACCAATTCTTCCTGGACCTATTAACAGTCTTTTGCAAAATTAATTTTATTTCTCTATTGCTAAGTTCAACTTGACCACTAGACTGAGGATGATAAGGTGATGCAATTTTATGGTTAACATCATACTTAGCAAGCATTTTACAGAAAGCACCATGAATAAAGTGTGAACCACCATTAGTCATTAAATATCTAGGGACTCCAAACCTTGGGAAAATAACTTCCTTCAGCATTTTAATAGAGGTGTTGTGATAAGCACTACTGGTTGGAATAGCTTCTACCCATTTAGTAACATAATCAATAGCAACCAAAATATGTGTATACCCATTAGAGGAAGGAAAAGGTCCCATGTAATCAAATCTCCAAACATCAAATGGTTCAACAACAAGTGAATAATTCCTATGCATTTCTTGACGCTTACCGATATTAATTCTTTGAAATTCATCACAAGATGAGACGAACTTACGGGCATCCCTGAAGAGAGTAGGCCAATAAAATCCAGACTGCAATACCTTATGAGCAGTTCTATCTCCAGCATGATGCCCTCCATAAGCCTCGGAGTGACATTTCTGTAGGATTTGTCCCTGTTCATGCTCAGGTACACAATGTCTAATAATACCATCTACTCCTTCTTTATAAAGATGTGGGTCATCCCAAAAGTAATGTCTTAAATCATAGAAGAATGTTTTCTTTTGTTGGTATGTAAAGCCAGGTGGCAAATATTTAGCAACAGTGTAATTAGCATAGTCAGCATACCAAGGAGTACCATTAGCAACATTTATTGCAGCTAACTGCTCATCGGGAAAGCTATCATCAATAGGTAGTGGGTCATCAAGCACATTTTCAAGCCTAGAAAAATTATCAGCTACGGGGTTCTCAGCTCCTTTTCTATCAATAATATGTAAATCAAATTCTTGTAACAAGAGAACCCAACGAATAAGTCTAGGTTTAGCATCTTTCTTTTTCATAAGATATTTAATAGCAGCATGGTCTGTGTGAATAGTTACTTTGGAATCAACAATATAAGGTCTAAATTTATCACAAGCAAACACCACTGCTAAGAATTCTTTTTCAGTAGTAGCATAATTTCTTTGAGCACTGTCTAGAGTTTTACTAGCATAATGGATAACATTCAATTTCTTATCAACTCTTTGCCCTAGAACAGCACCAACAGCATAATCACTAGCATCACACATAATTTCAAAAGGTAAGTTCCAATCAGGTGGTTGGACAATAGGTGCAGTAATTAAGGCTCTCTTGAGTGTTTCAAAGGCTTCAAGACAATCATCATCAAAAACAAAAGGAATATCCTTTTGCAAAAGACTAGTGAGGGGCCTAGAAATTTTAGAAAAGTCTTTGATAAATCTCCTATAGAAACCAGCATGACCTAGGAAACTACGAATACCTTTGATGTCCTTAGGACATGGCATTTTCTCAATTGCATCAACCTTAGCTTGGTCCACTTCAATACCTCTTTCAGAAATTTTATGACCCAAGACAATGCCTTCATTAACCATAAAGTGGCACTTCTCCAAATTCAAGACAAGATTTTTTTGTTCACATCTCTGCAAAACTCGATCAAGATTGCTTAAACAATCATCAAAAGACTTCCCATAGACAGAGAAGTCATCCATGAAAACCTCAACAATCTTTTCACAAAAGTCAGAGAATATAGCCATCATGCATCTTTGAAAGGTAGCAGGTGCATTACATAAACCAAAAGGCATACGTCTATAAGCATAGGTTCCAAAAGGACAAGTAAAAGTAGTCTTTTCTTGATCAAGTTGAGAAACAGGTATTTGTGAAAAGCCAGAATATCCATCAAGGAAGCAAAAGTGTGTGTGCTTAGATAATATTTCAAGGATTTGATCAATAAAAGGCAAAGGGTAATGATCTTTTCTAGTTGCTTTGTTTAATTTTCTAAAATCAATTACCATTCTATAGCCTGTAACAATTCTTCGTGGAATAAGTTCATTCTTATCATTAGGAACAACAGTAATACCTCCTTTCTTAGGGACACAATGAACATGACTTACCCATCTACTATCAGCTATAGGGTAGATTATACCTGCTTCCAAAAGTTTTAATATTTCCGTTCTTACCACCTCTTTCATCTTCGGATTTAACCGACGTTGGTGATCAACAACGGGTTTAGCATCAGGTTCCATATTAATTTTGTGCTGACATAGAGTGGGACTAATGCCCTTTAAATCATCAAGAGTATATCCAATAGCAGCCCGGTGCTTCCTTAGAACTTTCAATAATCTTTCTTCTTCATGTTCTGAAAGGTTAGCACTGATAATAACAAGATATATCTTCTTTTCATCAAGATAAGCATATTTCAAAGTGTCTAGCAATTGTTTTAATTCAAACACAAGATCACCTTTAGATGGAGGTGAACCTCCTAGAGTTTCAATAGGAAAATTGTGTTTAAGTAGAGGACGTTGTTCAAAGAAAATTTTATCTATTTCATTTCTTTCATGCATATGTAAATCATTTTCGTGGTCTAGCAAACATTGTTCTAAAGGATCAGTAGGTGGCACAGCAATAGAATCAAGACCAATTAATTCATCCTTACTTGGCAATTCTTTTTCATGAAGATTTCTAATAAACTTGGAAAAATTAAACTCATGAGACTCATCACCAAAGCTAACACCAACAGTTTGTTTCTTTCGATCTATCTTAGCATTAACTATGTTCAAAAAAGGTCTACCAAAGATAATGGGACAGAAGTCATCTTGTGGGGAACCAAGGACAAGAAAATCAGTAGGGTATTTTATTTTCCCACACAAGACTTCAACATCTCTACCAATCCCAATTGGTGATATGGTGTCTCTATTAGCAAGTTTAATAATAACATCTATTTCTTCTATCTCGGCAGGTGCTATGTCTTTCATAATTTCTTGATATAAAGTGTAAGGAATAGCACTCACACTAGCACCCATGTCACATAAACCATGATAACAGTGATCTCCTATTTTAACTGAAATAACAGGCATGCCAACAACAGGTCTACGTTTATCTTTTCTATCAGGTTTAGCAATTCTAGCAGCTTCTTCACAGAAGTAAATAACATGCCCATCAATATCTTCTTCCAAGAGATCTTTAACCATAGCAATGCTAGGTTCTACTTTAATTTGTTCATCAGGTTTAGGTGTTCTAAAATAGCTTTTGTTAACCACAGTTGAAACTTTAGCGTGTTCCTTTATCCTAACAGGGAAAGGTGGTTTTTCAATATAAGCAGAAGGAACAATTGGATCAACATTATAAAGTATAATAACTGGTACCAGTTCTTTAATTTCTTCTTTAATAGGTGGGTGATATTTAAACCACTTCTCTTTAGGGAGTTCAACATGAGTAGCAAATGATTCATAAAAGGAGGCTACTATCTCAGTGTCAAGTCCATATTTAGTGCTAAACTTTTGAAAAGCATCGGTATCCATAAAAGATTTAACACAATCATACTTAAGTTTAATACCTGACTCTTTACCTTCGTCAAGTTCCCAATCTTCAGAGTTGCGTTTAATTCTTTCCAAAAGATCCCACCGGAATTCAATAGTTTTCTTCATAAAAGAACCAGCACAAGAAGTATCAAGCATGGTTTGATCATTACGAGAAAGCCGAGCATAAAAATTCTGGATAATAATTTCTCTTGAGAGCTCATGATTGGGGCATGAATATAACATTGACTTAAGCCTCCCCCAAGCTAGAGCGATACTTTCTCCTTCACGAAGCCAAAAAATTATATATATAATTCCGATCACGATGAACTAGATGCATAGGATAATTTTTTTGGTGGAACTCCAATTTCAAACGATTCCAATTCCATGATCCAATATCATCGCATAGCCTATACCATGCCAATGCTTTTCCCTTCAAAGATAAAAGGAAAAGATTTTTCATCACCTCATCTCCGGGTAACTTGCAAGCTTAAACAATCCACAAATTTGTTCCACATATATCAAGTGCATATCAGGATGTTCTGTTCCATCTCCTGCATAAGGATTAGCTAGCAGTTGTTCTATCATACCCGAAGGAATTTCATATTCAATATTTTCAGTAGGTGCAGTAGGTTGACGGGTAACTAATTGTGGTTCCGGAAGAGGTGAATATACCCCGAACAAACCCCTTAAAGGATTGTATTCCATAGTAACAAGTGACAATAAATTTCAGCACACTATATAAGTGTTTCCTTACCAAAGGCGGTTCACTCCCCGGCAACGGCGCCAGAAAATAGCCTTGATGACCCACAAGTATAGGGGATCAATTGTAGCTCTTTTCGATAAGTAAGAGTATCGAACCCAACAAGGAGCAGAAGGAAATGACAAGTAGTTTTCAGTAAGGTAATGTTTGCAAGTGCTGAAATTGTAAGTAGCAGAGTAGTTTGATAGCAAGATAGTTTGTAACGAGCAAGTAACGATAATAGTAACAAGTATGCAGCAAGGTATCCCAATCCTTTTGAGGCAAAGGACAGGCCAAAATGGTCTCTTATGATAAGCAACGCCTTCTTGAAGGTACACGGGAATTTCATCTAGTCACTTTCATCATGTTGGTTTGATTTGTGTTCGCTACTTTGATAATTTGATATGTGGGTGGACCGGTGCTTAGGTGCTGTTATTACTTGAACAAACCTCCTACTTATGATTAACCCTCCCGCAAGCATCCGCAACTACGAGAAAAGTATTAAGAATAAATTCTAACCATAGCATTAAACTCTAGGATCCAATCGGTCCCTTACGGAATAGCGCATAAACTGGGGTTTAAGCTTCTGTCACTCTCGCAACCCATGATCTAATTTCTACTCCACAATGCATTCCCTTAGGCCAAAATATGGTGAAGTGTCATGTAGTCGACGTTCACATGACACCACTAAGGGAATAACAACATACATACTATCAAAATGTCGAACACATATCAAGTTCACATGATTACTTGCAACATGATTTCTCCCATGACCTCAAGAACAAAAGTAACTACTCACAAATGGTAAACATGCTCATGATCAGAGGGGTATTAAATAGCATAATGGATCTGAACATATAATCTTCCACCAAATAAACCATATAGTAATCAACTACAAGATGTAATCAATACTACTAGTCACCCACAAGCACCAATCTATAGTTCCGGTAACAAGATTGAATACACGAGATGAACTAGGGTTTGAGATGAGATGGTGTTGTTGAAGATGTTGATGGATATTTCCCTCCCCGAGATGGGAGAGTTGTTGGTGATGATGATGACGATGATTTCCCCCTCCGGGAGGGAAGTTCCCCCGGCGGAATCGCTCCGCCAGAGGGCAAAAGTGCTCCTGCCCAAGTTCCGCCTCGAGATGGCGGCGCTCTGTCCCAAAAGCCTTCTCCTTATTTTTTCTATGTCAAAATGACCTATATACCAGAAGATGGGCACCAGAGGTGGGCCGAGGAGGCCACAACCCACCAGCGCCCAGGTGGATTGTGCCCACCTGGTGGCCCCCCTCTGGTAGTTATTGGCTCCAATATTTCTTAAATATTCCATAAAAAATCCCTGTCAAGTTTCAGCTCAGTTGGAGTTGTGCAGAATAGGTAGCCTGACGTAGCTTTTTCAGGTCCAGATTTCCAGCTGCCGGAATTCTCCCTCTTTGTGTGTACCTTGCAAATTATGAGAGAAAAGGCATTATAATTACTCCAAAAAGCATTATTATGGATAAAAACATTATAAATAACAGTAAGAAAATATGATGCAAAATGGACGTGTCAACCGGCTCAAGTTCTCACAGAGTTATTGGAGGCTTTGGCGACTTTGATGGGGGTGGAAGTAACCCCGGACACTCAAGAACAGCACAAGGTGGATGTGGCAAGGCTACGTGAGGAGATAGCTCAAGCCAAGGAAGAACTGGCGGCTGAGAATGCTAGGATGGCTACGGAGCGGGCCGCTTTGGATGCCCAGGCACAACGGATTCAGGCAGAGTCCTTCTGGCTCATATTGGATCAGAACGCTTCAAACGAGATCATGAGGAGGAGGCACCAGAGTCGCCTACCTCCAGTTTATGATGGAAGGAACCTCTTCAACACGCCTGGAGTAGGGACCAGTGACCCGCCGATGGTGAACTGGGCAGCTAAGGCGCCTGGGACCGGAGCGTCGGTTCAGCCGCGTGTGATGGATCCGCCCCGCTTGAATAACACTCCGCCCCAGCACGTTCCGACACCACCGGGTCATTATTCTAACGCTTTGGATAATATTATTGCTGCGGCGACGCGATTGGCGGCTCTGCCAGTCGAAGGCGAGTCTCCAACGGTGATAGAGACACGGAGGGCTAGAGAACTTCTTCAGACAGCCGTGGCTCAACAGGCGGCTTATTCTTATAGCCGTGAAAGGATTCACTCAACCCCTCATCCAAGTCGGAGTTATAGCAGGCACATCGACTCACCAGCAGTTTCGAGCAGTGAACAGTGCCGCAACCAGCCCCGAGGGCATGACCTGGCGCGTGGAGGTGTCAATGCTCGGACTTTTGTGGATCAGGGCAGAGCGCGTCGGGAGGCTGAGCTGGCGGCTCAGTTAGCGGCTCAACAACAATCTCCGGTTTATCCATCAGCTTCGGTGGAGGCAGGAGTGACCTCTAGAACCTTGGGTGTGCCATGTTTAGTGTCGGATCTACATAATGAGCAGTTGCCTTAGGATTTCAAAGGTCCTCTTAAGGTGCCTAATTACACAGCGGATCAACCCCATGAAGCTTGGATAGAGAGTTATGAGATGGCCATGGAGATGTTGGATGTTAGTGATGCTGCATGTGCTAAGTACTTCACCATGATGTTGGATGGACCGGCTCGTACTTGGTTGAAAGGACTGCCCGCTAACTCCATTAGATCATGGGCAGAGTGGAAGGCCCGTTTTATCCAGAATTTTAAAGACACATGCAAGCAGCCTATGTCAATCCTAGATTTGGATTCCTGCGTTCAAGGTGAAGGCGAGTCAAGAACCCATTGGGTACGCCGGATCTCGGCTGTTATACATTCTTTGGGTAGTATCAATGCCGGCTCAGCGGTCCTGATGTTGGAGAAGAATTGTCGTTTCCTCCCGTTGAAGCAGAAGCTGTGGCGGCTTAAAAGCCACTGCAACGACATGCTGATGTTGGAGAAGAATTGCCGTTTCCTCCCATTGAAGCAGAAGCTGGGGTGGCTTAAACGCCACTGCAACAACATGTGGAAGCTAATGGCGGCTCTCGTCAAATATGCCGACTCCGATAGTACCAAGGACCCCGAGTCTGATGATGAGAAGCCGGGTAAGTGAAAGAAGAGCGGCAATATGAAAGGGCAACATCATAACCCAGCAAGTCAAGGTGGCAATGGTAAGCGCAAAGCTGATGGTAATTTAGACTTTATGGCTAACACCAATACACAGAATAATAATCAGCGTCACAAGGGAAAGCCGCCCCCGGTTTGGAGGGCCAAAATTCAACCTTGAGGCGATGATGAATCAGCCCTGCCCGAAGCATGGTACGCACGAAAAGCCGGCCACTCACCTCTGGAAGCATTGCTTTATTATGAAGGAGTATAGAAATTCCAACTTTTTTCAGAACAACCATCGACTGAACGGTGGCTCGGGATCTGTCTCTCATGGCCCTGGTTTTGGTGCTGAAGGTTCAAATTCCGGTTTCCAAGGTCAAGGCAATCAAGGTGGTTTTAGTCAACAGTCTGGTCAAGGGAATCAGCAGCAGCAGTCTGGTTATCAGAGTTACCCAAAGCAGTTGAATAGTGGACACTACCATGTCTTCACCACAAGTTTATGCAAGCGGGATCAGAAGCTCCATAAAAGGGCAGTGATCGCAGTTGAGCCGGCGATTCCCCGTTACTTATGATGGTCTGAACACCCTATTCTCTGGAGCTGTGAGGATCACCCTCCCCGGGTTGATAATCCGGGTCACTTGGCTCTAGTGGTGGCGCCTCAGGTTGGAGGGTACAGATTTACTAAGCTGCTCATGGACGGGGGCAGCAACATCAATATTCTTTATTATGAAACTTTCCATCGCATGAGCTTGACTGACAATGATCTTAAGCCGTCAAACACTGTTTTTCATGGCGTGGTGCCTGGTAAGTCGGCGTATCGAGTGGGAAAAATATCTTTGGAAGTGGCTTTTGGTGATGATCATGATTCCAGATCAGAGACGTTGACTTTTGAGGTGGTTAAAATTAAAAGTCCTTATCACGCTCTGTTTGGGCGGCCGGCTTATGCTAAGTTCATGGCAAGGTCGTGTTATGTTTATTTGCAGCTTAAGATGCCGGGTCATAAGGGTACCATCACAGTGCATGGAAGCCGGAAGATAGCCTTAGAATGTGAAGAAGGCGATGCTGCTTATGCTGAGTCTGTCTGTGCAACAGAAGAGTTGAAATTTTACAAGGATAATGTTGACCCGGCGGATATGACATTTTTGAAGAAGCCAACCACAGAGCATGACCCCCTGTTGAAATTTAAATCAGCTGATGACACCAAGCTAGTTGACTTTGTTCCTGGCGATTCATCCAGGCAGTTCGGTATCAGTGCTAATCTAGATCAGAAATAGGAAAGCGCGCTCATCAAGTTCATTCGTGCGAACCGGGACATCTTTGCATGGAAGCCTTTAGACATGCCAGGTGTACCGAGGCAAATCGCTGAGCACACTCTCAATATTGATCCAAAGTTTAAACCGGTCAAGCAATTCCTTCACCGTTTCAATGAAGAGAGGCGCAAGGCCATTGGTGAAGAAGTGGCCCGGCTCTTGGCGGCTAGGTTTATTGTTGAAGTTTTCCATCCTGAGTGATTGGCTAACCCGGTGCTGGTACTTAAGAAAAACGGTACTTGGCGTATGTGTGTGTATTACACAGACTTAAACAAGGCCCGTCCGGCTGATCCTTTTGCTCTCCCCCGTATTGATCAGATTATTGATGCTATGGCGGGTTGTGAGCGTTTGAGCTTTTTGGATGCTTACTCTGGTTATCATCAGATCAAGATGGCGATTAAGGACCAGGAGAAGACGGCTTTCATCACTCCCTTTAGAGCCTTCTGTTATGTGTCTATGCCTTTCAGGCTCAAGAGTGCCCAGGCGACTTACCAGCGGTGTGTGCAAAATTGCCTTCATGATCAGATTGGGCGTAATGTTCATGCTTATGTGGATGATATTGTGGTGAAATCCAGGAAGAAGGAAACCCTGATAGATGATTTGAAAGAGACCTTTGACAATCTCTGGGTCTACAAGATGATGCTTAACCCGGCCAAGTGTGTCTTTGGCGTACCAGCAGGCAAGCTCTTAGGCTTTCTGGTTTCTGAACGGGGCATTGAAGCTACCCGGAGAAAATAAAGGCTATCACTTCCCTAGCTAAACCGGCATGTATCAATGATGTTTAGTGTCTGGCGGGTCGTATTGCGGCCTTAAGCCGGTTTATAATCCGGCTGGGTGAAAAGGCTATCCCTCTGTACCAAATGATGAAGAAGACACATCACTTTGTCTAGAGTGATGCTGCTGATCAGGCATTTGAGGCCTTGAAGAAATAGTTAGCTGAGCCGCCGGTTCTTGCTACTCCCATTGATAAAGAGCCCTTGTTGTTATACGTGGCTGCCAATAGCCGAGCTGTCAGCGTAGCAATTGTGGTGGAAAGGAAGGAGTCTGGCAAGGAATATCCGGTTCAGCGGGCGGTTTACTATATCAGTGAGGTGCTCATTGAGTCCAAGCAGAGGTATCCGCATTGGCAGAAGCTAGTATATGGGGTGTTCATGGCTAGTCGAAAGCTCAAGCAATATTTTCTGGGGTCATCCCATCACTGTGGTTAGCTCTGCTCCTTTAGGGGATATTATTCAAAACAAGGAAGCCACGGGTCGGGTAGCCAAGTGGGCCATTGAGCTTGGACCCCATGGTTTGAAGTATATGCCTTGCACAGCTATCAAGTCTCAAACACTTGTGGATTTCATCAACGATTGGACAGAGCTGTAGATGCCTGAGGAGAAGCCGGATAGCACATATTGGACTATGCACTTCGATGGATCCAGACAGTTGGAAGGCTCGGGGGCTGGAGTTATATTGACTTCCCCATGAGGTGATAAATTTTGTTATGTTTTAAGGTTGATGTTCCCTTGTACTAACAATGCAGCTGAATATGAGGCCTTGCTCCATGGTCTTCATATGGCTAAGGAGATGAACTTAAGCCGGGTGAGGTGTTTTGGTGACTCAGATTTGGTAGCTCAGCAAGTTTCAGGCACTTGGGATTCTAAGGAGCCACTCATGGCGGCTTATCGCTGAGAGGTTGATGCTATTGCTGGTCACTTCAAGGGCTATCAAGTGGAGCATGTTGATCGAAGGAAAAACGAGGCGGCTGATGCTGGTTGGGATCCCAGTGTAAGCCGGTGCCACCCAATATTTTCCTTGATATTTTGCATATCCTTCAGTCAAACTGCCCACAGAGGAAGATCTTGCTATTCCTGACCCTGAGGCGCAGCTGGTGGCGGCTCTTCATGCTATTCCTAATTGGACAGTTCCATATTTGGTGTGTATGACCCGGGGTGAGTTACCTGAAGATGAAACTTTGGCCAGGAAGATAACCCGGCGGTCTAAGTCAATGACTATTGTCAATGGGGAGCTACATCATCGCAGTGTTACGGGGGCGTTTTTCAACGTTGTGTCTCTCCTGAAGAAGGTTGTGAGATCCTACGAGAGATTCTTGAATGAGATTGTGGTCATCATGCCGGTTCTAAGTCTCTCATGGCCAAGGCTTTTCGTCATGGATTTTATTGGCTGACGGCTCATGCTGATGCAGAGGATTTGGTCAGTAAATGTGATGGTTGTTAGAAATTCTCAAGACGAGCTCACATGCCGGCTCAAGAATTGAGGATGATTCCAATTGCTTGGCCGTTTGCATTCTGGGGGCTTGATATGGTTGGGCCTTTCAAAAGGTCCAAGGATAAAAAGACCCACCTTTTGGTGGCGGTTGACAAATTCACAAAGTGGGTTGAAGCAGAGCCGGTTAGTAAGTGTGATGCGGCGACAGCGGTTCAATTCATTGTTTTGGTTTTCCCCACAGCATTATAACCGAAAATGGCACTAATCTGTCCAAGGGTGCTATGAAAGAGTTTCGTCAATGAGAGCATATTCGACTTGATGTATCATCAGTGGCTCACCCCCAGTCCAATGGTCAAGCTGAGAGAGCCAATCAAGAAATTTTGAGAGGCATCAAGCCCCGGCTTATGGTCCCTTTGCAGAGGATGGAGGGTTGTTGGGTGGAGGAATTACCCTCAGTGTTATGGAGCATCAATACCACCCCCAACAGATATACGGCTTACACGCCTTTCTTCATGGTTTACGGAGCAGAGGCGGTTCTCCGTAGTGACATCCGTCACGATTCGCCTCGTGTGGCGGCTTATGTTGAAGCTGATAATGAGAAAGCACGTCAGGATGCTATTGACCTATTAGATGAGGAGCGTGACCTCGCGGCGGCTCGTTCGGCGATTTACCAGCAAGATCTGCGCCGTTATCATAGCCGCCGGGTTAAAACCAGGACCTTTCAAGAAGGCGATTTGGTGCTCTGGCTTATCCAGGATCAAACTGATATGCACAAGCTATCCCCGCCTTGGGAAGGACCCTTTGTGGTCAGCAAAAATTTGAACAACGGGTCATACTACCTTATCGATGTTCGAGACCACAAGGACTTATGCACGTCGGAAGAGGAGACCCGCCGGCCGTGGAATATTGCGCATCTTCGGCCTTATTACACCTGAGCCACTGGCTCTTGTGATGTACATATTTTGACAATGTATATATTATGATGAATATAATAAAGCCAGCATCCCTGATAATTCAGGGCCTCTGTCATTTCATTTCTGAGAATAATGAGTCTTTATTGTCACTTCATATGGTCACTTGGGGGCTTCTTGCTCATTGAGCATAGCTATGACTACCCTCTTGATCTCGCTTGTACGCCGTGATTAAAACATACTTGGGGGCTTCCTGCTCATTGAGCATAGCTATGACTACCCTGCTAATCTGGCTTGTACGCCTGGAATGAAATAGTACTTGGGGGCTCTTGTTAATCGACAGAGCTTTGATGACCCTTGTAATAGGCTTGGACGCCAGGTGTATTCACCAAAAAATCTAGGTTATCGTGCCTTTTAAGTCTGCCACTCTGCCCAGGTAATCCTGGAATGACTCGCCGTACTCTTGACAGTTAATCTTATAAAGACCTTGAACTTGTCAAAGTTAAAATGGCGATTGGTCATGTGAGGCCTGACTTACAAGGTTTGAATGAAGGTTTAACTCAGCGGCTGTGCGCCTTGAAAAGCACTTGACTTTGAGGCTTGGCAGCCTATGAAAGCCTTAATTTTTGATTTATATTTGATTTGAACATTTTTTTAGGTTCATCTCTTGTGACATGTTAATACACGGTTGAAAACCGATGAGGGCTATGTTGCCTTATGGTTCATATATGAATCTATCCGGCGTTTGTTGACCCGGCCTGGCTTTGCACTTTGAGTCGCCAGCATATGATGATCTTGTGCTTAGAGTACTGGCTCTAAGCTTTGGGATGTTGCCCCTTGCTGCATATGGCGTCATGAGCCGGCGGTATAAATCAATTGAACAGGGCGTTGTGCTCTCAATTTTTGGGTTGTAACCCTTACTGCACATGTATGATAAGCCGGCAGTGTGAGCAAATATCACAGGTATGATAGTTTGTTATGATTATATGAGGTTGTGATTAAACCGGCCCTGGTTATGGACTATTATAGTCACCAGTGGTTTTTATATGGGGTATTGTGACCCGCCCTGGGGTAAACCGCCAGGGCACTTGTGATCTGTTTGTGTGCAGGAAAAATGATAAATCTGATCTGCATATTTGATGATATCATGAGCATAAGTGGCAGATATTCAACTGAAAGATCAGTAGTGTTATGCAAACAAAACGTGCACGATGGCACGAAAGATCAGAGTTTAACTAGCCTATTACATGGCTCCGTGAGCCCAAATGATTTAGTGTTTTTTCAAGCAATGCTTGATGTCGCAAATTGAGAACCGTCCAGCTGATTAGTTCTCCTGGTCTTGGCGGTTTGAAGCTTCCGGGTCATCCCGCGCCGGTTCTTCTTCTCGCTCCACCGTCTGGAAGTCAGGTGATGACCAATTGATGCCAGTCAAGGCTTGAAATTAAGCTTCATCATCGATAAGATTAGACGGATCGATTTCAGGGGCAAAAGTGTCCTTACGAATTGGAGGGATAAGATATGCAATCTTATAAGCCGGCGTGGGCATTTTCTAGTTCTCTACGGCATAAGCTGCCTGATATTTGGTCAGATCTGTTTCTTCAACAAGCAGGCTCGCCAAGGGACGCATCTCCTTCACGCATGCAGCAAAATCTTACTTGTCAAAGGGAGACCCGTCCTCTTTGAAACTAGGGCAGCCAGTGGCTAGCTCGACCGCGTCTAATTCCGACTGCCATGCCTTTGCCCGACTTAAAGTCGTAATGGTGCCAGCTCTAGCAGCCGACCGTTTGTTTTCTTCGATACGGGCAGGCAGGACGGAAAGTTGGCTTAAAACATTGCTGAGAAGAGATGGAGCTTGATTACTTGGGGAGATGGTGGCTATCGTACGCTGAGCTCTGGCGTATAGTTGTTCTACTAATGTGTAAACCGCCTTCAGCTTTATCAGCATTTCCTTCCCAAGATTGCTGCTTCTGGGACCTGCATGGAATATTATGATTAAGTCACCTGACGGTTTATAACATGGAGGGTGGAAAGTCATTACAATATAACAGGTCTTACCAAAGATAGCAAAAGTCATCTGATTGATATGATGCTTCAAGCCAGAAATTTCCGTGGTGACCTCTTCCAATGAGGTTTTAGCTTTTTCAGCTCTTTGGATCAGGGCGGCCTTCTCTTCAGCCCAGGTGGCTTTCTCAGTATTAAACTCAGTTTTGATTTTTTTTCCTTTTCATCCAAGCTAAACTTGAATTTGGAGTCAGCCTTCCGGGTTTTAGTTTCTTGTGCTTCAAGCCGGGTTCTTAAATCAGTCAGCTGAGACTGAAATTGACTAGATGCTTCCTGAAAGAATAGGTCGAAACAAGTATGCACAGTTATGAGGCAGTATATATTGATAAGTCCCAAGCCCTTTGCAAGCAAAGCACTTGGCACTTGGGGGCTAATGCGTGCAGAAATTTTATTTATGCCACAATATATTTTGCTAAGTCCCAAGCCCTTTGCAAGCAATAGCACTTGGCACTTAGGGGCTAATGCATACGCAGTTTTCTTTTATGATGCAATGGCAGATGACCCCGGTTCATAATTCCTCAAAAGTTAACCCGGTTTGCACGAGTGACTAGATGAGATTTTTTATCTGACAATGATAGGTCCCGGTTTATTCATATGGATTCAACTGGCCCTTGGGGGCTACAGGTGCAAAATTGATTATTGAAAGTCCTGGCTTATCTTGATAAGTGTAAGTCGGCCCTTGGGGGCTACAGGTTTTTATTCAGATGCATAGGCTAAAGGCTATCTAATAAGTCTACAGTGTATTCTATTCTATAATATTCAGTAGACTTGGGGGCTAAAGGAATATATCTTATATAAATGCAAGAATTGATACCTCATGTTTTTGATGCATGTGCTTGACCATGTCAATCTCCAGATCACGGCTGCTGTGTATTTGATTAAGATAGTCGGAGAGGATTTTGCTAATACTCAGATGAGAATAGTTGGCCATGTCAAATTTGACCTTGCGCTTTTCAATCATTTCTTCCTTGGCAGAATGCTTTGCTAGAGCAATAGGATTCCCCAGTTCTTGGAAACCAGTGCCAGTGATCAGAACTTCCTCAGTATCTGGTTCCAAAGACTTGACTGGGCTTGGCGGTTCAGTGCCCAAGGGGTCAATAACTATATGATCAGCAGAGGTACCATGATTTTCTGGTCGCGGGTCATCGGCAGGTTCCTCCGGTTGCTACACGGAGGCCTCAAAAATGGGTGCTTGCTTTTCTGGTTCATGAGTCTTGGGATCCTCTGTTGGCTTGTTTATCTTAGCTTTTTTGCTAGGCTTTGCTTTCCCGCTGCAAGAGGATTAAAAAAGTCAGTATGAGTTTACAGATGTTGAAACGTTCAGATTAAGTTGGTACCCAGGGGCAGTCTTGAAAGCCGGAAGCAGAGTCTGAGATGAATTGCCAGATGAAGAGTGAGAGGTCCCCTGGTAATTTGAGTCCGAAGGAAAAAGTGTTTGATGCATAAAATCTGCCTGAGAATAAAAAAAGAGTTGGAATTTTTGGAAGTACCTCATTCCGGCGCTTGCGTGGGGCTGGTATGTTGGGCAAGCCGGAGGAAAGTTCTCCGCCTCCACTGGTTCGGGTTATGCGCTGGTTCTCATGCTGTTGTTGCTTCAAAATAAAGTTGGGATCCAAGTGAGCTAAAGCGTTAGAAAACCTTACTTTCCGGATCACTCGTCGAATTTTCTGGCTTGGAAAGGGCTCTGAGTCAGAGGAAATAATAGTTACCTCGTCATCACCCACTTGGCTGTTTTCCGCATCATCCTGATAGCAATCAGTGTCAATAAGATGGATGAAAAAAGAGCCAAGAGAATCAAGGTCTACCTCCGACTCATCATCATCTTCGTCCAAATTGAACATATCAGAAGCAGTGGATTTCTTCTTGTTTTTCTGCACGGCTTTGGTCTTAGCCCTGGCCCTCTTGGCGGCTTTTTCATCGTATTTTTTATCCCAAAAGGCAGATTTAGCCTGCAATAGATTACAATAAAGGTTGGGGATTTCCAGGTTCTATGAACAAGGAAGTAAGGTATATAAACCGGACAGACTTACATCCGGTGCCGGGTTGAGTGTGTAGAAGGGATTTAACCCCACTTGGCTGCAGCTCTCTAAACTTTCATTGAGAAGAGTCTTGGTCATCTCATTGATAGCTTTGTCAGTCAAACGCGTTGAACTATAACGCAGTGAGTCTTAGGTGTCGCCGGTATATGCACACATTAAACCGGACCAGCGGCTTAAAGGTATGATCCTCCAAGCTACCCAGCATCGAACCAGATCAACACCAGTCAATGCATTGCCCAATAGTGTTCTAACCTTTGAGAAGGTAGGCGCAAGTTTGGCCCGTTCAGCAGTGGTAAGCCGGTCGGGGAGAGGATGTTTCGGGTTGAGCCATTGTTCACAGAAGCCGGGCATGGGGTTCTCATCAGCAGGGGAAGTATCTTTGCAGTAGAACCAAGTTTTATTCCAATCCTTGGGATGGCTTGGAAGTTTAGCATAAGGAAAAATGGCGTCTCTGCGTCATTGAATTGAGATCCCTCCAAGTTCCTGACTGGGCCCATCAGTGAATTCATTTTGGCGGTTCAAGTAAAAGTACTCCCTAAAGAGTTCAACACTACGTTCTTCTTGAAGGTATACTTCGCAGAAGACTTGGAAGTTGCAGATATTTGACACGGAATTGGGACCAATGTCTTGAGGATGAAGTTGAAAAAAATGCAGAACGTCACGAAAGAATTTTGACCCGGGCGGTGAGAAGCCCCGGTTCATATGATCAGTGAATACAATAACTTCATCATCCTGTGGTTGAGGTCTCGTTTGGTTTTGGAACCCGCCAGTGAATGATGTTTTTTGCTAGTAAGAAGCCAATCTTAACATAATCCTGGAGCATTGCCTCAATGACAATGGACGGGACCCGGTCGCATGATGTGACGGTCTTAGTCATGGTTGGATGCACAGCCTACATAAGGTGATTTAAGATGTTATTAAACCGGCAGATGTCTGGCTAGTTACAAATTATCGTTTAAATCGCTGTGCAAGGCTAATGGTTATGGAGATACGGTTCAAAGCGTGCAGTTGTAAACCGGAAGGATATCGCAGAGTTATTAACTATGAAGTAAATAATGGCGGCTTAACGGGGCCTAATGATATATAATGGGTCATGGTTTATGTCATAAGCCGCCATGGCGGTGTTGGTGCTTCAGATCTGTTAAATGAAAAATTTGCTAAGTGGTGGACAAACAGATTTCACAAGCTAAAGCTATAATTTTGGATCTATGGCAAGTTCAGAAAAGCAGTAAAAATTCTAACCTAAGGTGGCGGCAATGGAAAAGTATGGGTGCTCTGATGAGATCTTCTATGAAAGAGATGCGATTCTAATGATAAAAACGAGTGCTAAAACTACTTCCTCACAAAGCTTATGACTTATCCAGATCAGAAACTATCGGAATTCAAGGAAGCAACGAAGAACAGCAAGAACACTGAAGAACGGCCCGAACCCTAATACAGATCTGAGATGAAAAGGGGAGGTTCACTTACAAATGATGAGGAGCAGCCGTGGCGCACCGGAGTTCTCTGGTCTGACGAGGTCGATGCAGCGGCTTGGGTTGAAGCAGCGGTCGAAGGTCGCGGCGGCGAAGCTCGAGTACTGGTGCGGTTGTGCAAAGGAGGAAGACGAAGGAGGAAACGAGGGGGGAATGATAAAGACCCCCACCCCTATTTATAAGGGGGCGGATACAAGGCATGCGCGGGGATCGAGGAGGCCGAAACCATCATGTGGCTATATGGATGCCTTGATTTTCAGGATGGTTATTAAGATAAGGATCAATTAAGATGTTTTGAACCGCATACAAAATTAATGTGAAGTGACGTCATGGCGGTTTAAGAAGATTCCGTGAGCTGACGTCATGGCGGGTTACAACAAGATTTCTCAAACAAGTGGTGCAACATTTTGACAAGACAGGTATTGAAGATTGACATGAAGAAGTTCAAGTCAACCTGGGGCCTAATGTTGGGGATATGACTATTGGGTATGAACCGCCCAGGAGGGGCCGGGTCATACCAGTGGCGACTCATCAATGAAGATGGCGGATCATACAAGCCCGTTGTTGGCCCAAGACCCAGAGGCGACTTGAGGCCCAAGAGGATGAACCGACATATGTGTATGACTTTTTTTGTAAGGCAAGCGTAGGTAGTCACCGAGCCGGATACTTGTGAATGAGCCGGCCGGGACTCCGTGAGCCGTCGGGCGTCAACCTGTGTATATAAATGGACGACCCGGCGGCGGCTTAGGGCAAGAAACAAGATATCGAGAACTAGGTCAAGCGTATTCGCTCCCTGGTAATCAAAACCCAAGTAATACAATCCCAAACTGGACTAGGCTTTGTTACCTCCACCCCGAGGGGCCGAACCAGTATAAACTCCTAGTGTCCTTTGTCCCGATTAACCCCTTTAAGCTAACCTAGTTGCGATGGCTTCATGACTAAGTCCTTCCGCTAGGACATCTTCCGTGACAATTCCACGACACTTGGGAACCGCCACTGGCGTGCTTAGCATGGAAGATATTGATAACTGATAGTCGTGAAGTAAATGAGAAGGGTGCATGTCTCAAAATATCATTTACCTCTGTTTAAAACTTGAGCTCTGGCACCTGCAAATCACCGCTTCCCTCTGCGAACGGACTATCTATTTACTTTTATGTTGTGTCATCACCTTCTAAAAAAGCGCTAGAACTTGAGAGCACAACTGTCATGACTTATGCATTGTGTGTAGCTGATGTTGGGTGCATCATGACTGGATCTTTTCTACCATGAATTACAATGTTTAGTCGCTGCTTGAACTTTGGAGGTGCTCTGCGTTTATGTTTTGTGGTCTCAGAAAGGGCTAGCGAGATACCACTATTGTCATATTATATCATGGTTGTTTTGATAACATGTTGTCGTTTGAGATATCTTATTATTGCTCGCTAGCTGATTATGTCATTGATATGAGTTAATATAATCTTTAATAGTTATTGTCGGCATGGTTAGTTATAACGTTGGCTGAAAACTTGGGTGTTGTTTAAGCTTATTTATGCAAACAAGAGCAAAAGAGTTCGTAAAAGTTTTTCTTTTTCACTTTCAGTTTATCAACTAAATTGCTTGAGGACAAGCAAAGGTTTAAGCTTGGGAGAGTTGATACGTCTCCAACGTATCTACTTTTCCTAACGCTTTTCCTCTTGTTTTGGACTCTAATTTGCATAATTTCAATGAAACTAACCCCGGACTAACGCTATTTTCAGCAGAACTACCATGGTTTTGTTTTTGTGCAGACGTAAAAGTTCTCGGAATGGAACGAAACTTTGCGAGGATTTTTTATACAATAAATAAGAATTTCTGGAGCCAAGATCCACCGGAGGTGGGCACCTGGGTGGGCACAACCCACCAGGGTGCGCCCCCTCCTGGCGCGCCCAGGTGGCTTGTCCCCACCTGGTGGCCCCGCAGACCCTGACACCGACACTATAAAATCCTAATTTTCCAGAAAAACATCAGGGAGAAAGATTTATCGCGGTCCACGAGACGGAGCCGCCGTCACCTCCTGTTCTTCATTGGGAGGCCAGATTTGGAGTCCGTTTGGGGCTCTGGTGTCGGCATCCTGGGAACGGGGGTACCTAGACTTGCCTTCCTACGGCCCGCGAGCGTGACTCCACCAACGGCCCGGTACGGCCCAGCTTCGGCAGCAACAACTCAAGACCCTCGCGAGGGGCCAAGCCTCGCGAGGTGGGCAACACCAAGACCTCCCTGGGGGCGGCCGCGCTAGGCTGGCTCCTGAGGAGCAGAGATATCTATGCAAGGGGCACCATGCGAGGTTCACGTGACGTGAGCCATGACGACCAAGGCCAGGCGGGCACCAGCGGGCGTAGTGTACCAGTTTCCTCTTTGGTGCTAAAGGAGCAGGCGCAGGCGAGGAGTCCCGAGGCATCAGGCAAAGGTTTCCATATCGGTGCAACAAGACCAAGACCAGCAGGACGGCAGGACGGAGGTCACCACGGAGCCCACATCAGCGTCACCACCAGAGCCTTTGGCAGGTGAAGACCGCTTTTGTCAGGATAGCTTGACTAGTTGTCTCCCTTCAAATTTGGCTGTTGTGGGATCCCTTCTCGCCTACATTTGGGAAGAGGACCGGGGCCTCTATAAATAGGACTAGCCACCACCATAGGGAGGGGGACAAAAAGATCTGATCTTGGATTGGATCCATTCCACCAAGGCCATCTCACCAGCTCATCGAGCTCAAGAACACCTCTCCTCCTGAGGCTGTTCATCCACTGTACTAGTTCATCCTTAGCCCTCGAGGCAATCCACCACCACCACACTGGAGTAGGGTATTACACCAGAACTGTGGCCCGAACCAGTATAAACCTCTGTGTCTCGTGTTCTTTGGGTTCGTCGAGCTAGGCCGCGAGATCGTTGAGCAGGCGGACTAGAGAGAGAGTTCTTCGTGTGCACCTCAGAGTTCAAACCTCATAAGGGTTTGCCGGAACCCTGAATCCGACATTTGGTGCGCCAGGTAGGGGTGCGCCGAAGCTTTTACTCCATCGATCCATGCTCCACCGCTCCACCAGTTACATGGCTGATGCTCGTCGAGCCCGCGCTGAGTGCCGGGCCGCTCTCAACGCTCATTTCGCCCAAACGGCGCCCGTCGGCGGGCCTCCCCATCGCTCTCCATCACCTGCTTCCAATGCCGCCACCGGACCGGCGGGGAACGAGCAGCAGGCTTCGTTGCTGCACCCCTCCATGCGGCGGGACGGACGCACCGCCACCCCGTCGCTGACTCCGGCCGGCTCGTCATCTCACGCTCGCCACGGGCCCGTGGACGCACAGGCCGCGCTGCTCACGGCGCCCGAGCTCCTGTGCTACCTCCCAGTCGACGACCTCTACGAGGACTGGCTGGACCGCATCGTCGAGCTCGTCAGCGCCGCCGGAGGCTCTCCTGCACCGTCCCTCTTGCTGCTTCGTCCGCCTCCCGCTGCGGGCGGCATGGCCCACGGAGCGCCTCCACCACCTCCACATCAAGACGTCGCCCTCGCACCAAGACGCGCGGCCCCGCGGCGTGACCCACCGCGCAGGGCGCCCGCGCGTGAAGAAGGAAGCTGCCAGGAGGTCCCTCGGCCTCAACAAGATGCTCCTGCACTCCCAGCACTGCCACGTCAAGACCGTGCACCGCCTGTAGTAGTGGCGCGTGGGTACCAAGACCAGGCTCGGCCCCCTCGACGGGCTCCAGTGACTACAGCAGGCTGTCGTGCCTTCACTCCCGAGCTGCGTAGGGTCGTCTGGCCTGGGAAGTTCAAGCCCGACCTGCCTCGATGCTACGACGGCACCCCCGACCCTGCTGGGTTCCTTCAGCTCTACGAGCTGAGCATCGAGGCAGCCAACGGCGACGAGAAGGTCATGGCGAATTGGTTTCCCATGGCCCTCAAGGATGGCGCGCGCTCGTGGCTTCTGAACTTGCCCGTAGGATCGATTTCCGCCTGGGGCGAGATGCGCGAGCATTTCGTCGCCAACTTCCAGGGCACTCGCGACCGCCCGCCGGCCGCGGGTGACCTGCGGCGCATCAAGCAGCATCCAGGGGAGACCCTGTAGAAGTACATACAACGCTTCAACAGCGTTCGCGTCAAGATCCCCAAGGTGACGGACGAGGCCATCATCTCAGCGTTTTCTGATGGCGTCCGTGACGTCAAGATGAAGGAGGAACTCGCCATACACGAGGACCTATGCACAGCTCTAGAGATGTTCAACATGGCGACCAAGTGCGCGAGAGCTGAGGAAGGGCGCCTCTCCCTCCTCGAGCTTCCAGCTGCCGACATAGAAGACAAGAAGGCCAAGACCAAGGATGTGAAGCGCAAGGGAGCGGTCGTGCTCGCGGCTGAGCCAGAGATGAAGCACGGGCGCGATCGCCCGGAGTCATCCAAGGGCAGTCGCCCGTTCTGTGCCTTCCACAATGTACACAGCCACAACACCAGCGACTGTCAGGAGCTCAGGGCCATCCGTGATGGGTGCTTCGGTCGACGCCCCGAGCGCAAGGACCGAGGCTACGGCCGAGGAGGAGGATGAAGTGGAGGATGCTGGGACGACCGCAGCCCCCGCCAGGAGCAGCGCGACCAGCCTCGTGAGGACTGTTGGTAGGACCAGCCTCGCAAGGGCCCCTGGAGGGATCAACCTCATGAGGATCGTACTCAAGGCAAGGCTGGCCTACCTTCACTGCCACCACCGCCAAGGAGGAACGACGACCATCACCAAGATGAGGGGGTTGGGGGCTTCCAGGAGCCGCGCGCCATCGCCTGCATCTTGGGCGGCGCTCAGGCCCCAGCCTCCCAGCGCATCTTCAAGCAGTTTGCTCGTGAGGTGAATGTGGCCCTCCCTAGGCTCAAGGCCGCGCGCCCGCTCAGGTGGTCCAAGTGCACCATCACCTTCAGCTCATCCGACCAGCTCAAGTGCACGGCAACTGCCATAGCTCTCCCGATGCTCTGTTCGCTCATCATCAGCAACGTCCAAGTCACCAAGACCCGCATCGACGGCGGCGCAGGGTTCAATGTCCTATCTGTCGAGACGTTCGACCGCCTCCAAGTGCCATACGATCAGTTGCAGCCTACCAAGCCCTTCTCAGGAGTGACCGACGGCTCCACCACCCCGATAGGGCAGGTCCACCTCCATGTCACCTTCGGCAAGCGCGACAACTACCGCATCGAGCTCATCGACTTCGACGTCGCCCACATCCGCCTATCGTACAATGCGATCCTTAGGTATCCCGCCCTGGCCAAGTTTATGGCAGTGACTCATCACGACTACAATGTCCTCAAGATGCCAGGGAGCGGCGGCGTCATCACAGTTGCCTGCGAAGAAAAGGACGCGGTGTGCTCTCTCGAGTGCGCCTACCAGGCTGCGGCGGTCGAAGACCCGGATAACGAGGGTGCCGCCTACCCCCTTGAGGCAGTCCCCAAGAAGAAGAAGCAACTGCTCTGCCAAGGGCCTCAGGAGAGCGGTGTCTCCAGCGGCACCACTGTTGGAGAACGTAGTAATTTCAAAAAATTCCCTACGCACACGCAAGATCATGGTGATGCATAGCAACGAGAGGGGAGAGTGTTGTCTATGTACCCTCGTAGACCGTAAGCGGAAGCGTTATGACAACGCGGTTGATGTAGTCGTACGTCTTCACAATCGACCGATCCTAGCACCGAAAGTATGGCACCTCCTCGATCTGCACACGTTCAGCTCGGTGACGTCCCACGAACTCACGATCCAGCAGAGTGTCGAGGGAGAGCTTCATCATCACGATGGCATGATGACGGTGATGATGAAGCTACCGGCGCAGGGCTTCGCCTAAGCACTGCAACGATATGACCGAGGTGGATTATGGTGGAGGGGCGCACCGCACACGGCTAAGAGATCAATGATCAACTTGTGTGTCTATGGGGTGCCCCCTGGCCACGTATATAAAGGATGGAGGGAGGAGGAGGCCGGCCCTCATAGGGCGTGCCCAAAGTGTGGAGTCCTGCTAGGACTCCCTAGTCCTAGTAGGATTCCACCTCCCACATGGAATAGGAAAAAGGAAGGGAGAAGGAGAAGGAAGGAAGGGGGCGCCCCTTTCCCTAGTCCAATTTGGACCAGTCCATGGGGAAGGGGCGCGGCCACCCTTGAGGACTTTCTCTCCTTTCCCGTATGGCCCATTAAGGACCAATACGAATTCCCGTAACTCTCCGGTACTCCGGAAAATACCCGAATCACTCGGAACCTTTTCCGATGTCTGAATATAGCCTTCCAATATATCGATCTTTACGTCTCGACCATTTTGAGACTCCTCGTCATGTCTCCGATCTCATCTGGGACTCCGAACAACCTTCGGTACATCGAAACACATAAACTCATAATACCGATCGTCATCGAACGTTAAGCGTGCGGACCCTACGGGTTCGAGAACTACGTAGACATGACCGAGGCACATCTCTGGTCAATAACCAATAGAGGAACCTGGATGCTCATATTGGCTCCTACATATTCTACGAAGATCTTTATCGGTCAAACCGAATAACAACATACGTTGTTTCCTTTGTCATCGGTATGTTACTTGCCCGAGATTCGATCGTCACTATCATCATACCTAGTTCAATCTCGTTACCCGCAAGTCTCTTTACTCGTTTCGTAATGCATCATCCCGCAACTAACTCATTAGTCACATTGCTTGCAAGGCTTATAGTGATGTGCATTACCGAGAGGGCCCAGAGATACCTCTCCGATACACGGAGTGACAAATCCTAATCTTGATCTATGCCAACTCAACAAACACCATCGGAGACACCTGTAGAGCATCTTTATAATCACCCAGTTACGTTGTGATGTTTGATAGCACACAAAGTGTTCCTCCGGTATTCGGGAGTTGCATAATCTCATAGTCATAGGAACATGTATAAGTCATGAAGAAAGCAATAGCAACATACTAAACGATCAAGTGCTAAGCTAACGGAATGGGTCAAGTCAATCACATCATTCTCTAATTATGTGATCCCGTTAATCAAATGACAACTCGTGTCTATGGCTAGGAAACTTAACCATCTTTGATTGAACGAGCTAGTCAAGTAGAGGCATACTAGTGACACTCTGTTTGTCTATGTATTCACACATGTACTAAGTTTCCGGTTAATACAATTCTAGCATGAATAATAAACATTTATCATGATATAAGGAAATATAAATAACAACTTGTTATTGCCTCTAGGGCATATTTCCTTCAACCACCTCAGGACCTGCGCCCGCAGATGGGGCGCCTCCCTCCCTCGCATAGGAAGGCGCGCCGGGCACCCTCCTCAGGCTGGCTCGAGGGCTCTCTTCTGTAGGGCCTCAGACCTAGCCAACGTCACGAGGGAGGTGCTCGGGCACCACGTGGAGGCATGCTTTGCCGCACACTTCCCGCATCAGGGCACGAGGCACGGGGTGCCTGGTGCTCAGGAGTTCATCACGAAGACCACCAAGGAGCTTGAAGAAGCAAGAGTCGTGAGCGGCGACCGCCGCCCACCACCTGGCGCAGCTGCACATCCTGGCGAGGATGATGAGCTGTGTGTCTGCGTCGACATCCCAGGACTCAACGGGGCAGCATCGGTTGGTGCAAAGGTCCACCTCACAGCTATGTTCGCATGCCATTCGGCTTGCCGAACGCGGCTGTCACCTTCTAGCGCCACTTGCGGAGCGTTCTGGCGGCTCAGGAGGCCAGGCATCATGATGTCCTGGCGGAGACGGCGATGGTTCTTCATGAGCCGCCCGGGCCCTCGGAGCCTCCCGAGGCTCAGGACCCAGGAAACTCGTGAGGAACAACTTCTTCAGCACGCGTCTTCAGCTACTCCAACACCTCGTCAACAACGGTTCCAGGTGACATTTTCTGGTTCATTCGGCTGGGAGCGCCCCTCGGGCTGCATCATTCCTGGGTCGCACGGGCCTGCCCCCGCGACATGTATCCTTTTGCATCTTTAACTTACTCTGTTGGGGTGCCCCTCGGGCTGCGTCATCCCCAGGCCGCACGGGTCTGTCCCTGTGGCATGTATCGTTCTTGCATTTATCTAAGCTAGCATTGCTTGAGTCATCTTATGATTATCACCTGCCTGTCTGGTACTTCGATATCATGAACGTCGTGTGCCCTTGCAAGCCCACCCACGACCGCCTCATGATTAAGGACTGGCACGGCGTCTGTGCTCGGGTACGTCCCTGCAGCGCCGCTAAACCCAAGAGGCTGAGCTCTGGCTCATGGGCCAGCTCCCGTGTACGTCACCTCCCATGGCCCTTGGTGCCTTGTTCTCGCATGAGCTAATCGGGGACGGACAAGCCAGGGCGCGCGACCTGGTGCCTCGCCACCACGGGAGCCGCGCGTCGGTCGTCTTTCTTCAGGATTTTCACATGAGAAGACTAGGCACGGCGTCTGTGCTCGGGTCCGTCCCTGCAGGGTCGATAAACCCAACGACTGAGCTCCGTCTGGTGGGCCGGCCCCGTTCATGTCACCTCCTGGGGTCGTTGGTGTTTGGCCTTCTCATGTGATCACCTCAAGAGATTCACCCGGTGTAGGTTGCCTAACCATCTCGCAGGGCCACCGCAGCTATCAAGAATCAAGACCAGACACAACCCGCCTTGAGGTAGGGCCTCGTGAGTCCCGCACTGGCTCACGAGTGCCCAGACACACCTCGTCTAGCCCTGCCATGCAAGCCACATGTCAGGGCGGGGTTGTACACGCCCCGGGGGCTCCACTCAGAGGGAGCCCTCACCCACGCACCAGTGGAGGCACCATGCTCTGCGCTGGCAGTCGACACGGTCGAGGAGCGACTATGCCCATGCAAGTGCGGAAGCGCTATGCTCCGTGCTGGTGATAAACAACTGAGGGCGGCCCCATGGCCGTCCAACCTCAGGGAGCCTCCGGGCTCAATGTCCAGCCTCGTCGCAACACTCCCCCTCGGGAGAGTCGCGCGAGGGGGCTGGGCACGGGGGCTACACTCGGGTCACACCCAAGCGTACGCCATCCTGCCAGGTCCCTCGGACCTGGTCGTCACGTGCCCCTCCCGAGCGGGACCTCGGCGAGGACAGGTATGGAGGTCTGTTCGTACGTCAAGGGGGGCTCCTGAGCATTGCGACTCAGGAGCCTAACTAGCCACGTGGCCCCTCACCCTTGGTCTCGTCCGGGTGATCCGAATGACCCAACGGCGGTTGAGGCATGCACGGGGCTGGGCCCTGCCGACGCAGAACGCTAAGGCCTAGTTTCGCGTTTCCCTCCTGAAGGCTGTTCGTACGTCAAGGGGGGCCCCTGAGCATCACGCCTCAAGGGCCTAACTGGTCACGTAGCCCCTCACCCCCTGGCCTCGTCCTGGCAATCCGGACGAGCCAGCGGTGGCTGAGGTAGCGCGGGGCCGGGCTCTGCCAACGCAGAACATTAAAGCAAACGGGAAGGAAATTGCAGAATCCTAATAAGATATTACAAAACATACTATTCTCCAAATACCAAATACGAGTTTTAAACGCCTCCACGAGGCATGGTGCATGTTGCAGGAAATAAAATGGGGAAGAGGCGCCGTCAGCAAGCCCCCGTGTCTGCCTTAAGCGATGCTGCCGTCCGCGAGGAGTGCCCCTTCGTTGACGGCGTCGCCGTCAACCGTGCCGTTCGCCGGAGCCACAGGACCACCGGCACCGTTAGTCGGGGTTGCAGGGTCGATGGCGAGGAACTTCTTCAACAGGCCCCCACCTGGCCCTTCACGGCTTCGGCAGCACCTGCGCACGCTCTTCGTCCACGGGCTCGAGGAGGACACCAAGGTCGGCATCAGGGTCGCGAAGATGAAGGTGGCTGAAGACGCGCTTCGGGGCTGATAAGGAGAGCGCGCGGGCTTCCCCATCCACCATAGGGCCGATCCCGTTGACGACGCCCTCGAGCGTCGTGACAAGCTGAGCGAGTAGCTTGGCGGGGCCCTCATCATCAGTCACCAATGGCTTCTCCAAGCCCTTCTCGTAGAGCTCCTGCAGTGCCTCGCGGGACCTCAGCTCGAGAGATTTGAAGGCCACGCAATCCTCGGCAAGAACCTTCGCCTTGACTTCAAGCTGGGCCTTCTCTGCTTCCACCTTCTTTGCCAGTTCCTCCAGGCAGCCGCGCTCCACGGCCTGCGCCCGCGCCGACTGCTCCAGCTCGGCGTCGCGACCGGCGACTGCATCTTCCCGAGCCTTTAACTTCTCCTCCTATGCCCCGTGCTGGCAAACCTCGGCAGCACGTTCCTCGCGCAGGGTCTCCAGCTCGGCCTCCGCCACCCGGCAGCGCTCCTTGGCGGCCTCGGCATCCTTCAACGCCACCTCGCAGGCGGCTGCGGCAAGGTCGGCGGCCCTCTTACCCTCCTCAAAAGCTGCCACGGCCTGACCCCAGGCCGCCCTCACAGACGCGTCGGACCACAGCCACCCCGCGACCAACTCCAGCCGCCCCAACGCCA
Source organism: Aegilops tauschii subsp. strangulata (assembly GCF_002575655.3). Classification (NCBI taxonomy): domain Eukaryota; kingdom Viridiplantae; phylum Streptophyta; class Magnoliopsida; order Poales; family Poaceae; genus Aegilops; species Aegilops tauschii. Next base: position 387,360,985 of record NC_053037.3, on the reverse strand, counting down.
ACCGACTGCCAGCACCCCGAAGGTCATCACGAAGCTGGGTCAGCGCGAGAAGGGCATCCTCCAGGGCGTCAGGCGAAGCAGGGGGAAGAGACAACATCGGCACCAGGGCCTGCAGATTCATGGCAGCAGAAGGAACCGGGGACTCCTGAGCCTTCCCGACCTCAGCAGGTGAGCTGGGGGCGAAGGCCCCAGGAGCCAGCTTGGCTGCGGAGATCGCCTTCTCCCGAGGACGGGCTTCTGGATCTCGCAAGGATGACCCGGACACTGAGGCTCGAGAGCCATCGCCATCCCTCCGCACCGGAGGAGGCGCGGCAACAGCTGGCTGCTGGGCCTCAGGGGTTGCGGACGTCCCCTTCTTCTTCTTCACCACAAACGTTGGCCTATCAATGCAAGGGGAGACATCAAGAAACTACGGCAAGAATAGGAATGAAGGATTAGGGAGAGGTACTCACTGGTCTACGGCGGCATACTCCCTCGGCCTCTTCTGAAGTACCAAGCCCGGAGGCTTCGCGGGCTGGGGCACTAGCACGCGAGCCCCAGGGGCAGGCGAGGGCGCGGCGGCCGGACCCGCGGCAGCGTCGGCTGGTGACGAAGCAGAGGCATCGCCTCAGGGGATCAGTGCTGACCTGCTCTTCTTCGGGACCCCAGCCAGCGACTTCTTCAAAGGGGTGCCCCCTGACCTTGTCGCGACCCCGGCGCGATTCGGTGACTCCCTCACCGGATGGTCGCTGACCTCGTCGTCATTAGGGAAGGTGCGGTGGAGATCTGCCACACGGAGAGGAGAATTCTCTCCCTCCCCCTCCCGGGTCGCCTCCGAGTCGGGCCTCTCCTCCTCGCCGGACTCACCAGAGGACACCATCATTGGTGCCGCTGCCACCGGGTCCTCGGTAGGCGCCGGCGGCACGAGCCCGCGCTCATCGAAGACAGGCATGGCGGCGGCCAGCTCCGTCCCATCTGGGCGGCGGTACAGAGGAAGGTGGGTGTCCGGCGGATACTGATAACCCACAAGTATAGGGGATCAATTGTAGCCTCTTTCGATAAGTAAGAGTGTCGAACCCAACGAGGAGCTAAAGGTAGAACAAATATTCCCTCAAGTTCTATCGACCACCGATACAACTCTACACACGCTTAACGTTCGCTTTACCTAGAACAAGTATGAAACTAGAAGTACTTTGTAGGTGTTTTTCGATAGGTTTGCAAGATAATAAAGAGCGTGTAAATAAAAAGTAGGGGCTGTTTAGATAAAGACACAATAAAGTAAATATAGCGAGTGTGGAAAAGTGGTGGTAGGAGTTGCGAAATTGTCCCTAAGCAATTGACTACTTTACTAGACCGATAGCAAGTTTTATGTGGGAGAGGCCACTACTAGCATGTCATCCCAGACTTGGAATTCTATGCACTTATGATTGGAACTATTAGCAAGCATCCGCAACTACTAACGTTCATTAAGGTAAAACCCAACCATAGCATTAAGATATATTGGTCCCCCTTCAATCCCGTATGCATCAATTTCTATGCTAGGTTGAAGCTTCTGTCACTCTTGCCCTCCAATACATAGTCCTATCAACATACAACTAGCCCTATGGTGTGATCCACGCGCGCTCTCATATGATGGGTACCAAAGGACAGCAACATAACCACAAGCAAATTAAATCAATCATAGCAATTCAACAACCACCGATAGGACAACGAAAATCTACTCAGACATCATAGGATGGCAACACATCGTTGGATAATAATATGAAGCATAAAGCTCCATGTTCAAGTAGAGGGTACAGCGGGTTGCGGGAGAGTGGACCACTGTAGATAGAGGGGGGAAGGTGATGGAGATGTTGGTGAAGATGGCGGAGGTGTTGGTGAAGATCGCGGTGATGATGATGCTGGCCACGGCAGCATTCCGGCGCCACCGGAAGAGAAGGGGAGAGGGGGCCCCTTCTTCTTCTTCTTCCTTGACCTCCTCCCTAGATGGGAGAAGGGTTTCCCCTCTGGTCCTTGGCCTCCATGGCATAGGAGGGGCGAGAGCCCCTCCGAGATTGGATCTGTCTCTCTGTCTCTCTCTGTTTCTGCATTCTGGTCTTCTGCCCTTTCACCGTTTCGTATATATATGGAGATCCGTAACTCCAATTGGATTGAAACCTTCGCCCAGGTTTTTTCCTGAAAATTAGCTTTCTTGCGTCCGAAGAAGAGCAGCAACCGCCTTACGGGTGGCCCACGAGGGTCAGGGGCGCGCCCAGGGGGCAGGTGCGCCCCCTGCCTCGTGGCCACCTCGGGCACCGTCTCGCATTGATTCTTCTTCCCATATTCTCCAAACATTCCAAAAATATTCTCCGTCCGTTTTTATCCCGTTTGGACTCTGTTTGATATGGGGTTTCTGCGAAACATAAAACATGCAACAAACAGGAACTGGCATTGGGCACTGGATCAATTTGTTAGTCCCAAAAATAGTATAAAAAGTTGCCAAAAGTATATGAAAGTGGAATAATATTGGCATGGAACAATCAAAATTATAGATACGACGGAGACGTATCAACATCCCCTAGCTTAATTCCTGCTCGTCCTCGAGTAGGTAAATGATAATAAAGATAATTTTGATGTGGAATGCTACCTAGCATAATCTTGATCATGTATCTAATCATGGCATGAATATTAAGACACGAGTGATTCAAGGCAATAGTCTATCATTTGACCTAAAAACAATAATACTTCAAGCCTACTAATAAAGCAATCATGTCTTTTCAAAATAACATGGCCAAAGAAAGTTATCCCTACAAAATCATATGGTCTGGCTATGCTCCATCTTCACCACACAAAATATTCACATCATGCACAACCCCGATGACAAGCCAAGCAATTGTTTCATACTTTTGACGTTCTGAAACCTTTTCAACTTTTACGCAATACATGAGCGTGAGCCATGGATATAGCACTATAGGTGGAATAGAATATGATGGTGGAGGTTGTGTGGAGAAGACAAAAAGGAGAAAGTCTCACATCGACGCGGCTAATCAATGGGCTATGGGGATGCCCATCAATTGATGTCAATGCAAGGAGTAGGGATTGCCATGCAACGGATGCACTAAGAGCTATAAGTATATGAAAGCTCAAACTGAAACTAAGTGGGTGTGCATCCAACTTGCTTGCTCATGAAGACCTCGGGCATTTGAGGAAGCCCATTATTAGAATATATAAGCCAAGTTCTATAATGAAAATTCCCACTAGTATATGAAAGTGATAACTCAAGAGACTCTCTATATGAAGAACATGGTGCTACTCTGAACCACAAGTGTGGTAAAAGGATAGTAACGTTGCCCCTTCTCTCTTTTTCTCTCATCTTTTTTATTTTCTCTTTTTTTATTTTTTTGGTGGGCTTCTTTGGCCTCTTTTTGTTATTTGGGCTTCTTTGGCCTCTTTTATTTTGATAACCTCACATGGGACAATGTTCTATTAATGATGATCATCACACTTTTATTTACTTACAACTCAATATTACAACTCGATATCTAGAACAAAGATATGACTCTATATGAATGCCTCCGGCGGTGTACCGGGATGTGCAATGATCTAGCGTAGCAATGACATCAAAAAACGGACAAGCCATGAAAACATCATGCTAGCTATCTTACGATCATGCAAAGCAATATGACAATAAATGCTCAAGTCATGTATATAATGATGATGGAAGTTGCATGGCAATATATCTCGGAATGGCTATGGAAATGCCATAATAGGTAGGTATGGTGGCTGTTTTGAGGAAGATATAAGGAGGCTTATGTGTGACAGAGCGTATCATGTCACGGGGTTTGGATGCACCGGCGAAGTTTGCACCAACTCTCGAGGTGACAAAGGGCAATGCACGGTGCCGAAGAGGCTAGCAATGATGGAAGGGTGAGAGTGCGTATAATCCATGAACTCAACATTAGTCATAAAGAACTCACATACTTATTGCAAAAATCTATTAGTCATCGAAAAAAGTACTACGCGCATGCTCCTAGGGGGATAGATTGGTAGGAAAAGACCAGCGCTCGTCCCCGACCGCCACTCATAAGGAAGACAATCAATAAATAAATCATGCTCCGACTTCATCACATAACGGTTCACCATATGTGCATGCTACGGGAATCACAAACTTCAACACAAGTATTTCTACAATCCACAACTACCCACTGGCATGACTGTAATATCACCATCTTTAAATCGCAGAACTATTGCAAGGAATCAAACATATCATATTCAGTGATCTACAAGTTTTACGTAGGATTTTATGACTAACCATGTGAATGACCAATTCCTGTCATCTCTCTAAATAGATATAAGTGAAGCAAGAGAGTTTAATTCTTTCTACAAAAGATATGCCCATGCTCTAACAAGTATAAGTGAATCAAAAGAGCATTCTACAAATGGCGGTTTGCTATGTGAAGAGAAACAGGCAATCCAAACTTCAAATGATATAATTGAAGCACATAAAGCATTCTATAAAGCAATACTCAAAAGATATAAGTGAAGTGCAATGAGAATTCTATAAATCAACCAAGGACTATCTCATACCAGCATGGTGCATAAAAGAAAAATGAAAACTAAATGCAAAAGACGCTCCAAGATTTGCACATCTCGCATGAACGAAACGAATCCGAAAACATACCGATACTTGTTGAAGAAAGAGGGGATGCCTTTCGGGGCATCTCCAAGCTTAGACGCTTGAGTCTCCTTGAATATTTACTTGGGGTGCCTTGGGCATCCCCAAGCTTGAGCTCTTTCCTCTCCTTCTTCTCCTCACATCGAGACCTTCTCGATCATCGAACACTTCATCCACACAAAACTTCAACAGAAAACTCGGTAAGATCCGTTAGTATAATAAAGCAAATCACTACTCTAGGTACTGTTGCAAACCAATTCATATTTTATTTTTTCATTGTGTCTACTGTAGTATAACTTTTGATGGCTTAATCCACTGATATAAATTGATAGTTTCATCAAAACAAGCAAACTATGCATCAAAATCAGAATCTGTCAAAAACAGAACAGTCTGTAATAATCTGAACATTCACCATACTTATGATACTTGAAAAATTCTTCCAAAAATATGAAAAATAAAAATTTTGTATATAAAGACAGTACAAAAAGAATCAGAACCGTTTGACATTCCAGTAAAAAATTAAAAATCACGCACTACAGCCAAAGTTTCTGTCCTGCACCGTACAAACCAACAAGCATTGTAAACATCCTAAAGGCAAACCTTGGCACATTATTTCTATAATACAATGGAATTGTACAAGGGGATAATTATTTTTGTTGAAAAGTTTCTGTAATTAAGATTCGCAAAGTTTCCATGGGCATGAACAAAGTTCAAGGACGCCCCCCACTTTCACAATGCTCGTCTATCTCACTTTCACTTTTCTTTTTGAAAAGTTTTGGGTTCCCCTCTTTATTTTTTTGTTTTTAAACTATATAAAAGCACTCAACAGAAATAAATGACTCTCTTAAACTTCCGGGTTGTCTCCCTGGCAGCGCTTTCTTTAAAGCCATTAAGCTAGACATATAGTGCTCAAGTAGTGAATCCACCCGGATCCCAAGGTATATCAAAGCCAATTTTAATTAGCAATGATTTGGCATTTAGTAGTGAGCACAACGCAACATATATCAAGAAATGACGAAGTCTAACTCTCTTCCTATGCATCGGCATGTCATACAAGAACAATTCATGCACATCAAGTAAAGGCCAATACATAGCATAAGCAGTTTCTTGCAATTTTATCGTGTGGGAAACATAGAAAGGTGGAGATATAGTTCCTCTCTCATAATAATTGCAAGTAGGAACAGCAAGCACATGCATATTATATCTATCAAAATCATCATGTGTAGCGGTAAAAGGCAACCCATCAATATAATCCTTAATAAGTGCAAACTTCTCCGATATAGTGTAGTCGGAATAATTCAAAAAGATAATAGGACTATCATGCGTGGGTGCAATAGCAACAATTTCATGTTTAACATAAGGAACTATAGCAAGTTCATCTCCATAAGCATAATTCATATTGGCATCTTGGCCGCAAGCATAGCAAGCATCATTAAAAAGGGATATTTCAAGAGAATCAACGGGATCATAACAGTCATCATAGCAATCATCCTTCGGTAAGCATGAAGGGGAATTAAACAATGTATGAGTTGAAGAGTTACTCTCATTAGAAGGTGGATACGGGTGATCAATCCGCTCTTCCTCCTTTCATTCTTAGCTCTCCTCCTCATCTTTTTCATCCAATGAGCTCACAGTTTCATCAATTTCTTCTTCCATAGACTCCTGCAAAATATTAGTCTCTTCTTGGACAGCGGAGGAGACCTCGATATATGGTTTAACATAGGCATTAGAAGCATAATTCTCATAACAATATTCAAGTATGGAAAAATTTTCAGATTTGTAAAGAGTAGCATCATACGTTTCAATCAAAGAAGCAATTTCATAAGCACCCTTAAAAGCAACAAATTCTTCAATTTGTTGAACATCATAGTAATTATAAACACCCTTAGCATAAGAAGATACGATTCCATTATCACTAAACAAACATTGGTAGGGAAGGTGTTTCTTAGGGTCTTCAGAACAACAAGTAATATCATATATTTCGCATAAATTCCAAGCATAGCATTGCAAACGATGAATTTGATCCAGTAAACGTTTCCTTTTTTCGGATATGCGGTGTCTCACATCACAAGCATGCTCATCTAAAGATTTGCCCTCAACTAAGCTAGTTGGGGTTTCAGCACAAGCACATAGGGATCGAAGATGATCCAAGTAATAAGCTTCAGGAGTGTGATAGATTTTGAGTGGTTCTTCAACCATTGGTTCAGTAGGTACAACTAATTTTTTTGGTATTTTGCGTTTCCTACCCATAACTAAAGATAGAAAACAACTAAGAACAGCAAATAAAAATTACTTAGTGATAAAGCAAACAAGCACACACGAGAATATTCACCCCACGCTATGACTCCCCGGCAACGGCGCCAGAAAAAGGTCTTGATAACCCACAAGTATAGGGGTTCAATTGTAGCCTCTTTCGATAAGTAAGAGTGTCGAACCCAACGAGGAGCTAAAGGTAGAACAAATATTCCCTCAAGTTCTATCGACCACCGATACAACTCTACGCACGCTTAACATTCGCTTTACCTAAAACAAGTATGAAACTAGAAGTACTTTGTAGGTGTTTTTGGATAGGTTTGCAAGATAATAAAGAGCGCGTAAATAAAAAGTGGGGGCTGTTTAGATAAAGACACAATAAAGTAAATATAGCGAGTGTGGAAAAGTGGTGGTAGGAGTTGCAAAATTGTCCCTAAGCAATTGACTACTTTACTAGACCGATAGCAAGTTTTATGTGGGAGAGGCCACTGCTAGCATGTCATCCCTGACTTGGAATTCTATGCACTTATGATTGGAACTATTAGCAAGCATCCGCAACTACTAACGTTCATTAAGGTAAACCCCAACCATAGCATTAAGATATATTGGTCCCCCTTCAATCCCGTATGCATCAATTTCTATGCTAGGTTGAAGCTTCTGTCACTCTTGCCCTCCAATACGTAGTCCTATCAACATACAACTAGCCCTATGGTGTGATCCACGCGCGCTCTCATATGATGGGCACCAAAGGACAACAACATAACCACAAGCAAATTAAATCAATCATAGCAATTCATCAACCACCGATAGGACAACGAAAATCTACTCAGACATCATAGGATGGCAACACATCATTGGATATAATATGAAGCATAAAGCACCATGTTCAAGTAGAGGGTACAGCGGATTGCGGGAGAGTGGACCGCTGTAGATAGAGGGGGAAGGTGATGGCGATGTTGGTGAAGATCGCGGTGATGATGATGGTGGCCAGGGCAGCGCTCCGGCGCCACTGGAAGAGAAGGGAGAGGGGGGCCCTTCTTCTTCTTCCTTGAACTCCTCCCTAGATGGGAGAAGGGTTTCCCCTCTGGTCCTTGGCCTCCATGGCATGGGAGGGGCGAGAGCCCCTCCGAGATTGGATCCGTCTCTCTGTCTCTCTCTGTTTCTGCGTTCTGGTCTTCTGCCCTTTCACCATTTCGTATATATATGGAGATCCGTAACTCCGATTGGATTGAAACCTTCGCCCAGATTTTTCCTCAAAAATTAGCTTTCTTGCGGCCGAAGAAGAGTAGCAACCACCTTACGGGTGGCCCACGAGGGTCAGGGGCGTGCCCGGGGGGCAGGCGCGCCCCCTGCCTCGTGGCCACCTCGGGCACCGTCTCGCGTTGATTCTTCTTCCCATATTCTCCAAATATTCCAAAAATATTCCCCGTCCTTTATCCCGTTTGGACTCCGTTTGATATGGGGTTTCTGCGAAACATAAAACATGCAACAAACAGGAACTGGCACTGGGCACTGGATCAATATGTTAGTCCCAAAAATAGTATGAAAATTTGCCAAAAGTATATGAAAGTGGAATAATATTGGCATGGAACAATCAATAATTATAGATACGACGAAGACATATCAGATACCCCTGGTCATCCCTGACCAGAAGGTGGAGGGCCTTGCCCAGATCCTCGTCGGACAAGGCATCCGGGCGCAAGCGGAGGTCGTCCCCCTCGTCCCCAAGCTTCCACAAGGGGCGCGAGCACGCCTGGAGCGGAGCTATGCGCTGCATTAGGAACTCCTTGACGATCGTGGCCCCCATCAGCTTCTCCGCCTTCGGGTCGTCAGGCTTCAGGTCGGCAGTCATCTTCTCCAGCACCTGCTTCGCCCGGGGATCGGCGAGTTTCGCGCTGAGCCATCTCTCGTGAGGCGAGGGCATCCCCGTCGGCAGCACCAGCCGCGGGTGGGATCACTTGGTGTCCATGAGGACCCACTTGCTCCTAAAGCTCTCGGCCTTCTTCCCGGCCCTCGATATCACATTGGCCCCGTTGGCCGCGATGAAGTTGGCGCACCCCAAGCACTGGCCCTCCTTGTTCCGGAGGTAGAAGAAGTGGCGAAGTAGCGCCACGGACAGCATCACCCCCACGAATGCCTCGCAATAGAAGGCGAAGATTGATAGGAGGAGGATGGAGTTGGGATGAAGATGAAGGGCGTGCAGCTTGTAGTGGCTGAGGACGGCGTAGAAGAAGTTGGAGAAGGGGGGACTAGCCCCGCAATGACGCTATTCATGAAGAAGGGATAGAAGGTACTGCCTGAGGCCTCCGAGCCGGCCCGGAGCGCGGTCTTTCCCCCCTCGTTGCTGCCGTCCACCATCATCAGGAGCGTGGCGGCAAGGTTCTTCTCCGAAATTGTGGGCGCGCTCAGGGCAGGCTCGTACCAGGAAGGCGAGTGCGCGCCCTTCACCTTGTCAGACGCCATCGGGTGCGGGCACAGGGAGGATTTCCGGCGGATCTAGAGTCTTTTTTTGGGCGAGAAGAGGAAGGGGATCTGGAGCAAGGCAAAGGAAGGTAATGAAAGCTCTGCTGCTTGCGCCAGTCCTTTTGTCAGCCGAGGACGGTTGTCGAGGCAGCGTTGGGAAGTGGAGGCACCCACGTCCTGTCAATCGCCACGCGTCGACCGAGGCCGCAGGCGGTTGGGGCCTGCGGCGCTCCGCACTTGCCCTTTGGCTTCGCCCCAAAGCCAAGTCCGAGCGCGCCTTGGGCCCGGGGGCTACTGCGACGTCCTGGGAACGGGGGTACCCAGACTTGCCTGCATACGGCCCATGAGCGTGGCTCCACCAACGGCCCGGTACGGCCCAGCTTCGACAGCAACAACTCAAGACCTTCGCGAGGCGGGCGACACCAAGACCTCCCTGGGGGCGGCCGCGCTAGGATGGCTCCCGAGGAGCGGAGATATCTATGCAAGGGGCACCACACGAGGTTCACGTGACGTGTGCCATGACGACCAAGGCCAGGCGGGCGCTAGTGGGCGTAGTGTACCAGTTTCCTCTTTGGTGCTAAAGGAGCAGGCGCAGGCGAGGAGTCCCGAGGCATCAGGCAAAGGTTTCCATATCGGTGCAACAAGACCAAGACTAGCAGGACGGAGGTCACCACGGAGCCCACAGCAGTGTCACCACCAGAGCATTTGGCAGGCGAAGACCACTTTTGTCAGGATAGCTTGTACTAGTTGTCTCCCTTCAAAATTGGGCGTTGTGGGATCCCTTCCCGCCTACATTTGGGAAGAGGACCAGGGCCTCTATAAATAGGACTAGCCACCGCCATAGGGAGGGGGACAAAAAGATCTGATCGTGGATTGGATCCATTCCACCAAGGCCATCTCACAAGCTCATCGAGCTCAAGAACACCTCTCCTCCTGAGGCTGTTCATCCACTGTACTAGTTCATCCTTAGCCCTCGAGGCAATCCACCACCACCACACTGGAGTAGGGTATTACACCACAACGGTGGCCCGAACCAGTATAAACCTCTGCGTCTCGTGTTCTTTGGGTTCGTCGAGCTAGGCCTTGAGATCGTTGAGCGGGCGAACTAGAGAGAGAGAGAGAGTTCTTCGTGCGCACCCCAGAGTTCGAACCTCATAAGGGTTTGCCGGAACCCTAAATCCGACATCCGGAGAGGGGGATCTTCGTTCTTCGTCATCACCAACCCTTCTCCATCGCCAATTCCATGATGCTCCCCACCGGGAGTGAGTAATTCCTTTGTAGGCTCGCTGGTCGGTGAGGAGTTGGATGAGATTTATCATGTAATCGAGTTAGTTTTGTTAGGGCTTGATCCCTAGTATCCACTATGTTCTAAGATTGATGTTGCTATGATTTTGCCATGCTTAATGCTTGTCACTTTGGGCCCGGGTGCCATGAACTCAGATCTGAACCGTCTATGTTATCATCATTATATCCACGTTCTATATCCGATCTTGCAAGTTATAGTCACCTACTACGTGTTATGATCCGGCAACCCCGGAGTGACAATAGTTGGGACCACTCCCGGTGATGACTGTAGTTTGAGGAGTTCATGTATTCACTATGTGTTAATGCTTTGTTCCGGTTCTCTATTAAAAGGAGGCCTTAATATCACTTAGTTTCCAATAGGACCCCGATGCCACGGGAGGGTAGGACAAAAGATGTCATGCAAGTTCTTTCCATAAGTATGTATGGCTATTTACGGAATACATGCCTACATTATATTGACGAACTGGAGCTAGTGCCGTGTCGCCCTAGGTTATAACTGTCTCATGATGAATATCATCCAACAAGTCACCGATCCAATGCCTACGGATTTATCTTATATTGTTCTTGCTAAGTTACTACTGTTATCATCACTATTACACTTGCTACAAAACTACTGCTATCACTGTTACCGTTACTGTTACTGCTGTCACTATTATCAAAACTATCATATTACTTTGATACTGCTCACTTTGCTGCAGATAATTAATCTCCAGGTGTGGTTGAATTGACAACTCAGCTGCTAATACCTTCAAATATTCTTTGGCTCCCCTTGTGCTAATCTATAAATTTGGGTTGAATACTCTACCCTCGAAAACTATTGCGATCCCCTATACTTGTGGGTTATCACCCATCTTGTCTATACTACTGTCTTCTTCCTTGGACATGTATTAATTTCAGGCTTTCTTAAGTGGTCCTTACTGACAAATGAAATGGCAGAAAGAGATACTTATGTTGTTCTGTTCTTGCAGACACCTTATTTACTGGTAGTAGGTTCTCTCGTGACGGTTTTCAATGGAGTTGTACTGGCATCTTTGACTGAAGATAAGTAAGTGTAGAAATACTTACACATATTTTTAGGTTCTTGGTCAAGGGTTTATTAGTTTAGAAAAAAAATCTCACCATATGAAAGCACATAATTTTCTTGTCAACAGTTATGCCATAGCGAGCAACTGTCAAGTCTCGAATTTTCAATATTCCAGGACAGTCCATATTGCAAATTCTAAGATATGTGAATTATGACATGGCAGTAACATACTTTTACTCTGATTCAAATGGTGGAATTTAGTTTTTTGGTGCCATTCTTGGTCCATAGCTCCCTAGACGAACAAATATTGGGGAAAAACAATGTAATTAAGAACTGTTGTGTGTGAAAGTGCGTTATATCGACTAGAGGGGGTGAATAGACGATTTTTATGAATTCTTCACTGAAGAATTTCAGGGTGAGGAAATTCCTAAGTGAAGAACTACTTGCAGCGGAATACGTACTCAGATGTAAACATAACAGAACACAAGCATGGTCATCATGAAGAAATGAAACAAGCACAGAGTACAGAAAGCGTAAACACAGGATAAAATAGGATGACGACAAACAGACTGAAGAAATTGAACTGAGGAAATTGAGAAAGTCTTCAGTCAAAGTCTTCAAACAGATATGAACAAGCACACAACAACTGTAATGAGGAAATAAAAGAGTTGAGGAAATAGAACCAGTAGGCTTGGTGAAGACAATGATTTGGTAGACCAGTTCCAACTGCTGTGACAGTTGTACGTTTGGTTAGAGCGGCTAGGTATTTAAACCTGAGGACACATAGTCCCGGACACACAGTCCTCACCGTATTCTCCTTGGGCTAAGGTCACACAGACCTCGCCCAATCACTCGTGGTAAGTCTTCATGTGACTTCCAAACCTTCACAAATTCGGTCACTCGGCGATCCACAATTTCCTCTTGAATGCTCTAGACCATGACGCCTAACCGTCTGGAAGATGCATAATCTTCAAAGGTAACAAGCGTCGGATCCACACAGGATCAATCTCTTCAGTGATGCTCAATCACTTTGGGTTTGTAGGTGTTTGGGTTTGGGTTTCCTCACTTGATGATTTTCGCTCAAAGTCCTCGGAGGATGGGATGCTCTTAAATGACAAGTGTCAGTTTCTCTCGGAGCAGCCAACCAGCTAGTGGTTGTAGGGGCGACTATTTATAGCCTAGGGAGCAGCCCGACATGATAAGACATAAATTCTCTTCAATGATATGACCGTTAGGTGGGTAGATATTTTGGGACAGCTGGCGCGTAGCACAACAACGGTCGGATATTTGAGGCTCAAAATCCTTAGGGCTATCATGTTCCTCACTTGTAGGCAATCTGCACTGGCGAATTCCTAACTCCTTAGTCAGAACAAATTCCTTAGAGACCAGAAGAACTTCATCTCTGTCACTGAAGAATATGACTGAACTGTATGAGATTTCCAATGGCTTCACTCGAAGGGATTGGTAGGTGTAGGATTTTGAGTTGAGCATCACTTGGAAACTTTTCCTTAGTATTTCCTCGACCCCCTTTAACAGTACGGTGTTTCCTATGACTCAAGAAAGAGAAAATGAAACAATGAAAACAAAAGTCTTCACGCTTCATGTTCCTCGAATGAATACCAAGTCTTCAGGGTTACACCAATTTCTTCACTTTGAAAATCTTCAGAAAGTCTTCAGAAATCCAAAGTCTTTAGTCGAAGAACTTCATTTTTAGGGGTCGACTTTCTCTGTAAATATCAAACTCCTCATAGACTTATAGACCTGTGTGCACTCATAAACACATTAGTCCCTTAACCTATAAGTCTTCAATACACCAAAATCACTAAGGGGCACTAGATGCACTTACAGTGTGGTTGGTTTTAAGTACAAGATCTCCAATATATGATTGGCAGCAACTTGACTTTGGTGGACTGATGTCACATAATACAATGCTTGCTTAGCGTTTCCTTTTCATGCAATCTTATTCAAGACAACTACTTGTGTGTTTATGGTTTTCTATCAATTTTTACACTGACACATGAACACTAACATTTGCAGTGACAACCATTTCATTTGGCTACTGGAAATCTTATGCTTTGTGCAAAACATCAATGCATTTTCCTCCTGTTCGACCAGGAGATGAATGCTTTCTACACACTGGTAACAACAGCGAGATCAGAGGGTACCGCTCTATTCATTGCTCTTTTAAATCTTCTGAGTGCACGGTATGTAGGGATTCAAAGATATTTATTAAGGTCACTTCTCCCTTTTGACAAGCAAGCATTGTTTTATAGGTTACTGGCGATAATAATCTCATAATGGTGTCATGCTATGTAGACCATGATTGCAAGATAACATCTTTGCTAATGATACTCCATTTGGTGCCTATGTTATTGTTAAAGTGAGTAACCATTGGTCGCCTCAAATTGCAAGGCATGCAAATTAAGTGTTAACTGTAACCCCATATGCAACACCACAAATTCCATTACTTAGCATGCAACATAATGAATCAAATTAGTATCTCTTTTCTTATTTTTGGCTAGGATAGGATTTCCGTTCCTTGTGTATATACATATTTACTACTACTGCTACATTGTTACTCCCTTATACTAAGAGAACAGGACCTGGTCTGATCCTTCATATATGTAATTGTGTTTTTCATGACAGGTAGAGATACCCTACGACATTGCATTGTATTTGTTTGTAAGATAGATTTGAACTAGCTTAGTTCATCTGGTAATTATTATTAGTACTATATTATTATTTTGCTCACCCAATTCTAGCATCTTGTTACTATTTTGTGCAAGAGAGGAATATAGGTTACATTGTACTATTCCATCCATCCATCAATCTGTCATACTTGCATTGCTGCGGTCGAAGAGTTTTGTCCTAGGCATTTTTGTGAAACAAAATGCTTGCAACATTCATATTGGCAGAAAATGCAGGGCATTTCATTTGGCATGGAGACAAGTGATAACCCACAAGTATAGGGAATCGTTTGTAGCCTTTTTCGATAGACAAGAGTGTCGAACCCAACGAGGAGCTAATGGCAGAACAAATATTCCCTCAAGTTCTATCGACCACCGATACAACTCTACGCACACTTAACGATTGCTTTACCTAAAACAAGTATGAAACTCTTTTGCAAGAATAAAACTATGAGTACTTTGCGAGAATAAAACTATGAATAAATTGCGAGATAATAAAAGTAGATAGCTTTTGTCAACAAGAAATACATTTGTCCCTAGGTGATCGATAACTAAACCGGTGATAATTATTGCAATTTTATATGAGGGAGAGGCATGAGCTAACATACTTTCTCTACTTGGATTATATGCACTTATGATTGGAACTCTAGCAAGCATCCGCAACTACTAAAGATCATTAAGTTCGTAAAACCCAACCATAGCATTAAGTATCAAGTCCTCTTTATCCCATACGCAATGACCCCAAACTCGGGTCTATGCTTCTGTCATTCACGCCACCCACCATAAGCGAACCATGAACGTATTGCAACACGCTATAGTGGGGATCCCTCACGTTTGCGCGACACGGAGGGCACTGTAGGACAACACCAAAATAAAATATACAACTCAAACCAATCATGATCATCTATCAACCCATAGGACAAAACGAATCTGCTCAAACATCATAAGATAGCCAAAGATCATTGGGAAATAATATATAGCGTTGAACACCATGTTTAAGTATAGATTACAACGGGGAGAAGAGGTGTTACACCGCTGCATAGGGGGGGAGAGAGTTGGTGTTGACGGTAGCAAAGTTGTTGGTGTAGATCGCTGTCACGATGATTGCCCTGGCGGTGCTCCGGCGCCACCGGGAGAGAAGGGGAGAGAGCCCCCCTCCTTCTTCTTCTTCCTTGGCCTCCCCCTAGATGGGAGGAGAGTTCCCCCTCTGGTCCATGGCCTCCATTGCAGCGGAGGGGCAAGAGCCCCTCCTAGATTGGATCTATCTCTCTGTTCTCTTCTGTTTCGCGTTCCTGTTTTCTGGCCCTTCACCGTTTCTTAAATTCTCAGAAATCCATAACTCCGATTGCGCTGAAATCTTTACACAATGTTTTTCCATAAATTATCTTTCTTGCGCCCGAAGAAGGGCCCCAACCGACTTACGGGGAGGGCACAAGACACCTGAACTCGCCATGGGGTGCCCGACACGCCCTGATGGGTTGTGGAGGCCGTGGGCCTCCGTTTGCGTTGATTCCACCTCCCAAAAATCACATATATTCCAAAATAATTCTCCGTAAATTTTTATCGCGTTTGGACTTCTTTTGATATGGATATTATGCGAAACAAAAAACATGCAACAAACATGAACTGACACTGGGCACTGGATTAATATGTTAGTCCAATAAATCATATAAAATGTTGCTAAAAATATGTGAATGTTGTATAATATTGACATGAAATAATCAAAAATTATATATATGATGGAGACGTATCAACAAGCCAACAAGCTGGGGATTCTTCTTACTCCAAAAAGCAAGCTGGGGAGAGAGGGTGAAGTGGTTTCCTGGTTTCCCGTTGATCGCTCGGATCAATGGAATTATGGTTTTTAGGTGTGGGCCCCATGGTGGAGGCGACGTCCATGCTGTGATCTTTTAGTCAACTTTTGCTGAAGATAATCTTGGAAAACTAACATTTTCTAGATTTCTAAATTAGTAAATTATGATGTAAAACATGTTAGCATTTTTTGTTGTGTTTGACGCTCGCTATTCGGGTCCCATGCATGCGGAGATGAGCTTGGGTTGCATGTATGGACCTACAAAATATGAATGTCAAAAATGGCCTAAAAAATATGTATGCCAAATTACAATATTGGGTGTTCGAACCCACTCTACCTCCGTCCGGAATTAACTGTCGCTGAAATGAGTGTATCTTGACGAGTTTCAGTATGTAGGTTGACTCATTTTAGCGATAGTTAATTTCGGACAAAGGGAGTATAATGTAAATAGAGCAATTTTTGGTCCCCATTGCAACGCATAGGCACAAGTCCTATAAAAATGCCTAAAATAATTGTTTCTCTATGTTCTTAGTATGTTAATCCATTATAATGGATGTTCTCGAGTAGGAACCTCTGTAGGCTTAAAGCTTTCATGTATAATTAGTACTACCATGTCGGTTAGGTGTATTTTTCTTATTCAGCATGCTACTTTTTTTCTTAACAATGCCGAATTGATATTAGGCTAAAATATTGTGAATACTTGATGTGAACAAGGTAAGTATCTCTAATTAAAGGGCAGTTCGTACATCATCTCGTTTCGTTTCGTCAACACCAGCGAAAGACGACCTTGCTTTTTGTATTATAGTCTCATTTTGTTTTGTCAACAGATAAGCTTGTGACCTGGTTGTGGCCGCTGTACTCGGAGAAGGTGCGGCGTTGCGGTGGTGGTCACCCTTGGGTATGACGCAATGCACTCTTTGTCACTGGGAATCGGTCTGGGACGCCGAGAGGAGAGGAGACAGCTAAGGACGTCATGGAGGGGAGGGGAGACCGCAGTGAGAGCAAGATGCAGGCCGAACGTGTTAATAGAAAAAGATGTATTTATATATATGTTTATTTTTGCATATTATGACAGAGATGGAGATGGATTATGTCGATGTTTAAAAAGAATCCATTTCTATGTCGTTGGAAGGGACAAAAAATTTCACCAAATTTTATACAACAATACAAGTATAAATATTTTATAGAAAAAATAATCTGATAGGCCCGTGGCAACGCACGGGCATTCTACTAGTAATTTTTAGAAGTTTGACCATTTCTTATTAGAAGATTCTTAATTAATCTCAACAACACTAAAACAAAAGGAGCTGCACTTAATTCCACGTGTTGTTTGTGTGGAGTAATTCCAATCAATACAGAAAGTCAAACCGCCACTTTTCAATGGCATGCATGCGTTCCAGTTTTCAACCGCCCAAAGAGGACACCGGCATGACAACATTGAAGACGTGCTTCCAAATGCACTAATTAAATAGTACCGATAATCAAGAGAAGAAATGAAGAACGAGAAATGAAAATTTGGAAAAAGAAATCCAGTCAAAGCAGACTACCCCCAGGCAGGCAGCGTCGCCATCTCCCTCAGTTGCCTTGCTCCGTAGAAACCGTGTCCCCCTCTCCCTCCCTCTCCCCGATCGACAGCAATAGCGGCGGTCAAAAGCCTCTCCTGCGACGACTCCTCCAACCCCCGTCCGTGTCTTCTTGGACGCTCCTCCCCCCTCTCGTAGTCTCCACGAAGGAGCAGCGCAGGCACCGGAGCGGCCTCTTCTCCTCTGGTTGCCGCGGCCAAGCTGAGTCGCCACGGATCTCGCGGCGGAGAAGGGGGAGCGCTGGAGGGGCCCATGAGCCTCGCCGGCTCCGCCCTGGAGGCGGCCCTGCAGGCGGTGGGGCGCGGCCTCGACGCCGCCGGCGACCACCGCCTGCTCTACTGCAAGGGCGCCGGGAGGCTCGTCACGCTCGACGAGGCCCGCGCGCGGGACCTGCCCATCGGCGGCGGCGTCCTCTGCGGCGTGCCCCCCGACGTCGAGGTAGAGGCCTACCGCGGCAACCCCGAGCGCAGCCGCCCGCCCCCCCCTGGTGCCGCCCCCGACGAGCCCTTCGTCTGCAGCTTCGATAAGGTGAGGGAGATGCTCCGGACCGGAGTCCCGATTTTGGGGCGTTTGAGCAGATCGTGCACGCATATGCATCATGCCTTCTCTCTTCTGCGTGTATTGTGATGCAACTGCTGTTATGCAAATCGTGCTACACATGTTAGGCTTCGTGGCCGTTCCCTTCACTGTCTCTGACATTTGGCATCACCATTTATCGCGCAGATGGCGGAGCATTTCAACAGGAAGGCGAGCTTGCTGGAAACAGTCCCGCTGGGTTCCTTCAACTCGCTCTTCAGCTTTACTGGTTCTTGGAAGAATGATGCAGCCGCGACAAAGGCCCTTGCAGTTGATGGCTACTCTGTTCCGCTATATAGAGTTAAAATAACTAGTGATGAACTGATTCTGCAAGAGAGTGTAAAGCTCGCAATTCCATATACTTGGGATCCACCAGCATTGGCTAGGTCAGTAGGTAATCTTCTCCATTGACCCTGCTCTCAGGGTCAGTTTTACATTTGACTGCCCTACATAACTTTTTGCATATTACCTGCCCTTATCATACAATAACAAGGTGCCCTTGTCTCATTTCTGCTCAGCTTTATCGAGAATTACGGCACACATATTATTACTTCTGTAATGGTTGGTGGTAAGGATGAAGTATACATAAAGCAGCATTCCTCATCCCAATTGTCTGAAATGGAGTTCAGAAATTATGTCAGAGAAATTGGGAACGAGAGGTTCTCAGATGTGGAGAACAAGTCAAATGCACCCCCCATCAATTATAGCGAAAAGGTTAGTCAGTTCGTAGTGTCAAAAATGATCTTACATTTTGGGACGGAGGGAGTATCTTGTTAATTGCAAGTGTTGATAACAATAGGAAATTGGACATTCTTAATGTGTGCACCTTGAGGGCGGTGTGAGTTTACAAGATGCTATTACATGGAGGCTATTTATTTGACTCGTCTTTGAAAACGGCATAAAGTATCACCACTAGGAAATTAGTTACTTTGAACTGTCACACATGTTCAATTCGAAAAAAAAAACTATAATAACATATGTGATATGTGTACCACACCTCTTACTGTAAACAAATCCTAATTCCAGTCCCATATACAGGACATGACAGTAATCTTCAGAAGGAGGGGAGGTTGTGATCTTGTTCAGAATTCTGTTGAGTGGATAAAAACTGTTTCCTCAGCACCAGATGTCATAGGCATGACATTTCTCCCTATTGTTTCACTCGTCGATGATATACCTGGGAAGAAGCACATTGCTCGTGCCATTGATCTATACTTGACATGTAAGACATGCACCTGATTCCTTTTTTGGACTATCCTCAAAGTCCATTTGCCATAAACCTGAGCTGTTGTTTTATATTATATTGCTATCTATATAATGTAGTAGCAGAGTCTCTGCACAGGTCTTCTATTTGGTGTATGTATTGAAAAATATGTTTTAGTAAGGGTGATGTGTTCATGATCAAGATAGACATATCTTTCCTAAAGTCAGAATGTCAATCGTGATTAAATCAGTAGCTCAATACAGTATTATAGCTATTGAATGATTACAATCTGGAGAAATGTTTTCCTATGTCTACCAAAGAGTTGGGTAGTTGTCCTTGCTTTTTCCTGCTGTGATTAAACATTATCATATTACATGGTATCTTTTCAATGATGTTTTCATATTTTTTTACTCCAGACAAACCTCCAATTGAAGAGTTACAATACTTCTTAGATTTCCAAGTTCCACTAGTTTGGGCTCCGGTACCACTGGGTATTGCTGGACAAAATAGAAAAGAGCCTGTGTGCCCGTCACTTCAGTTCAGCTTGATGGGCCCAAAGCTATTTGTTAGCACAGAACAGGTAAATGCTGCTCTCGGGTTTAAATACATGTTTATGATAATTTCCCTTTAGCTATTTTAGTTTTACCATTGATAGGTCAATTTAGTGCCCCTTTATAAACCCAGTCATTAGACAAAATAGAAGCAAACACCATTTTGCTGTAGGATTAACAATAATTTACTTGGGATGCGACGAAGCGTTCATATTTTGTAATGCAGTTCGATTGATCAAGCGATATGGAACACATTCTTGTGTTTGGTTGCGTGAAAAAATGGAACCTACCGATTCTAGAGAAGGGAATATACCCCATATATGCAGAATGTGCTCTAAATCGGTGGAATCGACTAGCTCCTCACTCAAATCACGCGGACCCTCTATATGCAGAATGTGCTAGTTCCTTCAAATCGGGGGAACCGATCGATTCCTCGCTCAAACCACGCGCATGTGACACCCAACTCTCACCGCATAAAAGGAAATAACCTATAGCCTCTCTCTCTCCAGACCTCTCTCCCCATGTCATCTCGTGGCAGCGGGCCTAGGCTGCGGCAACGCGTTAGGAAACACCCAAGACGCGGCGACGGTAAGGGGAAGGGGACGATGGCTTATTGGGAAGCGAAGCAGCAGCAACGGCTGCTGGGCGATGGCCGATTGGTAGGCGGAGCCGTGGCGGCAAACAGGGGCGAGTGGTGGAGTTGGAAGGCGGATGCACTGCACTGTAGCGCTGGCCGATTTTTTTGCTTGTCAACATCCTGTTCTTGAGCTTGTCAACCTCAGCTCCCAGTCTGGAGCGGTGGCTGAGGTAGAATTCTGAACTTTGGCTGCTCTGTCAGAGCTAGAATTCTGAACTTTGCAGCAAAGGAAAAGCGGTGTAATATACCACTTTTCAAACTCTAGCAAAGTATAGTAGTTATTGTTTAAGCTAGGATTTTTTTTCCGCCTAGAATAAAATATATGATTGAGCAATTCATTTTCTTCATTGTATTTTGTTTTCACCGAGCCATGTCAAGTGGAAATGCTCTAGGTCTTGAACTATATTTGACTTGGGCTCATATCTATCTTCTAGTCAAAATCCAGCCCACTTATCATCCTTCATTTGGTCCGGTTATCCAAACCTATTCCGACTCGGGCTCGGAACCGATACCAACGCCCCATACTTGCCAAACCTCCTTACCCCTGCGCCAAGACATCTCCTTACCTCTGTAAGCTTCTCTTGGGCGACCTAAACCAACCCAGGTTGTTTCGGATTCTTTCACCACCGCTGTATTCAAGTAGGAGGAGAACCCTACTCCGTATCCAATCCTAACCGACCTAGGGCAGTCCCAACCGACCTAGAACCACGAATCCACAGCTTCGAGCCACCCCAGGTCACCACCAAAGTTGATCACGCGAGTTCCGCAAGGCAGCAGAAAACTGCTATGCAATCTCTTTGTTTTTGGCGACTCAATCATCTCCTCGACAACCCCACCGTTATAGACGAGCCCGTTGAAGTGCTGCAGGACCGAGTCCTCACCACTAAGTTTCACAACGACCCGACGGTGCAATCCCGTAAAGTTATTTGGTCGTCACTTAAGATTGCACCGTCAGATCGTCGTGAAACTTTACGGGAGTGGTGAGGACTCAATCGTGCAGCACTTCAACGGTCGGACCGTCTTTAACGGTACATAACAGTTTTTTGCTGCTCGGAAGCTATGGATTTGTGGTTTTGGAGTCTTGGGAGGTACGAGGGGTTCTAGGTCGGTTGGGGCTGCTCTAGGTCGGTTAGGCCTCCTTTGGTTTGGAGGAATTTTATAGGATAGGATTCTTATAGGAATTTTTCCTTTAGAGGGCTTTGGTTCAAAGGAAAATAAACATGAGCCTAGACTCAATGGAAAAAAATCCTATGATGTGAACCAAATGACATCTCTTTTCCTATTCCTACTCATAAGATTTGAGATACATGTCATCTCATTTCCTATAAGTTTCTTATTCCTATGATAATCCTATCCTATGAACCAAAGGAGGCCTTAGGATTGGATACGGAGTAGGGTTTATCCTTCTCGAATCCAACAGTGGTGAACGAATCCGAAACCACCTGGGTTGGTTTAGGTCACCTAAGAGAAGCTTCCGGAGGTAAGGAGACGTCTTGGAGCTGGGATAAGGAGGTTTGGCAAGTATGGGGCGTTGGTCTTGTGTCTGAGTTGGTTTGGATCACCGGATCAAATGAAGGATGATAAGTGGGCTAGATTTTGATTAGAAGATAGATATGCAAGTTAAATATAGTCACTTCTGCTTGACTTGGCCCGCTGAAAGAAAATGCAATAATGAATTTATTTTATTCTAGGGAAAGAAATTCCTAGCTCTAGAGTTTGAAAAGTGGTATGTTACAAGCGGGCTCACAGTGTGGTTTCTGCACTAGTTAACTTTAGAAATATTTGTGTATAACATAAAATTGTGCATAATGACATAAAAAAATGCCAAGAAAAAAGAGTCTTGGCTATTTTTGCTTGATGTGTATGCGGGTTGATGATTTTTGACCTATATACGTGTCTTGTTAAATAGGGAGCAATGCGAATTATTTGTTTGATATCATATCCTTATATAGTTGTTATGCTTGTGACTGTATTTGTAACTTATTTATGCTACAAATACAATTGAAATATTATGAAGAATTTGAAAAATTTGTCGCTAAAAATACAAAGAGCTATCTTATTCATATTATACATATGCACATGAGATGATGAGAGGTATTCTCACCACTCCTACACAAGAGATGAGTTGAACGAAATGCATTCTATTTCATCTCGCCAACCAAATACTGTAATATAACCATTCCACTCCACCAGATTGCCCCCAACCAAATATAGGAATGGAACCAACCCATTCCAGTGGAATGGAACCATGACATTCCGTTCCACTTCGTTCCTGAACCAAACACACCCTAAGGGACCACCGCTTATGTTGGGGGTTCTATTTGGTGACATTATGGAATATACTTTATAAGATGATAAACTACGCGGAACAATCTAGTTCAAGCTAATTTCCAATGGAATACATGCAGGTATCTGTTGGGCGTCGACCAATCACTGGCCTGCGGCTGTGCTTGGAAGGAACAAAACAGAACCGTCTGGCTATTCATTTGCAGCACCTTGGCTCGTTACCAAAGATATTTCTACCTCACTGGGACTCGCATATCACGATCGGGCCACCAAAATGGCAAGGACCTGAAGAGCAGGATAGCCGATGGTTCGAACCAATCAAGTGGAAGAATTTCGCTCATGTCAGCACTGCGCCCATAGAGTACACTGAAACAAATATCACGGATCTGTCTGGCGTTTATATTGTCACGGGAGCACAATTAGGAGTGTGGGATTTTGGCGCAAAGAGCGTGCTCCACCTTAAACTTTTGTTCTCCAGAGTTCCTGGGTGCACAATCAGGAGATCAGTGTGGGACCACAGTCCAAGTTCTGCGATGCATAGAACAGATGAAGCTTCATCGTCCTCAAGTGACAATGCTAAACTTGTGAAGATTGTCGACATGACAGAGACGTTGAAGGGTCCGCAAGACGCACCTGGCCACTGGCTGGTCACAGGAGCAAAATTAGGCGTGGAGAAGGGCAGGATTATTGTGCGTGCAAAATACTCCTTATTGAACTATTGACCAAAGTGTTGAGAGCATTCATTCATTCGCTCTGCTATGGAGCACCATGTTTAAAGATAGCATTGTTCTTTTGTTCATGTATGGTACTGTATGTAACATGTTGCTTCTTGCGTTGATGCTACGAGCAAAGTAGCATGGACAACGTTTTTTTGTCCAGTTCAAAAATATTTGATCTGGCCCTGGTCATTTCCTTCCGAATCATCTTAGCGCGTCAACGGAATTTAATATATTGTTTTTCTCATCAGTAATATTGTTCTTTGCTTTGTGGTGACGTTTACTCCAGCAGAACGGAACTGAGTTCAATGATGTTTAAACGAACATTCCCTGGGCGCACTTTATCTGCCCTTGAACAAATATTTGGAACTAAGGGAGTAGATATGAGAGTGTTATTCCCTCCGTAAAGAAATATAAGAGCTTTGATCAATGATCATACCTCTTATACTTTAGTAGTGATCTAAAAGCTCTTATATTTCTTTTCAGAGGGTGTGCAAATTTTGCTTGGAGAGGTGACTTCCTAGGTTTGCTGTGCAACTCTGCTACTTACTGTACTGCTTCACTGTTCGACTAGATAATTGACGAGAACAAATTTTTTATAGAAAAAAGCCATCATGGCTAGCTTTATTAACTTAAAAAAGAAACATGATGAGAACAATTGTAGCCCCCTTTCTCCGCTACGCATTCTGCCAGTAGATCTAGAAATTAATTGCAGACGCAATCAGGTATGTCACCTCTTCTGGTGGACATGGTGCCATGCTTCCAAATGGAACAAAAGAAAACCTTTCATATTTGCTACTTTTGCTGTCCATTTGCAAATTAACAAACATTTATCAACAGCGACTCCATTTAGCCTGTTCAAGCCGGGGGAATTTACCGAGTCGATCTGAATTCCTGATCCCTTGTGAGTCCTGACTTGTTGTTTCCGCGGGAGGCAGGAACATTGTTGACGTCTCTGTGGGGAATGTGGAAGAATTGGGTGGTGGCGCCGGCACTTGCTGGCGGGCAACTGGGCTGCCGCATGCGAAGCTGTGAACGAGCTGTTCTTTGGTTTCATCAGCTCCTGCAGTGCTGCGCGCAGTGCATATGCCACACATGGCGTCATTTCAACTCTCTTAGGGCATCTTTAAAGGCAACCCACAATTTTTCTTCCGCATTCGTTGGCGAAAAGGGACCAGTCTGCGGACATGAATACGGGAGGATGCCATTCAATCGTAACCGCATATATTTCAAACTCTTTTTCAACAAACTGAATGAAATTCGTGCAAATAAAGTTGGATTTCATATAAACATGACAGATTTCATACAAACCGGACCAATACGGTTACATTTTAGACATACTTTCAACTAAAAAGGTAAAAAACTATATGCACGTACGGTCGCGCGGAGCTTCACTCCCACGACACGGATACACTACATTAGTCTACAGCCTGCCGCGACTTGTCTTCCCCATGTCCGACAGCCCGCTAACCGGACTGTCGAGAGCCCCGGAGATATATTTTTCTCCCGTATCTTCCCTATGTCTCGCTACGCTGCTCATTGGAGTAGCAAAGAGGGTGCTTCAGCCGGAGGGGAAGGGTGCTTCCGTGGAGTTCAGGCTGGTGCCCAGGATGGTCTATGATAAAGGAGAACCGGCCAGGTTCCGGCGGTGGCCTCCATGTGATACAAGCGGCGGCGGCCTCCCGTGTCCTACTTCTCCTTGATTATGGCGGCGGGCGCGGACGTGCGGGCTGCCACCTCGTCGACATTCGCGCAACCGGCTTCTTTCTCTGCGTGCATGACGCGACTACGTGTGCGTCGACGACGGATGGTGCGGTCGCAGGCACTAGATGCGGCGATGCCCGTGTTGCCGTGCCGGCATGAAGCAACTCGCCACTCCTCCGCGAGCTGGTCTGGAGCGACGAGTTGCTGAACCACGCTCCGGCTTGGGGCCGCGACAACTGGCTCCGTCGGGCTAGGCGAGGGAGGTGGAGCAGCGAGAAGCCTCACTCGTATCCAGCGGGCTCTGCGGGCTACCCAGTCGGCTTGTATGTCAGAGAACTGCTCTTCGGAAGCCATCAGAAGAGTGAAGAAAATGGTGAAGAAGGAGACGGGGAAGCGGTGGAGGGGTGCGATTCTTGCCTTGTCTAAATAGGGGGCGGACGGGAGGAGCTTGGTCGGCGTTGCGTTCAATGTTGGCCCGCTCATGAACGGACGTGTGGCCGGAGTAGATTTCTCGGCTCCCACGCGGGTTTAATGGTGGCATTTGAATGTGGAGAGGAGACGTGTTCAGCCGGGCGTGCAGCGGGCGGCGTCCTCGGCCGCCGCGCCGCTTCAATGGCGGAGGCAGTGAGAGGTCGCGTCCGCTCTGAGCCGACTTCAATGTGGAGCGACGCACTTTACATCAGCATGAACGCGGGCGGGTGGTGTCGGGAGGGAAGAACGCGGGGGAGGGAGGAGAGGTTTTTGGTGGGTCAGGGCGGTCAGAAACGGACTTGAAAGTGATCCGGACTCCTGCAAACTTTCCCACGTTTGTCTTTGGTTTGCAGAAAAAACCATGTCCAGATCACCCCGCGGATCAATACAGAACCGCGTTGAATGATTTTTACGGTTCAGATGGTTGCGGAAGGTTTGAGGGTCGCGTTGGAAATGCCCTTACGCAACGCATATGCCACGCATTGCGTCATTTCGACTCCATCCGCGATGCAGGGTTCATCCTGAGGTTTGACCTCTGGTGCGATCCGCAGAAGGGAACAAAAACATAGAGTATTTTTTTGTTTGTTTGTTATAAAAACAAGAAGACGGTAACAAAATATCATTTTCTCTAGGATCAAGATATCCTCTTCTTGAGGAACGGTAACAAAATATCCTACTCATGAAAGACACAGCCATGGACGCTTGCCTGGAGAGCCTAGCGTGCGCATGCATTACAAAATGACCGTAAAATTTTACAAGTTACGCAGGCGGTGAACAGAAGGAGCCGACTGATTCTTTTATGTGATCTTAGCTTTTGCTACACTCCGGCCCAGTACCTGACAACTGTGACCTGGCTGTATCAGTGAGTTACAAGAAGCCCACATCTAGTGGACGTCGCCGCTGATAACGGTTGCGACAAGAAGAGACCGTAAATTTAATCTTATGTAGGAATGAATGCATGGGAGACCCATTCCCATGAGTTGAGGATGCTTTATATTGCTTGGCAACTGCACCCCCTGCCTCTCGTCCACCTGAGATCATAGCTCGCCTCTTGGCCAAAATGGTACTAGCTCATTTTCTTTCTTGTTCCAACTTCATTTTCGGTGCGTGCGTGCCAACGTTCTCACTGCCGTGTGATTTTCTTGTTGATAGGAAAACGAGGAGACGAGCAAGGTAACCGAAGCCACCGGCAAATTAGAATCCATGGTATCTTCCTTGGTTCACCCCATCTTCTCTCCTTTCTTTCATCTCTTTTATTTACTTTTGAAACGGTTCATGCTTATCATGCCATATATCGTAAAAACGTGCATATAGTGGCCGTTTTACCAAGAATAAGGTATAAACTACCGTGTATAAATTGTAATTGTATGGGCATCAACAGATAATTGAAATTCATGTCACTTAATTTAACTATATAATAGACACCACATGGGATTTTAAATTTTCTGGCTTAGCTACTCTGGCGTGGCCTGAGCACTGTAAACTGTCGTGGCTTTGGTTTGCTCCGTTTTAAAAAAAATGGGGCGGGGGGCAACCCCTTTCTTAAAAAAAAAAGTAGACACTAATTCATGAATAATCTCCCACTTTGTTCTCAGCTTATGTGTTTATTTCTCATATCGACATCTCTTACTTGCTAACAAAAATTAATAGGAATACAAGGAGGATGGCAAAGCAACTGAAACCAATGGCAAGGTAACTTACATGTTCATCAAATAGCTACTACTCCGTGCCCATGGGCATGAGAAGTGACTTTGTTATTCACATAAATGATCCGTAGGTGGAAACACATGAAGTCGTTGGAGGAAAACAATACGAAGTCATTGAAGGGAAGGTTAATTGGAGGGGAAGGCCTGCTGTGCGGGGGCGCCATGGTGGTGTTGCCAATTCTTTCTTCATTCTTGGTATTTTCTAATCACGATCAGTTTACGTTGTACATAAACTAGATTTGCCTTCAGGATTTTACTATTTTGTCAACTTTTTTCCGAAATTTATTTCTTTGTGCACCTATGCTTGTTACTGTGCTATTGTTTTTAGCAACCCATACATTACTAGATGGTAACATGGTATGAAAGGTAAAATACATATAGAGTTGGCTTAACCAATAGGAAAACATTTATATTCTCGCTAAAAACATGCAAGGATTAGTATTTTATGATCTCACCCATACAGTTAATGGATAAGTTTTGTTTTGCGAGTAGTTAATGGATAAGTTGTATTTGACTACTAACAAATTAAGAAGCAACATGGTGTTTTAATAATCTAATGAACACTAGAAATCTCTCTCCATCAGTTCAGACTTTTGAATGAATTTGCCGGAGCATGAATTCAGCAGAAATGAAGCCAACCTTGCTAATCTAGTAATATGAAACTGTCCTGGGTTTGTTTGTTGTTGCAGTGAACTTTGGGCTGGAGAACCTGGCGTCTCTGTCTCTAGCCGTGAACCTTATCATGTACTTCATGTTGGTCATGCACATCAACCTGGCCGATGCCTCCAACCTGCTGACCGACTACATGGGCACGAGCTACATGATCGCGGTGCTCATCACCGTCTTTGCCGACACCTTTGTGGGCCGGTACCAGACCGTGATCATATCCTCCGTGGTGGAGCTCATTGTAAGAATCTTTCCTTTCTTTCACTTGGTTGCGTTGCAGCTGGTCGTTGATCCTCTCCGGTGTACATGCAGGGGCTCCTGCTGATGACGCTGCAAGCTCACTCCCCGAAGCTACTACCGGAAGGGTGCAAATGGCCGGAGCCGACGTGCGAGAGGGTGGGCGGCCACAGCGAGACGCGGCTCTACGTCGGGCTGTACCTGGTGGCGATCGGGTCGGCGGGCATCAAGGCGGCGCTGCCGGCGCACTGCGCCGACCAGTTCGAGGCGAAGCACCCCAGGGAGAGGCGCCAGATGTCCAGCTTCTTCAACTGGCTGCTGCTCAGCTTGTGCATCGGCGGAGCCGTCAGCGTCACGGTGTTCGTGTGGATCCAGAACGTCAAGGGCTGGGACAAGGGGTTCGGCGCCGCCACGGGCGTCATGGGTCTCGCCCTCATCGCCTTCCTCGCCGGCATGCCGCGCTACCGCATCTTCACGGCGCAGGGCAGCAGCGCGCTTCTCGAAATCTTCCGGGTGCGTCAGGAAACCAATCAACCTTGTCTAGCTAGCTAGCTTAGCTTAGCTTCTTGACTATTTTCCGTGTTAATCATGCATGCATACATGGAGGTGGACGGTTAGTATTTTCCGTGCTGTTTTCAGGTGTACGTTGCTGCGATCAGGAACAGGAATCTGCAGCTCCCTGAGAACCCTGCCGAGTTATACGAGATCAGCAGAAGCAAAGCTTCTCCTGAGGAGGAGTTCGTGTCCCACAGGGACCGGCCATTCAGGTTCCTGGACAGGGCGGCCATCGTCCAGGCGCCGACGGCGGAGGCGCCGAGCCCGTGGCGGCAGTGCCGGGTGACGCACGTGGAGCACGCCAAGACGGTGCTGGCCATGGTGCCCATCTTCTGCAGCGCCATCATCATGGGCACCTGCCTGGCCCAGTTCCAGACCTTCTCCATCCAGCAGGGCTCCACCATGAACACGTGGGTCGGAGACTTCCAGATGCAGCCGGCGACGCTCCCCATCATACCGCTGACCATGCTCATCTTCGCCGTGCCCATCTACGAACGCCTCTTCGTGCCCTTCGCCCGCGGCATCACGGGCCACCCCAACGGCATCCCCTACCTGCAGCGCGTCGGCGTCGGCCTCGTGCTCTCCGTCGTCTCCATGTGCATCGCCGCCGTCGTGGAGATGCACCGCAAGAAGGTGGCCGTCCGGCACGGCATGCTGGACGCGTTCCCGATGCTGCAGCCGCTGCCCATGTCCGTCTTCTGGCTGGCCCCGCAGTACGGCGTGTTCGGCATCGCCGACATGTTCACCTACATCGGCCTGCTCGAGTTCTTCTACTCGCAGGCGCCGCCCGCGCTCAAGTCCATGTCGTCGGCGTTCCTGTGGGCATCCATGTCGCTGGGGTACTACTTCAGCACCATCATCGTCAAGGCGGTGAACGCGGCCACCAAGAAGCACACGCTGAGCGGCGGCTGGCTTAACGGCAACAACATCAACCGGAACCACCTCGACCTCTTCTTCTGGCTGCTCGCCGTGCTCAGCTTCATCAACTTCCTCAACTATCTCTACTGGGCCAGCTGGTACAAGTACGTCAAGCCCCAGGACGAGGAGGACGATGTGGTCGCGCCAGTGGAGCAGCAAGTGTGACCAGTACTCGTATACCAGTTACTTCTTTCAAAATGCAAGGTTGATGGTTGTGTAGGTTTTTTGGTCGTCAACTTGTCATGCACTTCATCCTCTTCTTTCTGTTGACGAACCTCGTCATTAACTATTACCCGGTTCTCATGTAATAGTACCATATGAGTTTGCTGGCAAGGTCATGAAACTCACAAGTTTTCTGTCTTAGTTTTTCTTATTTAAAAAATCGGTTTTGCTAATCCTCAGCCAACTGAAAAAACCTGCTCGCCTGAGCCAATTTTATAGAGGTAAAGGGCGCG